>NC_056679.1:118417002-118724502 GCF_018350215.1 Panthera leo | reverse complement strand
CCTTGTACAATTCTAATATGGGGATGTCTTCTCTTTTCCACCCCTTCTACCTGATGAAGACACAGAATCACATGATTAGAAGGGAACTCAGAAAACTGAGGCTCAAGAGGTTGACTGATTAATTTCCACAAGGCCCCACAGCCAGCTTAGTTTTCTATTATTAAAAAGGCTTTATGCATGATTTTAAAACAAAGTCATTTGCTGAAACTCAATTTAATGCAGTGCCAAACTGTAAGAATATGGGAAATCAAAACTGGATTTTTTTAGTAATTTCATTATAAAAATCTCCTTTTTAAACTCACTTCTTGGAGGTTCTTTGTCCTATTTCCTTTTTAAAAAAATTTTTTTTAATGTTTATTTTATTTCTGAGGGGCGGGGGAGAGAGAGAGCATGAGCAGGGAAGGGGCAGAGAGAGAAGGAGACAAAGAATTTGAAGCTGGCTCCAAGCTGTCAGCACAGAGCCTGATGTGGGGCTTGAACCCACAAATGGTGAGATCATGACCTGAGCCAAAGTCGGATGCTTGAGCCAAAGTCTAATACTTAGTTAAATCCCAATCCATTCCACTCAATGCCATTTCTCTCTCCTAGAAAACCCCTGCATGTGGCCCATTCTCTAGGTCAGTGGTTCTCAAAAGACTCTTTGCATCATAATTACCTGGGAAATGAACCAGATGTGCAGATTCCCAAACAGAGTTCAATTTAGTAGAGCAGGGGTGTGGTCCCCCAATGTCAAGTGTAAACACAGCCCAGGTGAGTCTAACTGTGCTTTGAGGGCATGTGACTAGGCACATGGCTCCAGATTGTATACTAGATTCCAGGATCCAATAAGAAAACACCTAATTATCATAGATTTAAGCTTTAACAACAAAAATGTGTGCATAGTTGCCTGTAATTTTTACGTTCCCCCTGAGGTCTGAAACAAACCCAAGAGCTCTATGATTTGGATGTTCCCTGGTAATCATTTGCTTGAAGGCTTTTTGAGTTTGTAACTATATCCTCCTCTAAGACTTTTATCCCCTCTGAACACATTTCTACATGGGATTAAATACAAAATGTCTTAACTCTCCCTCCACAGTGAAAATAAATCAATTTTGGAAAGTACTTCAAAAAAGCACTCTAAGAAATACACAATACAAAATGTCTTCCCTTTGAATCAGACTCCTGAGAGGCACAGGGCAAACACAGTAGGTAAGGAGAGAAGTGAACACGAGTTTTCCAGCAGATCCAGCCTTGAAACCAAAACTTAGGAAGGAAGCTGAGTGTTAAGTAAGTGGACCAGAGGAACAACAGATGAGGCATATCCGAGGTTAAGTCTGAAACTGAGAAAACTGGAACTAAACAGACAAACTCCTTATTCCAAGTTAACTTGCCTCTCCTGGTCAATTTTAAAATGGGACAGCGCTGTAAATGAGCATACAGCATTTAAGTGGAATCTGAGAACTCCTCTGGGTGCCAAAGCATTTTTTCAGAACTAAATAAATACTCCTTACTGGATTCAGCAATGCTCATTTATACCCATCTCCTCCAAGACACTTTAAATCCCCATCTTCTGAGACCAAGAACACAGCCTGCTGAGAACCTGAGTCTGTGTGTTGTAACATCAGCTCTGAGTCACTCTGCAGTCTCTATGTAGATTTCTTTTAACGATTAAATGAACAACAACAAAAAACCACATAAGCTCATAGAACCAAAGAAAATCACAGTGAGGTATCAAAAACAAGGCATAATGCTCCATAAATGCTATACTATAACTAACTCCAACAACAAACTTGGTTTAAATTGGTTAGAAGACAAAAAGCCAAGGTCAAGCTGTCACTTCCATATTATAGGTGTATTCCTTGTTAGTTCAGGGACAAAGATGAACTGAATTTAATGGGGTTGAGAGTGGTAAGTTGGACAAGAGGGAGAAAGCAAACTACCCTGTAGGAGATAAACAGGCTCAGTCCTCAGGGAAGTTTTATAATGGGCAAATTCAGTACTGGCTCTGCTGGATCACCATTTACTCTCCATCATACTCAGTCCAATTAAGCTCTCATCACAACTCCAAAGCTTGAAAAGCCCACCGCTGTCAGCCGGTTGCTAAGCCTTCTCCTCCAGCTGCTCCCAGGAGGCTCAAAACCTAGTGGCCATACAACAGCCACGAGGATCCCCACACATACTTGGCTGGAGTACGTATCCGCAACTGCCTGTTTCAGTAAAGGCCCTTCAAGTGTGCAAAGTTTTGCAATTAAGATCTAAAACAGCTTTTCCATTTAACAAATGCCTGACTGGGTCGTGTGGAAGAGGCACCAAACCGTCATCTCTGAGCACGTGGAGTTACTTTTGAAAGCCCAATTCCCATTATTTTAAACACACTTCATCAGAATTCTTTGACACTTTTTGGGCATTCTCCTTGCATGTTCTCTGCTATGCTTAATTGTTTCTGAACACGCAGTTCCAATACGGCGCTGGAAAAAATACATGTGACCAATAATGGAGCAAACCTGGACTCTGCCTAATTGCTTCTGACCAACATGCTAAACACTCTCGTTTCTTCATAATTAAGATCTGCAGAAATCTTCATGGTAACACGTACACTCTCTCCCCAAATGGTAGGATCAAGTGCTTGGTAGAAATATGAAAACAAACCGGTATAATCTTCCTCAGCTCACTATCAACTTATCCCAAAGACCTGACTTAATGGCATGAGGAAAGTGTGGGAAAGGGCCAAATGTATAACACATCAATCAGTTCAGTAGAATGTAGGGCTTAATGGTTTAAGTTAGCTGTTACACTCTTTTTTAATACGCCAGTCTCCAAAGACATTCATCAAAGTCAGTGGAAGGTTAGAACATACATACATGTAGTCACTGACACAGCAAGGGAAATCAGGAAGGCCATTCCTAAAAGGGTCTAGCAATATCAAGTACACAAATTCAAAACCATTCCAAGAGTAAATATTCTTAGCAGGAAAATCAGGCCTCTTGCGGAATGCTTTGATGATCTTGGAGGGGAAGTGGGCACTTGCCAAATTCCTTTATTCTCTAGGCTTTAATACATGTTACTTTTCAAATCAATGACATTGTAGTTAAAGGGGAGCCTACTATCCATTCATCTGACAGATGAAGAAACTAAGGAATTGAGAGGTTCTGTGGCTTGTCCAGTACTCATAAAGTGGCTTGTTAAGAACAATCAACTCTAGAACCCAGGCCTCTTTACTCCAAATCCCAGGTCTATAAACCCACAACATATTCCTTTCTGTCTCTGATTATCACAAGGACAGAGAACTCCTGGAAACTCTGCTTGTGACCCAGTTATCTCAGATGACATATTCCTGTTTGCCCTTGATCGTGACAAGAGCAAAAGCCCCCTGACAACTCTGCCTGGTGGCCCGATATCATGGGCACTTCCCCAGCCTCCTCTGCAAAGATCAGCTGGCATTTGGTGCTGTTATCCACTGCAGTGAACATTTCACACATTTCTTTCCTAAGCCTCCGGCATACCTGATGCAATAGAGGGAGAGGGAAACATAAGCAGCATTGAGACCAGCTTTAGCGCTAAGACATGAACTTCCTAGGGGTGATAAAAGGGCAGCATTCGGTGTCAAACCTACTTTGCCAAGTGGTTCATGAGCAGCTGTAACATCTGCCTATTTTTCTCTGGGAGCCGATGAACAAGGCTATGGATTTCAGAGACTCGAGACTCCTGG
Source organism: Panthera leo (assembly GCF_018350215.1). Lineage (NCBI taxonomy): Eukaryota > Metazoa > Chordata > Mammalia > Carnivora > Felidae > Panthera > Panthera leo. The sequence goes on along the minus strand of NC_056679.1, from coordinate 118,720,814 downwards.
TTCTCCAGTTCTGCAAAGGAAAGAAGGAGGTAGTATTTGATCAGTGTCACAGGCAAATCAGATTACAAGACAAAAATCAAAGGAAATCAAAGATTGGGCCCTAAGAGACCAAGGACTTCTCAAAGGTTTAAGATCCTGTTCTCCTCACTCATGACTAGATCTAGAAGTGTTTTTAATGATGCTTCTTGTAGCAGTTTATTAAAAAAATGACCGTCAGAGAATTCAAGCCAAAATGATGACAGGACGAAATGGAGCCAGTCAATTGCACACTCAGAGCAGGCAGAAACTTGGTAGCAGCTGGCTTCCTAGAATGACGGCTTCATTTCAAGGAAGGGAGGAACTTTATGCACTTGTCAAATGATAAACAAATTGTACATGAACAACATTACAAGGGTCTCAAGTATCAAAACAACGCCTCAAGATAGCATCCAACAAATCAAAGGTAACGTCCGGTTGTTCTCAATTCATGCATGACAACCAACCAGCCTGGTAGAAGAAATGGCTGGTAAAATATGTAAATCTTTCTGCCAGCCTGTAATCTCAATCCTGGCCTGCCATGGCTCGGCTGACTTTGGGCAAGTGGCTTCATTTCTCTGGGAGACAGAATGATAGTGCTCACCACACCTATTTATAGGACTGATGTGAGGTTTAATTAGAGAATGGCTGCTACAGGTTTGGAATTTCTCGGAGAAAGAAATCACATAAACATGATCTTCACTCCCAGCTTTCTCTCAAGTCTTTCTCCTCCCTCTTTTAAGGAGACAACTTGAGAAGATAAGGCCATCAGAACATTAGGTATTAATCAATTAGGCCAGTAGTGGCTACCAGGGTAAATGGACTCTGAAGGCTCAAAGGAAGCAGAGAGAGGCACAGAAACTCTCGACATAATAACACGGTGGAGACTCATGCCAGATTTAAATCTGATAGAGAATCTTACTGCTCCTTACAGGAGCCCTGCCCCACGTCGACAGATTCCAGTATATTTAGGGTAGCTTGCACCTAATCCCTATGTATTTTAATACCAGTGATATGACGCAAGGGGCCTGGACGATATAGCTGAAGAATGATCATAAGCTGTAAATGGAAGCCATGATGGAAAGAGGACTGGGAAGTTATATAAATGGTGTCATATTCAAGGAAACACTTCCAATGCTCAATTTAGGTAATGTGCGAACTCTGATTCATTCTGCAAAATGCTACTCAAGGGCTGGGAAACAACCCAAGGAGTTAGAACTCCAATAATCAAAATTAGAAAGCCAAACTTGCTTTTCTCTCTTCCCCCCAACCCCAAAACACACTTCTGAAATTCCTCTCAACTGTAAATTCAACATGGTAGCAAGGCCCTTGACAATCCTAGTTTAGTTTCATCTCTATTTTGTGTCTACCTCATGAGCACGTATGTTGGTAGTTTACACGCAAAATATAAAGGGTAGAAAGTATTTATTTTGGGATACTGACTGTTCTTTGAAATAGAAAAATCTATCCCTCTCCCTCTTACAACTGTGACAAAAAGAAAACCTACTTGCTGCTTTGATGAAACTTCTTTGAAACTGGTACATCATGAGTGGTCCCGGAAGCATTCTGGGATAAAAGGATATACACAAGTCAGCTTCATAAAAACAATCACACTCTACAAATCATGGCTTAGATGCTGCCCAACTGTATAGAGACAAAGATCAAGGGACACAACAGCAACTCAGCTTAGTCCAACTGAGTTTCCCTTTTGAAAGGGTCCTGAGATTTCACATGACATTTTCACTCTTTCTTTTCAAAGGGAATGGATGCAACTATGTTTCCTAGTTACAACCAGGAAAGTGCTAATGTGAAAGTCTAGCACAAACCAAGAGATTTCCCTTTCAGTCGGTGACTCACCCATTGACAACAGCCTTTTAAGAGGTGTCTGAGAAAAAGGCAACTAACTAAACATTTGCAATTACCTGTGCTTAAACTCTTGTCTTCCCCAGCAGCTTGTTATTACAATCAGTTCCTCTGGAAACACTATGAGAGACTTCTGTGTTTTTGTGACCAATTCACAACCGAGTGTTTCTCCAGAATGCCAAAGGGCTAGATCCCCTAACGTTAGGCACGATATAATCAAATTTTATCTGTTTTTTTAAATGTTTTATACTTACTGTTTATTAGCTAATTACTATCAACATCCAGAAGGTCAGTGCTAAATACAAACCTCTGTAATATAGTTTTGTATAAACTACAATGGTAGTATTTGTGGTATGAATGTTTAAAGAATATGTTTACTCAGTATGCTTAACTGTAAACTTCAGCTTTTTTTCTGACAGTCCAAATAAGCTTCTCAACACACTATAAATTATTCTTGGCTCAGATTTTATTTTATTCTCATTGGATCTCCTCATTTGACTCTTGATAATCACTAGCATTACATCTTACTCATGACTTCAAGATCCTTCCATCAATTCCCCAATAGCCAATAAAACCTGCATCACTCATTCCTTTCCTATTGCTCTCCTTGGTTTTTGAGCCAAATCAATCTTCGCAAAATGTGAACAAATGCTTTTGTAATTCATGAGTGTAGTTCTCTTCTTTGTTGAACACTGGACCCTCCCCTAGCCTTCAAGTCCAGCATAAGTTTTGGTCACTTCATGAAACCAATATGAAGGCAGCTTGACTCACCCATTCCCTTAATAACCAAGGGAGGGGCAGGGACGTAGGACGAATAGGACATATATTGTTAAAAGAAAAGGAGTCTCTTCAATAAAGGAATGTTTTCCAACGTAAGAGAAGGAGTCAAAAGGGACACCCGTTAAGTCCTCTACTTAATGGCCAATGTCAGCAACACAGTCAATCTGTACAAGGCACAAAACCACCAAAATACAGAGGACATGTAGTCACACTGTCAACAGAATGAGATACGCAGTTCCTTCTTTTCTTAATAGAGTATTTGGGGATTTCAGGAAAGAGCCTATTTTAGGTTCTGTTAAAGGCTGATTCTCATAGTGGCTTGTCATAAAAAGCAAAGCTTCTTGAATCACTCAATGGCACCATCGCACAATGGCACCCCATCAAGTACAGAGGACTTACAACTGGTGTGACCAGCTGAGCTAATTGCACCCACACATGAGCTGTTTCCACATCTCAGACACCCACCCAGCAGCTCTCTGGAGGCTGAAAATAAAACTGCTTTCTTCCTGATTGCATGATAACAAGCTGGCACCCTGCCCTGCAAATGAAAAGCCCCTACCTTAGGTAGGTCTTCAAAGCACTAGTGATCGTCTTTATCTCCCATTCGGCACAGATATCAGTCTCCGTCTCAGAAGCAGTTTTGGGGTCTGAAAAGAAGAAAAGACCATGTGTAAAGAGGAGCAGAAAATACAGCTAAACACAAGAATACTAAAAACATTCAGCTTCCCTATTAACCAAAGAAATCCAAATTAAAACCAAAACAACACCTATTTTTTTGTGGGCTAAGAACATGGTTAAAAATGCAAATGTCTATGGACGGCAAAAATGCAGTGAAATGATCCTCTCATAAATTGCTGGAGGCAGAAGAGATAAAATGCAATAGTTTTGAAAAGCAATTTGGCAATATGTATCGAGTCATAAAAATGTTTATACCCTTTGAAGCTGTAATCCCACTTCTCACAATCTGGCCTCAGGAAATAAGATAAAGCAAGATTTAAGTTACATACCCCAGAAATGTTCAATACACACTAACGCTTTTCAACAGCAGAAAAAAATTTAAAAGGAGATAACCTAAATGTTCAATGATGAAAGAATGATTAACTTTGGCATGTCTCCCCGATGGAATATTATGTTGCATTTACATGATAATGCTAACCACGTAACACTATGGACAATGCCTAGCTTATCATGCAATATCAAGCAAAACACAAAAAAACAAAAACAAAAAAACACACCAAGATTTAAAAGTTTGTGAGAAACTTATAGGAATAAAGGCTGAAAGGAAATAGTCTAAAATTAAAATAGTGATTGGGTTAAAGTGTTAGAACTATAATCGTTTTTATACTTTCTATACTATGACTTTATTCCATTACTTTTTTTTTATTTTATTTTTTATTTTTAAAAATTTATATCCAAATTAGTTAGCATATAGTGCAACAATGATTTCAGGAGTAGATTCCTTAGTGCCCCTTACCCATTTAGCCCACCCCCCCACAACCCCTCCAGTAACCCTCAGTTTTTTCTCCACATTTATGAGTCTCATGTTTTGTCCCCCTCCCTATTTTTATATTGTTTTTGTTTCCCTTCCCTTATGTTCATCTGTTTTGTCTCTTAAAGTCCTCATATGAGTGAAGTCATATGACTTTTGTATTTCTCTAATTTCACTTAGCATAATACCCTCCAGTTCCATCCACGTAGTTGTAAATGGCAAGATTTCATTCTTTTTGATTGCCGAGTAATACTCCATTGTGTGTGTGTGTGTGTGTGTGTGTGTGTGTGTGTGTACACACACACACACACACACACACACACACACACACACATACCACATCTTCTTTATCCATTCATCTATCGATGGACATTTGGGCTCTTTCCATACTTTGGCTATTGTTGATAGTGCTGCTATAAACATGGGGGTGCATGTGTCCCTTCAAAACAGCACACCTGTATCCCTTGGATAAATACCTAGTAGTGCAATTGCTGGGTAATAGGGTAGTTCTACTTTATTTTTTTGAGGAACCTCCATACTGTTTTCCAGAGTGGCTGCACCAGTTTGCATTCCCACCAGCAGTGCAAAAGAGATCCTCTTTCTCCGCATCCTCGCCAACATCTATTGTTGCCTGAGTTGTTAATGTGAGCCATTCTGACAGGTGTGAGGTGATATCTCATTGTGGTTTTGATTTGTATTTCCCTGATGATGAGTGATGTTGAGCATTTTTTCATGTGTCGGTTGGCCATCTGCATGTCTTCTTTGGAGAAGTGTCTATTCGTGTCTTTTGCCCATTTCTTCACCGGATTCTTTGTGTTTTGGGTGTTGAGTTTCATAAGTTCTTCATAGAGTCTAATCATTTATCTGATATGTTATTTGCAAATATCTTCTTCCATTTTGTTGGCTGCCTTTTAGTTTTGCTGCTTGTTTGCCTCGCTGTGCAGAGCTTTCTATTTTGATGATGTCCCAATAGTTCATTTTTGTTTTTGTTTCCCTTGCCTCCGGAGACGTGTTAAGTAAGAAGTTGCTATGGCCAAGATCAAAGAGGTTTTGCCTGCTTTCTCCTTGAGGATTTTGATGGCTTCCTGTCTTACATTGAGGCCTTTCATCCATTTTGAGTTTATTTTTGTGTATGGTGTAAGAAAGTGGTATTCCATTACTTTTATAAGTACTTTTTTAACCACCGTATGCCGAGAAGTGCAATGGGGACCACCATAATTACAATGGATCCTTATCATTTCTTGTCTCCTCTTGTGTAGACTACTAAATCAAGGTGTGTATTTTAAAGGAGCATGTATTATTAAGGGAGGGACCACTCCTATGGTTAGTCTTCCTGGGAAGCCCATAGGTAAATAAAAATAAGAGGCAGAGGCTGGGGAGTATGAATGATTTCACAAACCAATAGGGCCCCACCTTACTGCTGTTGACGTGGTCGGAAGTAATGTCCTTCAGGAAACTGAAGACAGAATCCAGCTTCTTCATACACAAGACTAGTTAGTGATTTGCCTCCCAACACTCGCTCCTGTTTCCTTTTGCACAGTGCCTCATGTTCCATCACGCTGTTATTCTTCTCTGGTTCCTACTGCACGTGCCTGGGGGAAGGCTCCAGCTTCCAGGGAGCTTCAGGATAACATTTAGACAGACCGATCAAATCCCAGCATCTCTCTGGCCTCATGGCTGGTTCAGGGATTAGCCCAATACCTAAGCCAGCTGCATCAGAATGAACTTCAGGACTTTCCTGGAAGACAAGGGGAAGCCTGTCTGCTATTCCCTGTTGGTCTTACCTGCAAGGTTATCCAACTGTGCTAGGTGCCACCATCTAGATCCTCAGAGTCAAGTCTGACAGACGAAGCCAGAGACGAGAGAAGCAGAGACAGGTGGTCTGGATGATATGGGTGGAGTCTGTATATATCGCCATACTTTTTTAGTCATATGAGCCAATAAATTCCCTTTTTCCTTAAGCCAGGGAAGGTCAGGTTTTTGTTTTTTTGTTTGTTTGTTTGGTTTGTTTTTTTGAATAATCCAAAGAGACCTAAATGATACAGCAGGTGAGCAGAGACAGCCACTGGACTCTTTTTGGACAGTCTCAAAGGAAAAAGAGATTTCTCCTACAGAGTCAACAGCCATTCAGCTGGAAAGGAGGAATGAGTCACAGGTGGGCACAATGGATTTTCCATTTACTGGGAAAGAACCCACTTTCATTCTAGTAGGAAGAGGCCAAATAATTATGAGTAGATTAAGGATTTAGGCTCTAATCCCCAGGTAAGGGCACAAATCCAGCCAGTACTGACTGCTCTCAGTATGTTCCCCTGATACATATTACATGAGATAGAAAAGACCCCAGCTTATCAACTCTTTGGCCCTTAAAGGCAGCAAACGCCTTTGCAGGTGACCCTGGGCATTAATGAAGTCTGTCTTGCCACACAGAACAAACACTGAACAACCTAGAGAGCGCAATTTTATTTCTAGGGTCACAGAATGGTCAACTCCAGAGTTCTATCACAGCAAATTTCTGAAAAGTGAACCCCAATGTCCAAAACGTCTGCCGCTTTAATTCTTTTCTTGCTTTGTCATCTCTTACTCCCTTAATGGTTTCTTCCTGTGGAAGAGTATGTACCAAAAAACTCTGCTTAGTCTGACCTTTTTCCCATCCCCATCCCTGAGCCACATGGAGGGCTGCCATAGCGCACGGCTCCTGGACGCGAGACAACTGTTACTGTACATTATTCGCAGGAACAAACCAACTTCTACCCAAGGAGAGAGCACGACACTAAACGAGCAGCAGCTGGCAGGTCTGGGAGTTATGAACTGTTCCATGGGACCACATTTAGCAAACTAATGATTAGCTTCCACTTATTCAGGCTCTGTAACCATAGGAATATTGTGTAACATTACAGAGAGGAGAGTCAAATTACAGCCCGGCCAAAGGGCTTTTTATAGCACCGAAGAGGCAAGGCTCATAACTTGAGGACATCCATTTTAATTTAATATCCAAACTATATTGAAGACAGCCTCCCAAACCACCTCGTTGTCAGAAAGTGCTGCCAATTTCCACACCTCCCTTACCGATGCTCCCCCTTCACCTAGCAGAGCTTCCTGGTGGCATCCGAATATGAGCCAAGGACATAATTACACTTTTCTTCTGAACTCAGTACATGTCTCTCCACCATGCGACCTCACCACTGCAATGCATGGTAAATGGACCTAAGCTAGAGGAGGAGACCAAGGTACAGAAAGGCAGCCTCTGGGGAAAGTGAAACATGAGTATTTCTTCCTGAACCTACTACCACATGAATTGAGAAAAATAGGAGACAGACTGGAAGCAGTGGTTACAAGCAGAAATTGTCTCAGAAATGTCATCCTGATCAGCTCCAATATCTCTAACAGTGTATGCACACACAAGCGCACGCATAAATACCTACAGCTTTTTAAAAACAAACAGAAGTACACTGTATATGTCACTTTGTACACTATGTTCATTTAACAGAATCTTAAGAAATTGTTGCTTATCGGCACATAAATTTATCTACCTCACAGTCTGTCCCTGCACCACAGTTGATGTCCTCTGTGAGGCAAATGAGGCTGTTCCCTGGGTTTTGCTATGAGAAACAGCGATATCAACTACTGTTTCCTTGTACCTGTCTTACATTTAGGAAAAAAAATCCTACAAGTGAAATTTCCAGTTCAAGAAGTACATGTATTTTTATTTATTTATTTTTTTAAATTTTTTTTAACATTTATTTATTTTTGAGACAGAGAGAGACAGAGCATGAACGGGGGAGGGGCAGAGAGAGAGGGAGACACAGAATCGGAAGCAGGCTCCAGGCTCTGAGCCATCAGCCCAGAGCCCGACGCGGGGCTCGAACTCACGGACTCACAGACCATGAGATCGTGACCTGAGCTGAAGTCGGACGCTTAACCGACTGAACCACCCAGGCGCCCCGAAGTACACGTATTTTTAAATGTGAAAGATATTCCTCAACTACCCTCAGAGGCTGTCCCATGAGATTTCAGAGTGACTCCTTCCCCAAATCATTGACAACAACATCCAAAACTTTGATGTCAGCCAAACTGAGAGGTGGGGAAAAAAAGGTCATGTTTTTAATTTGCCTTTTTTAATGAGGAAGAAGGTTGAGAATCTTCTATGTGTGTTTTTGAAATTCATGGAGTACACTCACCCTTTTTGAGCACCCACTTCCATTTGTGACAAACGTATGCAGTCATGTAACGACCACAATCAAGATAAAAATCATTTCCATCACCCACAAAATACCCCTGTGCCCTTGTAAATCAACCCCCTCCCTCCACCGCCAGCCCTGGCAACCACTTTCACCAAGCCTAATACTCTTGAAATCTATCTGAGCTGTTATATGTACCAGTAGTTCAATCCTTTCATCACTGAGTAGCATTCAGTTTACAGATCTGCCACAATTTGTTCATCCATTCATTGGGTGATGGACATTAGGTATGTTTCCAAGTTTTTACTGTTAGGAACAAAGCTGGTATAAATATTTACATACAGGTCTTTCTATGGATTATAATTTCACCTCTTGGGTCAATACCTAGTAGTGAAACTGGGTAAAAAATGGTAGGAGTAGGTCATATAGTAAGTACGTTTCACTTCAACAGAAATCGCTAAATTGTTCTCCAAAACAGGTGGGTCATTTGGCTTTCCTACAGCAACCTCTTCATAAGCATGTGATATGGTCAGGTGTCTAATTTTGAAATTTTAGCTATTCTAGTAGGCATGAAAGGATAATTTATGTTTTAAATTTCCTTTTCTTTAAGAACTAATCATGGTGCTCATCTTTTTTTTGCACTTTTTGGTCATTTGTAAATTTTCTCTGGTAAAGTGTTCAAATCTTTTACCCATTTTTAAAACTGAGTTGGTTGTGTTCTTATTACTCAATTACTTGAGTTATTTTTAATATGTTCTGGATACAAGTCATTTACCAGATACACATCTTGCAAAACTTTTCTCATCTGTAGCTTGCCATTTCTTTTTCTTAATATCTTTTAAAGAGCTTAAGTTTTTTATTTGGCTCTAATTTATACGTTTTTCCTTTTATGTTTCCAGCTTTTTGTATTCTAGTTATGAAATCTTTTCTAAACCAAGGTCACCAAAATTTTCTGTTTTCTTCTACAAGTTTTGTAGTTTTAGCTCTTAGAGTTAGGAATATGATCCATTTTGAGTTAATTTTTATATATAGTCTAAGACAAAGATTTATTTTTCTCCCATATGGATTTTCTCCCACCAGTACCATTCGCTGAAATGACTATCCTTTCCCCACTGAATTATCTTGACGCCTTTATCAAACATCAATTGACCGGGGTGCCTGGGTGGCTCAGCTGGTTAAGCATCCGACTTCAGCTCAGGTCATGATCTCACACAGTCCGCGAGTTCAAGCCCTCCAAGTGTCACAGCCCTCTGTGTTGACAGCTCAGAACCTGGAGCATGCTTTAGATTCTGTGTCTCCCTCTCTCTCTGCCCCCTCCCCAAATAAAAAACATTAAAAAAATTAAGCTTCCTTTAACTAAAAACAAAAACAAAAACGATCAATTGACCCTATATGTGTGGGTCCTATTTCTAGATGCTCTTGTCTGTTCCCCTGATTTTTCTGTCATTCCTTAGGAAATACCACGTGATCTTACTCTGCTTGTACAAATGTTAGTTGTATTTTCTTTACTGTCTTTAAAATCTTCTCGAGCCTCTCACATTCTTCATCTCTACAACATCTTTAAGGAAGTTTATAAACATATACTATCCACTATGTAAATTAGACTTCATTTACCCTATAGGTAATTCTTTCAAGACTAGATTTAATACGTACCAATGTGATAAGTAAATTTGTATTTTCTGATTATATAAGTCATACATCTTAATAACTTTCATATTTTTTTGTATGTTTTTATATCTAGTGCCTAAGAATCCAGAGTATCCAGGGGTGCCCAGGTGGCTCAGTTGATTAAGCGCCCAACTTCGGCTCAGGTCATGATCTCACGGTTCGTGAGTTCAGGCCCTGAGTCTGGCTCTGTTGCTGACAGCTCAGAGCCTGGAGCCTGCTTCAGATGCTGTGTCTCCCTGTCTCTCTGCCCCTCCCCAGCTCACACTCTGTCTTGCTCTCTCTCAAAAATAAATACACGTTTAAAAAAAAAAATTTAAAAAAAAAAAAAAAAGAATCCAGAGTATCCACACCCACTGCTATACTAAGATCCAAAAGCTCTTACTGTGATAGATCCCTGTCTTTTGAGAACCTGCCTGCAGCATTCCAATAAGCACAAGTGATGGTGGGATGGGCAGAGAGGAAGGTGGGCTCGCATCTGGGCTGTTACCCGAGAACTCAGGATTATGGTTAATAGCAATCAATCCTTCATCCTAACAGTCTACAATGTCCCAGTCCTGCACCATCTGTCTGTTCTCCTTTACTGATGGGTAAAACTGGAATGCATTGCATGGCTCTGCTGCTTCCGTGAGTCTACAGTCTTCAAAGTCTGGGGCTGTTTCCAATCATTAGTAGGCAAGCCTTCAGATCTCAGAAGTTGTCATGAAGAATGACATAAAGAATCCTATTTAGGATTTCTTCTGAAAGAAGTCTTTTCTTGTTTTATTTATGCTACTCTGTACAAGGACGTGGAAAATGAAGGGCACAGAAAAAAGAATGTCTGTCTAGACATTCAAGATCTCAGAGGAGTGAGGAAGGACAGCTCATGGTGGGGATCAGAAATCTCTGGGTGACGCATGCTATTGTAATTTGGTGCTTTAAACCTTTGCAGTTTAACACCTTCCAGGTGTTCTCTGCAGCACTAACCTTGCTTTAGACATTAGTTAAAAAGGAAAAAATTACAGAATGAGGAAAACAAAAACCCACATCAACACAGAATTTGAATTCCTTCACCACCATTGTGAAATACTAATCAAGATGCACAAAAAAAGGGAAATGAAGTTTCAACAGCACAATTAGGTTCACAGTCAACATTCTGCCCGTCACCAGAGGAATATCCACTAGGCAGAACTCAGTGAAGTCCTGAGGAAAATCAACTTGCAGGAACAACATGATAGGCAATGGCCCTCCACACAGATATGGGGTACAACTTTGAGAATTTTTGCTGACATATAAAGAATCAGGAGAAAAACAGACTTCAGAAAGATTAAAAATAATTAAGATAAGCTTTTTCTTTAAAGATTGATAATTGCAGGATAATGAACAAAAAAACAATTTATTTTCCTTTGGAAAAATATGTGTAAAAACGCTTTCATCAGACCCCAAAATGTATAAAGGACTGACTATATGGTGATAGGTAAAAGTAGTAGAGGGGGGAAGAATTTTCTCATTATACGATTATTGGTCAATCAGGTAAGTATTTGAGAAAATGGAGAGTTTCCATTTTACATAAATATATTCTTGATGGGTTTAAAGAAAACAAAAAAGTTTTGTAATCCTAGAATGGAGATCTTTTAAGGCAAAATTCATCTAGAAAAAGGACTAATTTCATACAAGACTGGACTTTGTTAAAAATTTAAAATATTCCTAAAGGGGTGCCTGGGTGGCTCAGTTGGTTAAGCGTCTGACTTCAACTCAGGTCACGATCTCGCGGTCTGTGAGTTCGAGCCCCGTGTCGGGCTCTGGGCTGATGGCTTGGAGCCTGCTTCCGATTCTGTGTCTCCCTCTCTCTCTGCCCCTCCCCTGTTCATGCTCTCTCTCTGTCTCAAAAATAAATAAACGTTAAAAAAAAATTTTTTTTTTTAAATAAAATAAAATAAAATATTCCTAAAAACAAAACCACAAGTGCCATGAATAAAGTTCAAGATAAATGACAATCTGGGAAAAAAATACTGGTGACATAGCCTCTGTATCTAGAAAGTTCTGACCATCACAAGATGGATGCACCAATAGAAAAGCAGGCTAAGAACACAAAACAGGCAATTCAGTAGAAAAGAAATATAAATCTGCAGGAAACACAGGGGAAGGCCCAACTTCACCCAGAATTACAGAAATGCCAAGTTAAATAAAAAAGAGATGCATTAAAATTGTATTTATAATTTACATTCAAAAAAAGTAATACGAGTACGGCAAGGACGTGAGGTACGTGGCGGTGCGGTCTGCCGTCTGCTGAGAGCAAATTCGGGAATATCAGTTAAGGGCCTTGAAAACATGTACATTCCCTGACCCAGCAGTTCAACATCTTTAAATCCTAGGGAAATCATTCAACATGCATATGTAAGTTAAAAATAAAAACAGCCAACATTTATTTACTAACACGCAGAGGCTCTCAACTCAGCAACCCATATGAATCTTTTGTGTAATCCTCACATTATTGCAGAGGCAGGAGTTATCATTATAGATGATGAGAAACAAGAGTCGACAGGTTTAAATAATTTATGTAAAGTCAAATGAATAAGTACTCCAACTGCAACTTGTCTAACTCTGAGATACATGCTCTTAACCTCTGCATCCTCAATGGGGATGTTGACCTGAGTTTCTAGAATGATGAAAAATTGCAGTCAGCCTTTGTATCCAAGAATAGGAGGCTGATTAAAAAGTTGCATCTAGGGGCGCCTGGGTGGCTCAGTCGGTTGAGTGGCCGACTTTGGTTCAGGTCATGATCTCACAGTTCATGAGTTCGAGCCCCGCATTGGGCTCTGTGCTGAGAGTTCAGAACCTGGAGCCTGCTTTGGATTCTGTGTCTCCCTCTCTCTCTGTTCCTCCCCTGCTCACATGCTGTCTCTTCTCTCTCTCTCTCTCTCTCTCTCTCTCTCAAAAATAAAGATTTAAAAAAAAAATTTGCATCTAGAGGTGCCTGGGTGGTTCAGTTGGTTAAGCGTCCAACTCTTGGTTTCGGCTCAGGTCATGATCACACAGTTTGTAGGTTCCAGCCCCGCTTTGGGCTCTGTGATGACATTGTGGGACCTGCTTGGGATTCTCTTTCTCTTTCTCTCTATCCCTCCCCTGTCATCACTCACTCTCTCCATCTCTCTCAAAATAAATCAACACACTTAAAAAAAAGTTGGATCTACACAATACATGCTACCCCCCCTCAGAAATCATACTCTAGAAGAACTTGAATAACATCTGAAAAGAGACTGTAGTATTAGATGGAAAAAGCCTATTAAAAAGCAATATACATGCACAGTGTGATTCCAACTTTATCAACATTTTGTATTATAGAATATATTTTAAAGGTATGATAAAATGGTCAATGAAATTCTGATCTGCAAGATTTTTATTTTCTTCTTTCTACTTTTTGTATCTCTCCAAATTTGCTACAATCACCACTCGATTTTTAATGAGAAAAATTATTTAAAATTAATACAGAAACATACAGGAAGAGAAACTAGACATGTGATCAACAAGCACAGAGCTGATTTATATTTAAAAATGTTGGGCTAAAATTTGGAAAAATTTGTCTTAACATTCAGGGGAGAGGGGAAAACAACAGTTCACACATGGAAGAGACTATTTCTAGAACCTTTGAGTATCCCTTAGACCTTTTCACTCTTCACAGACTAAGGACCCCCACTGCTGGGAGAACATGATCAAGAGTAGCTCTGGTAGGACACTAGCACCGGGCTATACCACACGTACTACAAGAAATTCCAACAAGCTCTCTTAAGGAATCCTCATCAAGAGAAATAAAAAGTTCTCAAAGCACTGGCTCTTAAGATCCCTCTTCCAACCTCAAGCCCCTCAGTGTACCAGGAGTACATAAACTCAAAGTGATCAAAACAATTCTGTTTTTCCTTATTTCTAATCCATGTTTTCAATAATAAAAACTCACTGCTGCACTTGTGAGAGACCTTAAAAATACTCCATATCTTACACATTGCCTGGCACCTAATAGGGGCATCCAATCAATAACGAGGAAAGCAGTAGTAAAATGAGTGGTTTGCACTCTGCCCCGCCATCTCACGGAGAGGTTTTGCAGTGTAGGAGCCTTATTTATTTCACACTCTTGGCTAATCCAGCTTAGTACCAGTACCAAGAATGGATGACGAGGATAGCATGTTCACAAAACGTAAGACAGACAGGGCTCTGCCTTTAGGTCTGGAGTCTCCCTGGTCTAAAAGGTGGTTCCTCACTTCCAAGATCCAAACTGGTCACCTTCACTGGTACTGAGAACCACTGACACCATTCTCCGCTTGTGATGAGATCGTGTATTAGGGTCATGTCTCAGCTCTGGTTGAGCCTCAGTTTGAATTCTACTCTATGTCTAATGCGCTCCTGGCAGGGCAGCTGGCCTTGTGACTTTCAGCTGCTGGTTATTATTTTTTCATGACATTTCTCAGATGCTCATGATTATTTTGTCTGTCCCTAGGAAAACTGAGGAAGAGAACAGGACAAATATCTTGTTTGAGAGTCACTAAGAGAAGTGAGAAAAACAAGATCCTTTCATACCTCTCTTTGCTTAGCACAAGTGAGCTAAAGTGGTTCTTTTTTCTAACAAACCCATCTAAAATGTCATATTTCTTCTCACTAGTGTCACCTTACATAATAATCTGTCATCTATGAAATCTCTCTGCCCCATATCCAGTTAGTTACAAAGTCCTGCTGATTCTCTCTCTTCATTTGAGCCTTTTTTTCCTAACTTCAGAGCAGCTACTTGGTTCATCCCTGATAGGCTATGTGAGGCTTAATTATTTCCACTGTTTTCTTCCTCCATGCTTTTCCACGGTCAAATATATGCTCCCCATTGCAGCCAGCAGTCCCCTCTTAAAACTACAATCTGATCTTGTTAAACCTGTAACGGACATACTTTTATTGTTATCTACCCAGCAGCCATTATTTCAGGAAAGCACTCCTGCATCAATCTATTAACTATCCTGCTTGGTCCACGGGCTTCTACTGTCTAACCCCCTCCCTATTCCACCTCTGGGCCACACTCCCCCAACATCACCAGAGAGAGGCACAGGATCCAGGCCATCTGGATCCATCTGCTGTTAAGTCATGTGACTGCCCTGAAATTGAGAAATGAATCATGCCCCATGCTGACCAACCAAAGTCCTCAATGAACTGTCAAGAAAGATACTCTCTTTCAGTGATATAAGATTCAAAAACTGCTGAGACTGGACTACGTGGGACATTCCCACAGACAACATAGCCGATACCAAGACAAGCAGAGATCAGAGATAACAAGAAGCCAGAATAAAGGAATGGAAAAGGCTCCAACAAAGGTAAAGATGTCACTGGAGCCACCAGATCCTGCTATGCTTCTGCCATCTTGGACTTAGCAACTGTCAAATGATCAATCAGTAATTAAATTTACGGGCAGTCAACCCAGAGAAACAAATTTATATTCACATTTAAGACCCGTGCACAACTGTTCACAGCTTTATTCCTAACTTCTCCACACTGGAAACAACTCAGATGTCCCTCAATAAGTGCATGGTTAAACAAACTGGGTACATTTCTACAGTGGAATACTACTCAGCAATAAAAAAATAACCAAGTATTGATCCAATAACTTGAAATTATCTCAAGGGTATTATGCTGAATAAAAAAAAAAAAGCCAATCCCCAAAGATTACATATGAATCCACTGAGATAACTGTGAAATAACAAAATTAAAGAAATGAAAAATAGATTCTCAGGTGCTAGAGCCTAGGGAAAGCAGTGAGGTGCGACAGGTGAGGCAGATGGGTGTGGCCATAAAAGGACATCACAAGGGATCCTTGAGGTGAGGACACTGTTCTACATCTTGACTATATAATATCCTGGCTGTGATCTCCTACTAGAGGGTAACAAGACGTTACTACTGGGGGACAGTAGTTAAAGGTACACATCTCTCTACTGCATACAAATGTAAAATTATCTCAAAATAAAAAGTTTAGTTTATTAAAAAACTATCCCCACTGCAAATATGAACCAAGAACCAGATTCTCAGTGGCAGGGCACCTCACCACTAATCATAATTTCAAATAAAAGATCTCGCTGTACCTAGCAACACAACAGGGTTCTGCCAACAAGAGGCAAGGAGCTCTCTAGAAAAAGAGATAGAGAAAAGTCATTCTAGTCAACATGAGAGAGGAGATTTCCTTACGTATGAAAACTATTTTCAGAAACTGGAAAAAACAAAAACAAAAAACAAAAAAAACAAGACAGACAAATACTGGCAAGAGAAGGGTCCCTGCCCAGACACTGAGCAGGGACCCTAAATGATAGTCCATCTCTGCAAGTGCATGGCTGGGCTTCCATGGGGATGAGTAATAGCCACTGATCTGTGAAATCTGATCTGTTTGCCATTTAAATCCATGTGACTCACTGAAGCTGGCTGCATTCACATCTAAAAATAAAGGAAATCTGCAGCCTAAGCAAATTGGCTCATGGGCTCATGGGGTTTTGATTCAAACACTACACATTTGAAGCTAGTGGTTTTGTATTTTATACCAGCCAGCTCTAAGGGAGGTTTTGCTGCTCAAATGACAAGAGTCTACGTTGAAATCTAGATGCAAAGATGATCCAGGAATTATCTCCTTATATACATGTTGCGTGGCAGTCACGTGACACCTTCTTGGCAACAGGCAACATGAGATCTGAGGTCCTCTGCAGGCTAGAAGGATGCCCTTCCTTGGGCATTGGGTGTGCCCCACTAAATGCCTGCCTCCAAAAAGGACAGGGGGAGTCATGAGCTATTAAAGACACAGTAGGGTGTGGTGGTCACATGAGTGACTGAGCACCACTTGGACTGGCAGTGGCTGAGTCTATAAACAGAGGGTGTGGTGCCTTGGACCTGCCATTTTTTTGTTCTGTCCAGTCCCACTAAGTACCTCTTCCAGTAATGCCGACATCCCTAACAACTGGTGAGTGGGGCAGCTGATTTCTGGGCATTCCCTCCCGGACACCCAATTCCTTCCCAAGAGGCTGTTCATACCTACACAACTAGTGACTTTTCAGAGGTGTCCCCTCGACCTCACTGGGACCTGCCTCACACAGCCACTGTTGCACTCACCCATCAGGACACTCAGTAGCTTCTGGACTCTGGAATTGACCCCCACGATTCGGTAGAGCCCTTGCTCATTGATCCCTGAGGAAAGAAACAGTGATGATTTAATTAGAGGCACGTCAGAACACAAGTCAAGCCAACCCAGCCAGATGCACTTTTTTTCATTTTCTCAGTCCTTCTAAAAGCCGCTCTAATTAAAGTCCCCTGTCCCTCAGCTCTGCTCTTAGCGAAGGAGTGGGATTTGGTGCAGCTGTCTAGGATTTCACGGGTGTGCTGCACACTTCAGCCCTTGTGTTAGTTCAGTTCAGTCAACAGAGGGCAAAGAGACCTTCCTCTTCTCTTGCCAAACACAGCATCTGAAGAGTTTTGAAAGATGCAAAATATATACTTTTAAAGGTTACACTTAGCTGGTTTTTCAATTTAAAAAGCCAAAACTGACATGACAGAAATTTTATACTGTAGAAAAGAATAAAAGCTTTACAATCTATTCTCAAATACAGAATAAGAGTACAGAAGTGTGGGTGCATCTTTAACTTTGGACAATGTTCGCCAGGACTGAGAAATTAGAAAATCAGATCATTTGCCACGTAAACATCATTTGTGAACAAAAAGGTGAATCACCTTCATTCAACCCAAGTAAATGTGCAACTCAACTAGTAGGGGATTACCTCCAAACACCTAAAGAACCAAAAACTAGCCCATCTGAGTGCTTTGTTCATTTATGTGCAAGGATAGGATCACTACTGTACCATTTACAAAAGGGGACCATTTAAACCAAGTGACTGGAAATGATTTTTCTGTTACCCCTAGGCACATCATACCTGACACCGCCAACCTAACTGGTCTCCTGCTTCCCATCTTATTCTCCTGAGGTCCATTTTCCAACCAGTAGCCAAAATGGACTTCTTAAAGTATGCACCAGTTCAAACCCTCTCTTTCCTTAAGATCTTCCAATGGCCTCCCACTGCATTTAGACCACAAGCATAACTTACTGCAGCCCACAAGGCCCTGCAGGATTAAGCTGAGGCCCACCTTTGCATCATCAACCATCTTTACTCTGCTGCAGCCACACTGGCCTTCCTCTTTCTCCAACGCATCAAGCCTGTGCCCCCATATCATAGCCTCTGCTCAGCGGCTTCCTGTGGAACATGCTTCTCCCAGATCTTATCATTCAGGTATCCGCTGAACTGCAACCTGTTCAATCTAAGGCATTTCATGACCAACATGAAGCCCAGTCCCCTCCCATTCTTTCTTTGTAGCAAGTAATAATATCTGAAATCATCATTTTTATTTACTTTCTTGTTTGTCTTTCTCCCAACCACCACAATATAAACTCTATGTACAGTGATTCTGTCTTCTTCACCATTATCTCCCCAGTACCTAGATCTCTATATGATACATGACAGAATGAATAAAACACTGTGTCATACTCCCTCAGGGCCACTACTTTGGGAGCAAAGTAAAATTTCTTGGAAGAAATTTGGGAAAAGGTTGACTCTCCAATGTCTCTAACAAGGCCTATGTAGAATTAATGAACAAAAAGAAGTGGTCTAGAATGACAGGATTTCATAGCTAAAAGGGGCCTATAAAAGCATGTACATCAGCCTGCACGGCTTAGGGACTAGCCTGGTCTAAAACTAAGGGATGGGCCTCAAGCTACTTAATGGCAGAACCATTATTCAGTAACGTGGCGGCTTAAAGGGCTTGTTCTTTCTCAAGGGTCTCTACTTCTTCTGTCCTTGACCTTTCCTAGAACTGGATACAGCACTGTCTCCCGCTGGACAATGATTAACGAACCCCACAAAGTGTGGGAGGTCTGTTCAACTCTGGTCACCACAAATAATGTGTGTACATACATGCATTCCAGTAGCAAAATAACCACTTCCTTCAAATATTTATCTTAAAATGGCATTTAACTCACATTGTCCTCTTTTCCTTTTTGTGTCAAATGAAAACTTTCTTACAAGTTAAAACACATCATTTTCATTTTAGAGGAGAAGGGGACAAAGAGGCAGAGGTGAGGACACCAAACCACTGGTGACCTTGTTCTTCCTCTGTAACTTATTGTGCGTATTTTCTGGTTTTACATCATAAAAAGTTGACCCCCTGAGATACAGGCTTGCATTTATCATACAGGCTCTGCAAAGGGGTTTAAATGATTATGTTTCCCTATTGCTGGTTTGGCTGCTGAAAACTGAGACAAACACGTAGCCTACCTCGGGCAAGTGTGTGAATTTCACAGTGGAGGGGAGGGGATTTTTGTTTTGACCTTAGTTTTGGCTCCATTTTATGCCTCTACCTTTATTAACCCTGTACCTCTTATTCCTCATTCTTTTCTTCTAAAATGAAAATTAATATACCTATTGAAAAATTACCTTAGTAATAGATACTTTAAAAATTTAGAAACTGCAGTTAAGGCACGTAGATAAATCAAGGGATGATAGTAAGAACAGCAGAGAGACCACTGACAAGTCAAGGATGCCTGTGCATATACGCAACTCCCCAGCCCCTGCCATCCCCAGAGTGGATTCATGCTGTACAGGCTGTTTTATAGCTTTCGTTTTTCATTTAATATATAATAATGAAAACCTTGCATGTCAATAAATGTATTTCTACTGCAGTTACAGTGATTCACAGCTTTTTACCGCATGGATGTACTACTGTTGATTTAACCAATTTTTGAAACATTTGGCCAGTTTCTGATTTTTCCCGTTAACACCACAGTGTAAACGTCTTTATGGCTCAACCTGCCCATGTCCTTATTTCCTCCAGATCAATTCCCAGAAATCTCACCTACTGTTACTTTATATTCTCTGACTGTATTTTACTTATCTTCACAAGCTGCCTTAACTCTTCATTGAAGGAAGATATAGCAGAAATACGCATTTATAAAATCTCAGCATACATTAAAATAATTACTTTGGAAAGAACACTTTCTGACTGGGTAGGAGGAGAGGTTCCTACAGTTAAGTTTTTTTTTTTTTTTTCCCCTCCCCTTCTACTCAGTGCCTCATAGACTTTATAAAGATACTTATATTTCTTAACTAGTCAGAGTTATAGATCCTGCTTTAAAAGATAAAACTTCTTTTAATCAAATAAAAAAGACTGGTGGGTTCTGAGGCTGTGGAATAGTAAGATTCACATCTTTGACAATGGTTCAAATCAAATTCACAGGAAAGATAGTCATCAGCTTTTCTCAGGGGTACAATAGACCAGAGCAGTCAAAGCTCCAAACTGCTGGAACTGAGAAATCGCCCTTGTGGCAACATCTGAGGCGGTGGTGGAGACCATTGGGAGGAATCAGTTTCCCTAATCGCAAAGTTCTGTTCTGCTCCTACAGACCCAGGTTAGGTCCATGTGCTACAGACAGGGCCTGACTACAGCCCTGCTGCGGGAAACCAGGGGCCTGACTCCTGCCTACCTGCAGAGTCGCCAGGGACTAGCTTCCCAAAGCACGGTTATTAACCAGTTGTCCAAAGACCCTGGGGGTACACTAGAGAATTCCAGGTGTCAATAAACTTAGATAGGAAAACCATTACACCTTTACTTTCATGAGCCTATAATTGAAATTAAACATTTCCTTCCATAATAAGACACAAATCACAGCGTTAGCAATACCTGAGTCTTGGCCAGAAATCAGGTATTTTCATAACACATTGAGACTGCTATAGCCATCTTGAAATATCACTACAAGTGACCCTCGATCACCATGGGTTTGAAATGCAAAGGTCTACTTACATGTGGACTTTTTTCGATAAACTCAGTATAGGACTATATATATATTTTACGATTTCCTTAACACTTTCTTTTCTCTAGGTTACTCTATTATAGTATTACAGTGTATAATACATATAACATAAAAAATACATGTTAACTGATTGTTTATCTTATAGGAAAGGCTTTCCAGTCAACAGAAGGCTGTTAATAGGTGTTTGGGGGAAGTCAAAAGTTATACGCAGATTTTTGACTGTCTGGCAGGGGATAGGAGGTCAGCACCCCTAACTCCAGCATTATTCAAGGATCAATTGTATTTCTGAATTTTGCCAATTATGACACCCACCACTATTACTTGTTATTTAAAGTGGTAAGAAAGAAGTATATGTATTATTAAATCACAAAAATGTTTTTCATTATTTTAACTGAATTCCAGTAACTAGATTCCTTATTATCTCGTATCTTTGACACATGTGCGTTGAAAACACTCTTGTATCAGCCAAAGAGGCTGATGACAGCAAATGGGTCGAAGGCCTCTGCTTCAGAGCAACACGACTCGTGGAAACACACCAACAATGGCACTTGGAGAGTTACTGAGTCACTCAAAATCAGGAAGCAGGTAGCAGGTCTGACGCCTCACCAGATACATGACCTTCACCAAGAACAATGCCATGTGATGAACAACTTTACCTCTGGTTTCCACAGCGTGGATGCATTTCCTGATGATGCTGAAGCCAATGCTGTCCAACTGTGCAGCTGGAAGAGGAAAAAAGGGGCTGTCAGGTTGTTGGTCATGCATAAACCATCCTCGGACAAGGCCTGACAGACCCAGGATCAATCAGTCCCATGGTTTAGGCCACATACAAGAATGATTAAAAAAAATTTGCTGGCATCCACTGAGAATTTACTGTATACCAGGTACAGTTCTTTTATTTATTTTAGCTTATTTATTTTGAGAGAGAACAAGCAGGGGAAGGACAGAGAGAGGGAGAGAGGGAGAGAGGGAGAGAGAGGGAGAGAGAGGGGGAGAGAGGGGGAGAGAGGGGGAGAGAGGGGGAGAGAGGGGGAGAGAGGGGGAGAGAGACGGGGAGAGGGGGAGAGAGGGGGAGAGAGACGGGGAGAGGGGGAGAGGGGGAGAGGGGGAGAGGGGGAGAGGGGGAGAGGGGGAGAGGGGGAGAGAGGGAGAGGGGGAGAGGGGGAGAGAGGGGGAGGGGGAGGGGGAGGGGGAGAGGGGGAGAGGGGGAGAGGGGGAGAGGGGGAGAGGGGGAATCCCACACTGCCAGTGCAGAGCCCAAGGTGGGACTCCAACTCACAAACTACAAGATCATGACCTGAGCCAAAATCAAGAGCCAGACGTTTAACTGACTAAACCACCTAGGCATCCCATGCCAGGTACAGCTCTAAGTGCTTTGTTTATATGAGCTCACTTAATTGTCACAGTCACTCTGCAAGGGTATCCTCTATTTAGCTGAAGAAACGGCAGAATAGAGTGATGAGCAGTTTACCAAAGGAACGAGTAGGTATCCTTTAAACCATTTGTTATCATCAGGAGCTGTAGAACTAACTGCTTCCTGGTCTCCTTCAATAAGTATAAATTCAGTGGCTCAATAAATGTTGGATAAGGACTTTACACAGATTATCTCATTTAATTTTAGCATGTCCTCTAGGTTGATACTCTCATTGACTCCATATTACAGATGAAACATCTGAGACTTGCTTCATTTGTACTATGATATTTGCAAAGCTAAAAAGCTAGTAAGTGGGAGATTCACTCCCAAGTCCTTATGACCCAACGTCCTAAATATGACCTAAGTCAAATCCTACGCAGGTGATTAGAAAAAAGGGAAAGTAATCTGGAAGAAAATTAAAATAGCTTACAACAAAGAAGTTACATGAAAAATAGGCATAGGGCAAGAGAGCCATCCTGGGTGTGGTAAGTCAGGAGGTATTCAGAGCTCTCCACCTGCTATAAAGCCCACTAATGTGACTCAGAAAATAAATGACCAACAGCAGCAACCTGTTCCACCGCACAGAACCAATTTCCCAACCTGGCAATGAGCCTGGGAACCTACCAAAATTAATCTCCATGCTTTGATTACCCAGTGAGGAGAGGCTGATGGTAATATTTAAGAACATGTTCACCTTTTGAGCACCTTGGGACATCAGGGCAAGACATTCTACAAACTAACGGTTCACGATGGAGAAGAGAATGACAGAAAGTAGGAGGGTAAATATTTATAAATAATTTGTCATCATCCCAGGGCAAAAAATAACCTTGTAAAAAATAAGAACTGCACAGAATTTGAGCTCATACTTTGATCTAATCCAAAAAGAACCTTTTTCAAATACTTAAGTTTTTAATTTTAATTCCAATGTATTTAACATGCAGTGTGGTATTAGTGTCAGGTGTATAGTGATGCGACAATTCCATAGATTTCTCCATCTTCAACACGGGCAAGCGCACTCCTTGATCCCCATCACCTATTTCAACCAGCCCCACACCCACTTCCATCCTGGTAACCATCAGCTCTTAAGAGTTAAGGGTCTGTTCTTTGGTTTTTCTTTCTTTCCTTTCCTTTGTTCATTTTTGTTTGTTTGTGTCTTAAATTCCACATGAGTGAAATCACGTAGTATCTGTCTTTCTGTGACTTGTTTGGCTTAGCACTATACTCTCTAGCTCCATCCATGTTGTTGCAAATGTCAAGATTTCATTCCTTTTTATGGCTGAATAATATCCCATTGTGTATATATGCCACTTATTCTTTATCCATTCCTCTACTGATGGGCACTTGGGCCGCTGCTATAATCTGGCTACTGTAAACAATGCTTCAATAAACACAGGGGTGCACGTTTCCCTAATTATGAACATGGATCAGTCAACTTAGATCCAATGAAGATAAAAATTCTTAAGAAAATCACTAAGAATTCCTTAAACTAAAAAGAAATGCTATTTTATTACAAATTCTCTTCCCAAAGAAAACAAAATAACTCTTATTCTTACATACACACTTACCACTTAGTGATACTTATTATAACCACATTTGGCCTCTGGGATAGTCAGTAAAGTACCAGAAAAGGAGGAAAACAGTATTTTTCTTCCGGGAGAACACCTGATATACAAACCATTGCTCTTACTCCCTTAAAGCTGTAAGTGCAGCTATAAAACTAACTCACTCTCATGCTTTTTCTAGTATAAACCGAGCACTACACTGCATGTCATGTAGTACAGAGCTTTCTGACTCAAAACTGCAAGTCAGATTGAAATCACTCGTCCAAATAAAACTCCATTAACTCATGTCATAGATTTTTCCCAAATTTAATAACAAACTATGATACACAGGCCAGATGCCTGTTAGAATCTAGGGCAAGATTCTTGAAGGGAAGAATTCACATACCCATAACTTAACATTCACCCATTTCAAGCACTGAAATGCATTAGTGTCTAGGATATTTACAAAGTTATGAATCAATCACCACTATCCAATTCCCTCACATTTTCATTATCCCCCACAAAACACTTTATACACATTAGCAGTCATTCTCTATTTCCTGCATTCCATCAGTTCCTAAAAATCACGATCTCTTTTCTGTCTGTACGAACTGGCCTATTCCAGGCATTTCACATAAATGGAAACATAACAGGTGGCGTTTTGTGTCTACCTTCTTTTACTTGGTATAATGTTTTCAAGAGTCACATATGCTGCAGCAGTTTATCATTTCTTTTCATGACCCAGTAATATTCTGTTGCCTGGGTAAAACCACGTCATTTATCCACTCACTGGTTGTTGTTTCTACTTTCTGGCTATGAACTGCTGCTAGGAACATCTGTGTACGAGCTTTGCTCCTCGTATACACCTAGAAGTGGAGTAAACTGGATTATGGGTAACTCGCTGCTCAACTTTTTGAGGAACTGCCAAACTGCTTTCCAAAGTGCGGCACCATTTCACATTCCCACCAGCAACGTATGAGGGTTCCTATTCCTCCACATCCTCGCCCATATTTGTTATTGTATTTTTTGTTATAGTTTTTTTTTTGTTTTTTTTTTTTTTTTTTTTTTTGTGGGCGTGAAGTGGTATCTCATTGTGGTTTTGATTTGCATGTCCCTAGTGACTAATGATGTTGGGCAGCTTTTCATGTGCGGGGGGAGGATATTCATTCCTTTACACAGTAGTCAGAACAGAGAGCCTCCTGGAAACTATGTGTCACAGGGAAGATCATTTTTTGCACTTAACGAGGTTTCCAAAATGCTCATAACTGTGATTCCATAGTCCATTGAAGCCTATCAGTTCTTCTGAGAGGTGATTAACAGGATTTGTGCACAGGGATGACAGTCCAAGAAGTTCAGGGAAGAACCATCATTTTGCACTGTGCTTTGCGGAGCTGCTGATTCCAAGCTTGGATGCTTTCAGAGTAGGTTTGTGGATATGGTCTTGTTTCAGACAATGATAAACTCCTATCCTGAACAAAAAGTCCTTTGCTTCTTCTACCCCATAAACATTGAAAAAAGTTTTGGAAAATTTGAAGAAACCTGGCAGCTGACAATGACAACCTCAGTGATCAAAAGATACCTGCTCATAAAGCTATCAGGACAGCTAGCAGAAGAAATAAGGGCAGGGCTAGAGATAAACTTGCAGGGCTAAAAGAGTCCTTGAACCTGCCCGTGTTTTACTGTAAGAAGCCAAAGTTTTGGGGGTGCCTGGGTGGTTCAGTCAGTTTCGGCTAAGCGTTCGACTTCGGCTCAGGTCACGATCTCACGGTTCATGGGTTCAAGCACCACAGAGGGCTCTGTGCTGACAGCTCAGAGCCTGGAGCCTGCTTCAGATTCTGTGTCTCCCTCTCTCTCTGCCATTCTCCTGTTCACACTTTGTGTCTCTCTCAAAAATTAACAAAACATTAAAAAATAAAAAATAAAAAGAAGCTAGATCTAGGCAAATAATAGCTGATGGAAAAGAATGCAATGGAACCTTCCAAGTAGACCCAGAAAAAAATAAATTCTGCTAACCTAAACTGACTACAATGACTTATTTTCGAAAATAGCAAACTGCTCTTCTCCCAAAATCTCGGAGTTAGTATTTCTCCTTTGGTTGTCACAACACAAGTTCTCTCATTTGTTTTAAACCTGCTAACTCCTTTTCTTGAAATAAATCTTACACAGACGTTACACATAAAGGCCTTACACATTACACATGTAACACAGTATTAGTATATATTTATTGTCTGAGTTTCAAAGTGTAACACTTTTACATATTACAAAGTCAAACAGAGTTCAAGGTAACTATCTGTTAGCCTTTAAACTGTTCAAGTTGCATATACTGATGACTTATAAGCAGATAATACTGTGTTAAGAAACGTAATTCATATCAAACAGCAGTTCCCAATAAGGAACTCACAATATACAGTTTAACAGCCATTGTTCTAAATCTCTAAACTGGAATGGTATCATTGTTACATTGCCTGCTGCCTTGGGACATCCTTGTATCTCCCTGTGTCTCTACGGTAGGTACGTGTGGGCATGCGTGTGTGCGCGCACACACACACGCACACACACAGGCAAGTCTGACTTCTCATCAACTTGACTTTCCTGCCGATGTCATGATTAGGTTACTAATGATTAACAACTGCTTTATTATTTAACATGTACAGAGTAGTACTAATATAATGGCGATTATAATACATAACTAGAGATCGTAAGTTCGGATCTCTGCCCAGTAGGTACATAACCTAAGTTAATTGAGATCTCCTCTGCTGAAAAGCAAGTTCCCACTAAAAGGTTTAGAACATGATCACCCCCAGACAGAGTTTGCTAATGACAAAAAAAAGTCTGAGCAGCCCGCCAGATGGAAGCGGCTGTCCTTAATCCCCTCAAGCAGGTGATTCAGCTCTTTTACTGAGCCAAGGCTCAGAAAAGGTCAGGGATTTATTTGCAATTTCTGTATCCTTATAATCTCCAGGAATAATCTCTCATTAAATATCTACTAGGCTTGCATTATTCCCTTAATTTGACTTGCGATGAGTTGTTGCAAGACCAGTGGCTCCTAGGCCTGCCATCCAACATCTTACAGCTATGGCTGTGACTGGCTTTTCTTCCTCCCTCAGCCTCACCTTCAGCTTTGCTCAGGATTGTGCACAAGGCAGCCCCAACAGTTGTCCTAAGATGACTGTCGTAGAGCTCACACCCAATATCCAGGTTAACCTTCCAAGTTAGAAATGTATCGTCCTCTTAACTTCCATTTCAACTTTTTTTTTCAATGTTTATCCATTTTTTGAGAGACAGATGAGTGAGAGAGACGGAGAGAGTGTGCACGCACAAGCAGGGGAGGAGCAGAGAGAGGGAGAAACAGAATCCGAAGCAGGCTCCAGCCTCTGAGCTATCAGCACAAATCCTGATGTGGGGCTTCAACTCAGGAACTGTGAGATCATGACCTGAGCCAAAGTCAGATGCTTACCTGACTGGGCTACCCACGTGCCCCTCACTTCAACTTTTGAAGCCTTCTTGCTTTGTCTCCTTTTAGAGGAGAGTCACACAAAGCTATTTTCTCAAAGTTCTATGGAGAACACAGGAACACTCAGAGTTGAGTTGACGCTCAACCAACTTGGAGGGTCTTAGGGCAGAAGAAGCAGGATGCTTGGCAGACTGCTGGAGTTTACATCATTATGCCTAGACACCCTAGATATCCCAAATACCAAGAGCAGGGAAGCAGGTTAAACCCAGAAACAGATGGTTTTACTGCAAAGGGCTCAAAACAACAACCTACTATATAAGGTTCAATCCAATGACTTTCTTGCTTCAAAGGAAGAAGCTGATGGCCCAGCTGGACAGACATGCTCTATAGTTTCTTGAATCAAATGGTACCTCACCTGAAATGTTTTCCCTGGCCCTTTCCACCATAAAAGAAAATGAGGTGTGTAGGTGATGGAAGAGGGGAAGAACTACAATAAAACCACGAGCAAAACCCTTTGCACTCTCCTCCTCCTTTCTTACTCCCATATTCAAATTATCACCAGGTCCCTCAATTTTGTGTCACTCACCATGGTGCTGGCTTCCATCATCTGTTACCAGGACTGCTGTGAAGACCACCTAACTGGTGTCCTCCTACCTCTTCTGGCTCCTTCCAAGCTGTCCTCCACATTGGGGCCCCCGTGATCTGGATGAAACCAGATCACATCACCTCCCTGTTTAAAATCTATCAATGTCACCCCAATGCTCTCAGGAAGAAAACCCAAATCCTTAACATGGTCCACAAAACCCTGTGGTCTAGCCTGGCCTGCTTCATCTCACGCCATGACTCCACACCTAAGCATTCTACCAAACTGGCTTTCTTTGAGAGCGTCCAAGTGACCACACTTTTTCTCTAGCTTTTGTACACACTGTGGATTTCACTTGGAAGCCCAATGGCCCAAGTTACTCCAAATCCTCAGGTCTCCCCTCAAATGTCAATTGCTCAAAAATGCCCTCCTGACTTCTCTACCTGGTTCATGTTTCCACTGGAACTTGGATATAGCACTGTCAACTTCTCCTTCAGAGTATGTAATGTAACTCTAAATTTCTATTTATTTCTACAATGCTGCCTACCTAATCAGATTTGCATTCAGGAAAGCAAGGGTGCATGCATATATTTACTCAATTATTTTATTCAGTACTCTATCTCTGCCTTTCACTGTCTACGAACATGTTGGATATGAAGTATGATGAGGAGGGTCCCTAAGGGGAAGTGTGATGTAGTCAAAATGACCCTTCAAACTCCAACTGTTATAAACCCGAGAGTAGATGAGTTGTTTAAACTCTGGTACCTAGATTTTTCATCTTGGTGAAGATACAAGTGTTAAATAAAGATATGAAGAGCCTGACCTAACTACTTCCTTCCTTTCTGTGTCAATATGAAGAGGTATCACCACCTAGCACTATAGCTCCAAGAATGAGTTTAAAAGAAAGGAAAAATAAAAGATGTGCAAGCCAAGACAAAAAACAGAGAAGATATAACCAAATTCCAATTTTCCTAGACACTTAGAGAAATCCTTTGCTTGTCCATCAAGGCATTATCATCACCAAACTGTACGTGGTATGAAGCTGTGGCTGGTGGAAACAGAGGGTATCGGGGTTCTTTCCACATCATACAATCTGGGCCATCTACACAGACAGGCCGGAGGTCAAGAATAGCCCTAGAAAACCAGAGCATTCTCCCTTAGAGCTGTTTGCCATCCAAGAGACCACCTCATTCTTCAGGTCCAGTAGCCCCTTTATTGAAAATCACTGACTGGCTGTTGCTCTAACCGAGTCCTTAGTACTCAGAACATTGAGAAATTTGGCAAAAAGCGGTCAAATCACTATTTCTGAATGAAGGGAAATTTCCATACCACAGGTCGAGTGATGGGACATATAGTGTGTGAAAACAACTCTCTGGGACATACCCCGAAGTTACCCCATACATGCATCCTGGGAATTCTAACAGATCTCATAAGACAAATCCTTTTCCAATAGAGAGGAGCTAATCTACTGAATTAGCCTCAACACACAAGAACACATTACCTATGTTTCTAAAGCTGGTATTTAACAGGTTTTTCCTAGCCTAAAATGTCTTACCCCAGGAATCTCATTCAACAAAAATCTTTCAAGTTTTTTTTACAGGAGAAATGGAATTTGCTGGAAGTACAGGATCTTTACATAAAAATGAAAGAACTGAGAGGTAAAGGAAGTTACTGCCCCGTTTTTAATGTGGATGGATATAGGAAACTGTCTGCAGTTATTATGAGCAGGCCACCATTTTATGGACAGCTCCAGGGGCATGTTCTCACCATAGAAATTTACTCAATTTCCCAACATGATTTGCTCTTAAAGTCTGGCCTACCTCACTCATTCTGAATTTAATCAATTTCAACACCATTAAAAGCCATGAAGAGAAACACCCACATTGAATTTAATACCATATCCATCTGGAGAATAGACTTCCAATTGGCTAACACACTCAAGGGGCTCACGTCCTTTCTCCTAATCATGTGAAGACTGAGAGTTCCCAGGGCTTCACGGCTGTGGCCCCTGGGAAACAGTCTTCATGGTGGTGGCTCTCAGAAGCTTCCAGTGGGGCCCGGGAAGGTGGCCAATTGCTTCTTAATTATCCAAGTGTGAATTCTCTACTTTGGGGATTACCCACAGCCAGTTTTTAATCCCAGTTCAACTCCAAGACCCTGTGTCCCATCCCATGCTACTGCCTACTCTGTCCTATACTCTGCTCCCCAGACGTATACATTCAGGGAGTATGAACCAACTTTAATATTAACTGAAGTCACCCAGACAGAAGCAATATGTATCTGGGAAGAGAACGAAGAGTCTGGCTGAAGCCAGACAGACCTGGATTAGACTGAGGTCTCTGCCACACTCATAGGATAAATGCTACACCTCTGACACTTACTTTCCTCACCTGTACAGTGGGGATAACTCACCTGAGTGTTGCGAGAGTCAAAGGAAATGTATATACTGACTTGTTCGGTATTTCAATAGATGGTCATTAGCAGTATTACCAACATTTGAATCAAACTTTCCAGGTGATGAAACATTTTTCATATCCAAGTTCATGTTATCCCCTTAATAATCACATGGGCAAATACTGTTACAGTCCTCACTAATAACTTCTTGTTGTTTCCACACTAATGAGTACAATGAACTTATACGATGATACATGGCTATTTATAAAATATATAGCTTAATTGATTTTCCCAATGTATCTGTTAAGTTTTTATGATGAGACAAGTCAGGCTCACACTGCTAAGTGGTAACAATGACCGCAGTAGCTAAGGCTTGCTGAACAGACTGCACTGCTCTGGGCTAAGCACTTAAATGCATCGTATCCTCATCATCAACACCCCTATTTTGTAGACAGGAAATCTCGAGTCAGACGAAGTTGAGGAACTTCTACTAAGGCTCTGGCATTAATGAGTGATGGAACCAGGACTGTAACTCAGTCTGCTTCTGCTCAAGTTCACATGACCAGTCAGGGCTGGGGGCTGGGGATCATGTTTTCTGGATTCTTTCCTTTCTATTCCAGGAGCTCTCAAATCTAGTGGACAAGAGAACCAGGACCATGCTTGTTGCCAGGGAGCTTGTGGGCACCCTCCCACAGGCTGTACTCCAGCAGGCTTGAGAAGCACACTTGGGACAACGATGTACAGTATTGTACTGTATACCAAGCAATTAAAACTAGTATCACTAAAGGGGCACCTGGGTGGCTCAACTGGTTAAGTCTGACTGTTAGTTTCAACTCGGGTCTTGATCTCATGGTCTGTGAGATCGAGCTCCGCACTGGGCTCTGTGCTGACAGCACAGAATCTCTCTTTCCCTCTCTCTCTCTCTCTGCCCCTCCCCGGCTTGCTCTGTCTCTCTCTCACTCAAAAATAGATGAGCTTTAAAAAAAAAAAAAAACAAAAACAAAAAACTATCACTACAGATGAACAGAAATGATTGTTAGGAATTAATTAGCTATCAACATCTGTTCCACAGTCCCCATCTAACAACAGACATTTACCAGTGCTATGTATCTCGGAATATAATGCTGTTTGTGCTACTACTGGTGTATGAAATGACTCCAAATGATTCACAAATATTTCTAATAGTTGTAGTTGTGTACTTATTTCAATGAATATTAGAAATTTATCTTTTTATTACACATAGCACGACATACTCTATTTATAAAATAAATTTCAGTTAAAAAGAGTGAACTCATTTAAGAAAATTAGTAGGTACATAGTAACAATACTAGTGGTATACGTATATGTTAAAAAAAAACAACAACATGAAGTCAATGATAGAAAAATAACACATTTGGGAACAACTGTCTTAATTTGTGCCTGACCAGACAACTATATTCAACCCGGCTGGAAGGATGGGATGGGAGGGTACCATCTTCTACCAGCAAGATGTCCTACTTCAACGCAGTCATCCTTGATCCTTGCTTTGCCCTCACTCCAATCTATCAGCCAACCTCATCAGTCATCGGTTAAAAACACATCCAGAACCCAACTGCTTCTCACCATCCCCACTGCTAATACTTTGATCCAAGCAACCATTGTCTTTCGCCTGGCTTGCTGCAATAGTCTCCCAACCGTTTCTCCTTTTGCTTCACACAGTTTATTCTCTACCAGCAGCTAGAGCCATCTTTTAAAAATACACACTGGCTCGTGTGTCACTTGCCTGATCACAACTCTCCAGGGACTTCTCATGACACTCAGAACACAAGCTTTCCACCTGACCATGGCTTCACACGGTCTAGTCCCAGCTTACTTGGCCACTCTCCGTCTGGCTTCCTCCAATCCAGTCATTGCAGCCTTTCCCGATAATCCCTGAACACAGCTGGTTTACCCCCTCCACTGCAAGTGCCCTTGCACATGCTGGTTCCTCTGCTGGCTCCTAACATGTCACACTCCCTCCATTTGTTCAGGTTTCTGCTCAAATGTCACATCTTCAGAGAGGCCTCTCTGCTCCAGGTATCTAGTTCTCTCTTCTCTAGTTAGGCACTATCTCTTTGCTCTTAATTCTTCCTAGCCCCTCTCTGTATACCTTTGTTTACTTGCCATCTGTCAGTTTCTCTCATTAGAACTCCATGAGAACAGGGACTTTATCTGCCTTGTTCATTGCTGTAGCATCAATAAATATAATAAATATTTTCTGGATGAAGCAACAGATATAATCCATATTTTCACCAGCTGAGACACCAGAAACCAACAGGTAGAGAAATCCCCACACTCCAGGAGCCTCAAATGCTGAGCAGCTGGCTGAACACACTGGTACCTTCTAGAGTTCAGGGGCCCTGCAGCAGGATGCACAGTACAAATATGACTGACTGGGATCTCATTCATCCCCTGACCTCTAAGCACGAACACTGCCAATCGGAATTTTCCCCCTAGCCTACCAGGTACAAAGGCACCTATCTTCTTTTTCATGGTTTCTGTGGACACACACACACACACACACACACACACACACACACACACACAAGCCAAGAGGGACATAGAGTAAAGAAAGCAAACTAAGTAGAAGAAAAGAGATGAAATCCCTGCCTGGCCTGAAATAAACCTACCAGCTCTCTGCCAGAGTCAAGAGAGGTTCTAAGATACCTGTGAAGAGCGATCCAGTTCTCAGCCAGACACCGCAGCCCAAGTGGCAGTGTCTGGGTTCTTACAGAGCACAAGATGAGGGCTGCGGACTGGCTTGCAGGACTCTGTTTCCTTGTGGGTTTCTACATCTGCAGTCTCCTTAAAATTCCCAATCCGGCAGCTGTGCAAGAGCCATGCTTAACGCACACCGTGGTAAGGCCAACCGGCTTCATCAGGACCACCTGGTCTCTTACACGGTGATCTGGGCAACCAGAGAAGGAATTACAGTGGAGAAGCATCAATTCCTTTCTGCCTTGATGCATAGGCGGTTGCACACTGATTTCTCAACCAAAAGAGATCATCACCACCTTTTTGAAAGAGGAAGGGTTTCAAGCAAAGAACTAATTTCTCCTGCCCACCTACACCCTTCTCCTGCCTTTACCTTCTACCTGTCTTAGAGATGACATTCATAATCAGAGGCTGAACATTTGTGGCTGGAGTTACCACTAACTGGTTGTGGGAGATGGGTGTACTTGGCCTCTGGGACCCTTCTCATCGGTACAGATCAGTTGCTGTGAAAATCAGATAAGGTGATGTCTGTAACAGCACTCTGAGGAACTGTAGAGAGATTGTGGGCTGTCATGCTTTTATATAAATAGCCTCTGGTTTGGGGTAATGATGATGTTATTAATAACAACAATGGCAGATAATGACATTTAATGACTGCTTAGACTACCAGGCACTGCTGTTCCATCCTAATCCCACTCAATCCTTCCAACAAACCAATGATGTAGGTAATAAGGTTATAGCCATCTTATAGATAAAAAACCCTGAGACCCAGGGAAACTAATTTTCCAAGGTCACACACACAGTAAGTAGTGAGGCTGGGATTACAACCCATGTATGTTAATAATTCTGCACAGTCCACACTCCCAACTACCAGTCAACACTATCCCCACTGTGGGCAACAGGACTTGATAGCTTCTGCTGATTCTTACATGCCAAATGTGAGTTGCACACTCTGAATACTCTCATCAGGGTAGGAAGGGATGACTTTGACAGGCCATCAGTATGCACTAAAAATGAGGATTCGGTTTTCTCATCTTTACATGAGGTCAATAATATTATCTACCTCATAGAATTCTTGTAAGGATCAAAGAACAGAATGTACATCAAACCCTGAGCACAAAGCCCAGTAATATGTGTGTGCCCAATAAACATTAATCGAGAGCCTTGAGGAAAATCTTTCAGTCTCTGCCTCAACAACCGTGTGCACTGGGCTTTAGGAGTTCAAGATGCAGCCAGGGACCTGCTCGATGTTCTTGGCTGAAGCCCAAACTAGGATGCCAAGGGGTGGTTCACACCTGCCTAGGATGAGAGAATGGTTTGTTAAGTGTCATTTAAGACAAGCAGAAAGACTTCTGACAGTCCAGGCCAGCCAGGGGAGCACGATCGCCAGTCATATCCTTGGGGGATGGGGTCCCACCAAACAAAATAGCTGAGATCTCATGCAACAAAATCTCTGAGAAAACAAGCTGCTCCTTCTCCTTTCTCTCTTGCTAGCCCCCAGCTCCTCAGCCAGGATCATTCTCCAGCTAGGGTATTACCACTCAACTAAATATAATTTCGAGTTCTATGTGGGCCACACCCACTGTGTTGCACGCACAAGTGATAATGGAAAGCAAGCTGGAGAAAGTC
This sequence comes from Panthera leo, assembly GCF_018350215.1. Classification (NCBI taxonomy): domain Eukaryota; kingdom Metazoa; phylum Chordata; class Mammalia; order Carnivora; family Felidae; genus Panthera; species Panthera leo. Next base: position 118,686,233 of record NC_056679.1, on the reverse strand, counting down.
AGCACTTAGGCGAGCTAGAATTACACCATCTTGCCTGCCTGTGGCTCAGGAGATAAAAGTGGCAGCCACAGAAACCTGCCATGGCACAGGAGGGAGGGGAAATGACGAAGCCAAGGGCCAAAAGGGGTGGGGGTGGGAGGCTGGAAAGGAATTCAGGCAAGAGAGGGAATGAGCGCCTGTCCCCTATCAGCCCTGGCCTAGAAGGCGTGGATGGAAAGCTGGAGGGGAAGGTGTGCTCAGCTGACTGCCTCGTGGGCCAGTACTCAGGAGGCCAGGCCACCATGCCCATTAATGCAGCCCATCCTTCTCAGGTTTAAAAAGGGAAATGTTCTATTTATAAGCTACCGACCGGTGGAGGCCTGGCAGCCACTGGATGGCTCTGATCCCACAGGGATTCTGGTTACCAGTGGCTGCCTTCTCTTGCCTCTCAACTGTGGGTGTTCTAACAGCAAAAGGCCGAAGGTGACTGGAAGCAAAAGGAAAAAGAAAATCCTCTTTTCTGTCCTCTGCTGCTTTCCTCAGACTGTGGGACTTAGTAATGTCTGAAGGCTTAAAAATCTTTTAAACCCAGGGACCCATAGGATCCCATGAAGTCGTTCCCAACCATCTTTAAGAGCAAATCCCCCTTTGGGGTACCTGGGTGGCTCAGTCGGTTGAGCATCGGACTTCGGCTCAGGTCACGGTCTCACGGTCTGTGAGTTCAAGCCCCACGTCCGGCTCTGTGCTGGCAGCTCAGAGCCTGGAGCCTGCTTCAGATTCTGTGTCTCCCTCTCTCTGACCCTCCCCTATTCATGCTCTCTCTCTGTCTCAAAAACAAACAAATGTTAAAAAAAGAAAAAAATCCCTCTTTTAAAAGAGGGATTTACTCTTTTTCTTTCTTTTTCCTGTTTTACAGATCACAGGAAACGGAGGCACAGAGAGGAAGGGAATGTATAAATCAGAGGTAGGGCAATAAGCATGCAGAGCAAGGTAACGGCACCTTCCCATCCCCTCTCCTGGTCCTCAATCTTGCCCTTGCAGAACAAGAAAAGACTGGATACGACACTATCAGGGAATGTGATCTGAATGAGGCCTTGAAAGAATGATGAATGTATGTAACAGGAACCCAAGCAGCACTGGCTGTGTTGTCTGATGCCTGCAGAAGGGCAGTGGGCTGTGTTACGCTTCCGTGCCTGGGAAGCTGCAGAGCCACCAACACACATTAACGGTCTCTGGGCATCATGCACAGCATGTGAGGAGCCACTGATAGTCCTGATGAGGAGGCTCACTGAGAAGGAAAATGGGATGGCCCCTCAAGAGCAAAGAGCTGAGAAGGTTAGGTGGGGCTGATGAGGGAAGGCCTTACGGCCCCACTGGGTTTGCCACAAAGTGACAAGATGGCGTAACAAAGGAAAGACGTCACGCATATCGAGAGGTGGAGGAAGGCGGGGCGTGACTATGGCAATCAGGCCGACTCTGGTTTGAGCATCATCGCCACTACTTCCTGACCATACTACCTGGACTTTTTAAAGCCTAATGCTCATTTGTAAACGCGGTCGTTGTGAACAGCATTTCCACTAATGCCCACCATGGATGTACCGCTTTCATGCTGCGTGCCGTAACTTCACGCCATCTTAGGTAGCTTAATACCAGGGTAGGTTTTTAAAAAGTAGTCTAAGGGTTGACCAACCTATAGTATGTGGGCCAAATACACCACTGCCTGATTGTACATTGAGTTTCATTAGCAAGCATGCATTTGCTTTCGTGTTGTCTATGGCTGCTTTCACACTGCAATATCAAGAGTTAGAGTACTGCGAGACTGAATACATTTACTATATGACTCTTTACTGAAAAGGCCTCCTGGTTTGCTAAGCAATAGCATTGAGACAACCTGAGGGTTTACATGTTCATGTGTTTTCCCCCTAATAAATGTGGAAATAAACATACAAATCCAAATGGGAATTTAAAATGTGTGCCCGGTACTATCTAAAATGATCAGAGATACCACGAGTAGCATGCATATGCCACTTCGAGAAATGTAGTCATTTAATGAACTAACACCCACAAGGCGCCAGGCCTGACAACAGCAGGGGCGTTAGCTGTCACCCTCCGCTCTCCTCCCTGCTCCCCTCAGGAACTCTTCTGCCCATCCAGGGAGCTTTCCCCCTCTCACACGACACAGTAATTGGCACGACCAGATAATGAGACAGATGAGAACCAACGGTAATGAAGCATTTCTTAACTAATATGCCAGACACTTTGCTAAACTCCAATCGTCACGGCAACTTCGTGAGGCAGTTGGTGTTATTTATCCCCCATTTTTACATAAAAGGCAATGCAAGCTGAAAGATGTCCTGCACTGACCCACAGTTCCGGAGCCAGTGTGCCAGCATGCTAAGCCACACGATTCACGTGGCCCTCCACTAAAACAGCTCTCTCCAATCCACATGGCAGAGCCTACCCACAGGAAATTATCTGAGGTATGTGCAAAAACTGATGTAGAGGAGTGTTCAGGCTGATATTACTCATAAGAGCAAAAATCTGGAAGGGACATTTAAGTCCAATGACAGGAAATAGTTCAAGAAATGTGGATATAATCCTATGACAGAATATTAAACAACCATTGCAAATGGCATTCATAAACAATTTTCATGACGTGGGAAAATGCTTGTAAATTTTTTAAAGCAGGATGCCAAAAGTATATTCATTGTAATGCCAAGTAAGTCAAAATACATGTCAACATTGACAAAATCCATGTAAGAAAGATATCACGAAAAAAAGACAAGAAGGAAATATCACTGGGGTGGTATTAGAGATGACTTCTATTGAATTTCTGAAAATAAATGCTGTATTTCCTGCACATTCTACAATGAGTTCATATGATTTTTATAGTTAGTAAAAATAACTGTTTTTCAAGCTGCTTAGGAGATTCAATGTCTACACCCTACAGATGAGTGAATCCTAATTCCAACTTTGCATTCTTTCTCCAATCACTGCTTCCCCCACCCCACACACATACACAAGATCCAGTGTAAATAACAAACTCCAGTGACTTCTTGAGCATTTTATAAACACAAAGGATTCCTGTCAAAGATTAACAACAAACTGGAAGGAAAAGAAGGGACTGAGATGTGGAAGCAGAGGAAGTGCTCTATTTCCTTCTCCTGGAAGAAGAGGAGGGAAGGTAGGAAGTTCCCATTTTTTTAAATCTTGCTAGCCTAGATGGAACCCCATTCTGAGCTCACTCTCCAACCAACTGGCTCGGGGCATTTTGTCTGCACAGCAGGTGTATCTACAGATAGCATGACGATTACACTCACCCACACACGCACTGGGCCATCTGGCTATCATCTCTGTGTGCTGTCAACCTCAAAAGCAGACCATATACTCCTTAAAGGCAGAGGTACATGTTCTACTTGTGGGTGTCCTTCCCCTCCACACTCACACTGCCCAGGGCCACAGGCACTTAAAAACTCCCAAGAGCTATTAATTCAGTGAAGTGCTCCAGGAATGCTGGACTCCTGCTGGGAAACCAAGTGAAAGGTGCAGGTAGGGGCAAACCAGAACACAGGGAACAAGAGTGGGAAGCACCATAGACCACTGCAAGATCCTCTCGAAAAGCCAGACGGTCGGTGTTGAGCTGAGTCTGAAGTGCACAAGAAGGCATGTCTGAGGCAACCTGGGCATATTCCTTTGAAATAATCTGATTAACCCATGGAATCTGAATTAATATTCACATTAAGGAAAGTGGCACCGTGAAGTCAAGATTAGGAGACTGAGCTCTCTGCGGCTCAGTTTGTCAGCCTTCAGCCTTTAAACAGCTGGAGAAGCAGTGGGAGGGTAGCATTTCTGTAAACAAGCTAATCTTTTCAGAACTAAGTAGGCAGTGACATTTATTATTTAAAACTTCTAACTTCGAAGACATCAACCCACCCTAGGAAAGCCTGCCCTCCCATTACTCTCTTGCATGCTCTAACTGTCCCTCAGCTGGGACTACAGGACAACAGCAGCCTTGGAGGGGAATAGGCCACTTCTCGGCTTCTTCTCTTGATACCTACTGGAGCTCATTTCAAAGGAGAATAAACCAATTCTCACAGAGCCTCTGGTGAGAAATCTCACAGCTGCAGTCAAAAGGAGAGCAAGCAATAGGACATGGAGACTGAGGAGGCACAAGGGGCCAGATAGGGTGGACTGGGAGGAGGGGTTCTTGCCCAGGGCAGAGTCCTATTCTTTGCAATGAGAAAGGAGGCAAATCCATGACAGGTATCAGCTGCCTAGGTAACTGGCACTGGTGTGTGATCGGTAAAGCACCTTATGGAATAACAAACCATTCTCCCTTCCTCTCTAGTATCCTTACTTGTATTTTTTTCCCTTCCTTTCTCTAACAGGTAAGAAAAAACTCAGCATCACTGATGTATAATCCTGACATCTATGAACAAACCCAGGGAAGGTCCCCTGATGGCAGCAGGATCCCCGGTAAGAGGCCCATAGAATTGGCAAAAAATAGCAGATTGATTTTTGAATTTAGCTTGTAAGGATTAACTTAACCAAGAATACCCAAGACCTCTAGGCAGAAAACTAAAACTCTGATGAAGGGCACAGGCGATCTGAATAAAGGGAAAGATAGTCCAAGTTTTGTGAGATGACTGAAGATTATAGAAGTGTCAATTTTCTCTGAATTAATCTATATAATTCAATGCAATTCTAAAGCAAAGTTTTAAGGTTTTGAGGAGCTTACACACTTATGTTAGAATTACACAGAAGGACAGAGGTCCACAAGCAGCTAAGTCAAATCTTAAGAAGTAGAGTACCAAGGGCACCTGGGTGGCTCAGTTGGTTAAGTGTCTGGCTTCAGCTCACGTTATGATCTCACAGTTAGTGAGTTCAAGCCCCGCATCAGGTTCTGTCCTGACAGCTCAGAGCCTGGAGGCTATTTTAGATTCTGCGTCTCCCTCTCACTCTCTGTCCTTCCCCCACTCATGCTGTGTCTCTTTCTCTCTCAAAAATAATAAACATTAAAAAATTAAAAAAAATTTTAAAAAGTAGAGTACCAGACATTAAGACTTACCTCAAAGACATCATATGAAAAGCACAGAGGTACTGGCACACGAGCAAACAGACCAAGAACATAAAGAACTAGAGACAGAGCTCAGATATGCAAGCCTAATATACAATAAAGACAGCACTGTAAGTCAAAACCAGAAAGAATGACATTTTTGGGAAAAATGAGTCTTTGTGTGGATAAAAAAAAAAAACTGGATCTTCATGAAACACTATATACAATGGTAGGTATCAGTTGAATTAGAAACCTCATTGGGAAAGAAAGAATTATGAAGCCAAAAAAACAAAATGTAGGTGCATATATTTGTGACATAGGTCATAAAGGCCTGCTTTCTTCCTTTCATTTATTTTTGAGAGAGAGACAGAGAGATAGCGACAGAGAGAGGAAGGGGAAGAGGAAGACAGAGAAAGAATCTTAAGCAGGCTCCATGCCCAGTGCTAAGCAGGGCTGCATTTCACAACTATGAGATCATGAACTGAGCTGAAATCAAGAGTTGGATCATTAACTGACTGAGCCACCTAAGCACTGTAGAAAGGCCTTCTTTAAAATGCAACTTGAAAATCATAAACCAGAAGGCACAAAAAAAGATGCATTTCAATACATAAGAAAGCTTTACAGTCAAGTAAGATTATCACATATAATATTAATACACAGATGACAAAATGGGAAAATGTATTTAAAATGTCTACAACCAACAAGGGATGAGTATCTAAAATAGAGAACAAACTTTACCAATCAACATGAAAAAAATGCAAATTAAATAGAAAAATGAGCAAAGGACATGAATAGGCAATAAACAGAAGGGGAAACCCAGTCAACAGGCATACAGAGAGACCCAAATTAAAACAATAATGAGCTATCATTTTCTATTTATATGAGTGACAGTAAATTAGAAAGCTGAATAATGGCAAGAGTTGGCAGAAAAGAAGAAATCCTCGTGTAGGGGTAATGGGACTATGAACTGACCACTCTGGAGAAATATTCCCTCAAACTAAGTACATGCACACCCTTTGGCCAACAATTCTCCTCATGGGTATATTCCAAAAAAAATTCTCACACAGGGAGATGTACAAGATGTACAAAGATGTTCATTGTGGTGTTAGTGGTGGTCATGAGGAGCTGGAAGCATGAGGAGATGGAGTGTGCAGCTCTGTAAAAACAGATACACAGTGTTACACACGGGGGGGGGGGGGGGGGGGAGTGCGGCGCAGCAGACAGAAGCCACAGTCTAGAAGCAGACAGGAGAATGTAGATGGCTCCTAACACAATGCCCAGGAAGCAAAGAAAAAGAACAACACATATCATAATTTATATAACTGAAAAATACAGGTAGAAAAAAATATACGTTGCTCAAAAAAAAAAATTTTAAAGTACTCATTAGAATGGTGGTCTTCAGAGGAGGAAAGAAGTAACAGCTGGGAAGAGAATTCAAAGGGGGGGGGAGGGAAGGAGGGAAGGAGGGAAGGAGGGAAGGAGGGAAGGAGGGAAGGAGGAAGGAGGGAAGGAGGGAAGGAGGGAAGGAGGGAGGGAGGGAGGGAGGGAGGGAGGGAAGGAAGGAAGGAAGGAAGGAAGGAAGGAAGGAAGGAAGGAAGGAAGGAACCTGTGATGATCCCATGCCACAAATCAGGTAGTAGGATTAATTCCAACCCTCTACACCTGAGATTCAAATGGAGCTTACAGAAGGAGAGAGGAAAAAGCCTCTGGGAAGAAATGTGCATTTGTTTACCTGCTGCCATCCTCTCCCTGACAACTGGGCCATTTGGAAAGTACCAGCAGCAGACAGGCATTATTTATGGCCCCAACACCCCACAGGCACTGTATGCCCTGAGAGGAACTTGAAGATGAAAGCAATAAATTCAGAAGTGTCCCCAGAGGAATTTCCTTTTGCTACCTGGCCCTTCAAAACATCCTGCCTCTGGGATAAAATGGTGGCATTCAAACTCCCATGAAAACATTTTCTAGAAAGGAAAATGTTAGCCATTTAGCATTTGGATACTCAAGGCAAAGAGCAATGTCACACTCTGAAATTCCTATCAGACTGACTACCCTCTGGAACAGTTTTGACTGTGGTATAAACAGACAGGGAGTTGCTGAACAATCAGACCCTGGACAATAGTGCCACCTGTGGCAGATAAGCCCTATGGGTGGATATAGAGTGGAAATGAAAATTACTTCGATCCACAGATATGGAAAGTACAACCACATCAGAAAGGAGGGGAGGCTAAGGCATTATGTGATATGAAAAAGGGGTCCCAAGGCCAGAGGAGGTGAGAAAGCATCAATCTAGAACCCTACTCTGGTCGTGCCAGCTTGGACATCAGTGAACAGAACAGCTTTTGCAATAATACTTTAAAAAATCATTTCTATCCAAACTACTCCTGAAAAGTGGCCAATATGTTTTACCCCATCTTTTTTTTCTCTCCAGCCTGCCAAATGAAAGGGTAAGCAATTGAAAAATCATTAGACACTTCAGGCAGCCAGCTCTCTGTACTCTGTGAATAATGGGATGCCAAGAGCAAACTGTTGCAAGGGTCTGTGTTCTCCAAAATGGAACTTCTTGTGTTGCTCTTTTCTTCAGGAGACAGAATATTCTTGTGGTTAACAGTAGAGCCTCTGGGGTTACACAGAATTCAGATTAAATGGTGCCCCCTGACTTTATTAGTCTCAATTTCCTAATATACAAAGTAGGTCAAAGGTACCTATCTCACACAGTGTTTCAAGTATTAACTAAGTTCATATGCATAAAACATCCTTAAACATAGTTAAGTGGTGGATAAATGCTATCTATTACTAGCTATGATTTTAAATATATGCTCACTGCAGACAACGCAAAGCATGGAGAAAAAAAAAAAAAAAACAGGTCAGTCCCTCCCAATTATCTACCCTCTCTCCGAATAAACAGTTTCATGATAAATGTCTTTCCAGACTTTTTCTATCAATACATCTAAATGAGTCAAACAATTTACTTTACTAAGAACATTGCTCTGTAACCCGATTTTTTTAAACATCAATTAACAATAAACTGTGGGAGCCATTTCCACAAATATACTTAGATTGCTCTTGTTGTTTTTAAAGACTACACAGTACCTTGATATTTTTAATCAACTTCCTAGTAGACATCTGATTATCTCCCCATCTTTATTATTATTACCAATGCTCCAGTAAACTTTTTTGCACAAACGTTTTTGTCCTCCAGTCTATTTTCTTAAGACAAATCACTGGGTCAAAGGCTACTGGCTTCCAATGCATATTCCCCAAAGGTCTTACAGAATGGTATGATGAGATGGCATGCCCCCCTAAAAGAAGCAGGGTCATCTTTCAAATCTATAGGCCCTTATCTCAAGCAGAGAGAAGGTTTATCACAAGTCACAAGCAACCTTCTGGGTGGTGGTCTCCATTCAGATGCATCTCATCTCCCACAGTTCTTGGGTCCTTTATTATAGAATAGTGTGTCCCAGCTTGGGGCATCGTACAGGCATGTTATTTTATTTTAGTCTGCTTGGGTATCTATCTTCTCTTGTTATGGTGGATTCCCTGATTTCTGTCCGGCAAACTACCCTGCTCCCATCTTATGCAATACTCTTAAAACTGTCAGTGACAGTGTGTTGTTTTCTCCTGATCTGCCCAACCTAGACCAACCTGTTGTTATCCTTCCTGGGAATGTGAATCTTTAGAAGAGTGAGGTGACTACTAAAAGCAGTCTAGACCTTCATCAACCTGCAATTATTATTCAGAAGACCCTTTTTTACTGGTTCCTGGGGCTCCAGAGCTACTATGTTTTCAAACCTGGTTCTTTAGTTCTTCCTCCCTTACTGTGAGTTACTCTACGGCCTTCCATATTCTTTCATTTTTATGTCTGTGGTTTTTGCTAATGTAATTTTTTTTAATGTTTATTCATTTATTTTGAGAGACAGAGAATGCACGCATGAGCAGGAGAGGGGCAGAGACAGAAGGAGAGGAAACGTTAAGTAGGCTCCATGCTCAGCGTGGAGCCCGATGTGGGGCTGGATCTCAGGACTCTGGGATCATGACCTGAGCTAAAATCAAGAGTTGGATGCTCAACTGACTGAGCCACCCAGGTGCCTCTGCCATTGTTACTTTAGAAAAGTTAGCCAGGCTTGATTTCAAATACACCAGAACAATCCCACCTGATGATTGGGGCGGGGAGGGGGGGAAGCACTTGTTTCCTTGAATATTTCCTTGAAAAAATTTTCCTTTATTCAATTCTTGAGGGAAAAGGAAAAAAGAAAAACCTTTTTCCCTCCTTGAAAGGCCTCTTAATGTACCAATAGCAAACAATACAAATTACTTAGTATTTTATATAAAACTGCTGGTCAAAATCTGTATTTTGGAAAGAACGAAAGGAAAATCTCTGTCCTTTAAGGGATTTCACACACACAGAAATACCTCATCCTTTTGTCCACATGGAGAGTCCCTGTTTTACTGATTTTTTTGATATCACTGGAATTCATGTTTGCACTATATTTGAATTTGTCTTCAAGTGGATTTTATAAAGCAAATTCGAGGCAAGGGGACAGGACTTCCTCTGCACTCTTATAAGCAGCCTGGAAGGAACTGGTTAGTACTTCTATCCACCAAGGATATCATCAGTCCAAACACTCTCGCAATAGCTTTTCATTTTAATCCCATCGCCTTTGCAAGGTTACAGGTGCCCTTGGAAATTATGATTAACCAGAGTGCTCGGAACCAGCAGTAGGGGAAATGTGTTGTATATTCTACAGAGACTGCCCAGGGTCACTCCCATCAAAGAAGAGTGTTATTACAGAGTTTACCATTTCTACTCTTTCCTCTTCAAAAATGTAACGAAGAACACAGAGTTACTAAGCCATCACCAAGACAGCTGCTGCCTCTCCAGTCCTTTGAACAAGACCGGCTAGGAGGCAATTCTGGCTTTCCCATAGGACAGGGTTCTTGGGGAGCTGTGTATTATTCAATTAAGTGGCTTTTAAATGGTGATTGGAACTACATTATCAAGAACTAGGATTAACTGAGATAATATACATGAAAATGCTTTGTAAAGTGCGAAGGGTTATATAATGCAAGGTGTCATTACAGCCTTGCCAGTCAAGCTCACTGAATGCCCTGGAGTCATTGACTTAGTAAGTCAGTGTGGAAGCACCTCACACAGCGCCAGGGGCAAGGGGCAGACCCAACATGCCCACAGCACCCCCTGGTGGCTCTTCCCCAGAGCAGCAACTTTTAAAGCTCCATCCCAACCCCAGCTGTAGGAAATTATCCAAGGGACATACTTACTCCCTTCGCTCTGACTGTCTTTGTTCGAATTGTAGACCTGGAAAATAGAAATAAACATTTACTTGTGTGTACTTTATACCATCCCAGGTTCAACGAAGAAAATTATATCCTGTCCCTTTCCCTAACTTGTGCTGTAAGATGGAAGGCAATTTGTGGGCCCCAAATATGAATCCCCTCTAAAATCATCTACTGCCTAGGATTCACTTCAGCTGTTCTCAACTGTGTGTACATCAGAATCACCTGTGGAACTTTACTGTAAAAAAAAAAATAAAAGATAATATTCTCTAAAAAATTTTTTTTAACATTTGCTTTGGAGAAAGACAGAGTGCAAGGTGGGAGGAGCAGAGAGAGAAGGAGCTGCAGAATCTGAAGCAGGCTCCAGGCTCTGAGCTGTCAGCACAGAGCCAGACATGAGGCTTGAACCCATAGACAATGAGATTAAGACCGGAGTCAAAGTTGGACGCTCAACCAATTGAGCCACCCAAGCCCCCCCAAAGATCATATTCTTTAAAAAAAAAAAAAAAACAAATTTATGTGTGTATACAAATTAAAAAGAAGAAAACTTTTAAATAGTTACAATCATTAAGCATTTACTGTGAACCAAGGAAGGTGCTGAGAAATACGTATGAATTATCTCAAATTATCTACACAACAATTCTGTTAGGTAGGAAGTGTTATCACTGTATTACAGATGGAGAATTTGAAACAGAGAGGTTAACTAAGGTCTCACAGCTAGTAAATGGCATAGTCAGGAAAAAGATACATTATAAACTGCTAAGTATTAACAATAGGGAATGGGGCCAATCACATTTTACTTTATATACTTTTGAAATTTTAATGTTGTAAGGAGAATATACTACTTTCATAATATAAAACCCTTAAGTGATTCACAGAAATCATAAAAGGGGAAGTGGTCCAATACAGAAAAAGGGAAAATACTCCAATAGAAAACAGACAATGACATATTGCAAGAATCTGCAAGTTTCTTCTGTGAAGAGTCAGAAAGTAAATATAACAGGCTTTGTAGGCCAAAAGACAAAAATCAATATTATGTAGGTACATGTTCAATAAGAGAGAAAACTAATTTCCACAAATTTTTTGGTTGACAAATTTTAAATATAGCATGTTTTTAAAATACAGATACAATATTCCTTGCAGGTAAAAATCCCCATTAGGGTTTCGAGGCTTTCTTTTCAGAAATGCTCAGCTCAATACCTCTCTAGAGTAAGTAGTTCTCAAATGAGATTGGCCATGTGGAGTATCTTTTCCAAGGAATGTAATTTTTCAAAATGCAGATCCACAAATCAGAAGAATGAAGTTTTGTTTATTGGTTTTATACAGGGAGGATAACATTGGACTTAATTAGGGGTCAAAGTTAGTATTCCCATCAAATCAATTGTAAATATTCATCTATAAATGACATGTTTAGTTCACAGGCAATAAAAAAAGCAGATAATATGCTGGGTTTGGCCTGTAGGGCAGTTTGCCAATCCCTGATATGGTAACATTATTAAGGTAAATCCTCTGCTTGGGGGGGGGGGGGGGGGGGGGATAGAATCAACGTTTTTCAAATCTTTCTTTGGTGATTATGATTCTGTATATATGAAAAGGCATAGGGTAAAGTTGGTCATCCTAACTATGTACACATATATGTATGTATGTATGTATGTATGTATCTATGTATCTATGTATCTATCTCAAGGGATTGTGATGGCTACTCATGGCTGAGAAGCACTTATTTAAGCCCTGGAAGTACTGACCAAGCACCTCGAAAAAGAGAGCCATGAAACTCTAAAAGTGATTTTCATCTGCTAGCCAAGTATGGGTGGGAATGGCTGGTGAAGAGCTTTTCAACTTGGCCCCTCAGTTGCCTTCTGTCTTTGGGTAAAGCTATCACCAGGTCTGGGCCTCTACTGCCTTATCTGTAAATTGAACAAGTCGACCAAGAAGGTTTTGAATGATCAAACTCTAAATAAGACAAATAAATCCATCATTATTATTGATTTCTTAAAGAAGACTACAGAGGCACAGACACTATTCGGAAGTCAGGAGGATAAAAATTAAAGAAAAGGGTTTCCATACTTGAGGCAGATTGCGTGGCAAATGAAAAGGCATCACTTTTTATGCTTAAAAGTTCTCAAGATTAGGGGCATCTGGGTGGCTCAGTCAGTTAAGAGTCTGACTTTGGCTCAGGTCATGATCTCAGTTTGTGGGTTCGAGCCCCGTGTCGGGATCTATGCTGACAGCTCAGAGCCTGGAGCCTGCTTTGGATTCTATGTCTCCTCTCTCTCTTCCCTATCCCACTCACGCTCTGTCTCTCAAAAATAAAATTTAAAAAAAAATGTTAAAAAAAAAAAAAAAAAGAGTTCTAAGGATTAGGAGCCAAAAGACTGTGATCCTGGCACATGGCCTTCAGGGGGGAAGAAGACCAGTGCAACAAGCCATCAGTGCACAGTAGAGAAGGGAGGGAGATGACTCTGGGGCAGAGGACAGCAAGGTGATCCTCCAAGATGTTGTCATCTGTGAGTGAAGCGGGTAGCCACCAAACAGCTAGGACCAGCAATCCATGGTGAATGGTGTTCGCTAACCTTGAAAAGCTCGGTAAGGGAAGTGCAAGCGAAGAGACTCTATTCTGTCAAGTGTTTTTTTGGGGCCACCCCTGATCAATTCATTCTGTCCATTACATTTAAACTTTCCATCCAAGAAAAACTAGCTCCTGTTTATTAGTGGCAAAATCCAGAAAGGAAAACAAAATTCAAGGCTTTTAGCTCTCCTTAATTAGGAGGAGAATTAGCACTAAATTACATTCCTTCAAGCTTTCTGGGGTCTCAGGAGGCCCTTGCCCACAACACCCAAGCATTCCCCAAATTGGAGAGGCGTGATCAATGAGCCAAAGGTGCCAGAAACATGTGCTGCCCGATCCTTTGAGGCCAGGCCATTAATCTCTGTCTACTTTGGTAAATGAGGCAAAGAGAATGAGTTTTGAAATAAAGCTAACAAACCATGCCTGCCAGAACTGTGTGACTACATGGCCTGACAGGGAAGGCCCCCGGGGGGCGGGGGGAGGGGAGAACAGCCTCACCATCTCACAGGCCAGATGGCAGCACGGTAATAGCACTAAGTGGGGATGGCTTTGTTTAATTTACCAAGTACCACACACATCACTGAATCCTTTTAACCACCATATGGCTTACGTACTAGCATTATTCCCATTTAACAGATGTGAAACCTGAGGCCCAGAGAGGTTAGTTTGTCCAAGGACAGACAGCCAGTGGGAGGCTTCCTATTCTATCTTGCCTCTAAACGGAGGTTACAATATTTGTTCACTTTTCCAATCAGCAGCAAATGCACATGACTATCAAGCAAAACCAGTAGTCTATGGTTCATAAATATCTTTCATACTGACACAAGATAAGGGCGTGCAATTCACCCTTTAGAAACAGTCTGTTCTGGGAAAATCTTTATTATCATTATTATTATTATTATTATTATTATTATTAAAGTATAATTAACATACAGTGTTGTATTAATTTCAGGGGAAACCTTCTTCTATAGATCTCATAGTTACTAGTCTAAGACTGAAGCACAGAGTTAAGTACAGCTCCCTGAAATAAAAGGTCTCTTTGGCCATGGCTTCTCTCTTACAACTGATAAGCAGAATTATCCCAGGTTTATAAGCTTTCAAGGAAGCTTTTCAAGAGCCTTGGTCTTGAAAGGACAGAACATAATTGTCCTGGATCAACTCACAGGGACATGAGTCACTAAACAGTTGGTGAATTATGGCTCCAAGGAAGACTGAATCAGTTAACATGCTTTCTCAAATCACTTACCATCTCTAAACCACAATCTTGCCACCTGTAAAATGGGGATATTAACATTTCCTACCTCTTAGCGGTGCTGTGAAAATTAAATCAGGTAAGAGATATACAACATTTATCACAATTCCGTGTCCCACTGAACACTCCATAAAAATGAAATTTCACCACTATCGCGATCATCCTTCTCCTTCCTTCCCTTCACACTTACCCCACAAGGCATAGAAGGCTAAGGATGGGGGTGTAGTTTGAGGGATCCAGTGACACTGGACTCATTAGCATGTTAATTCAACCAACTGAAATTAATTAAAGGACTAAAGGAAAACACGAAAAAAGTTTGATCTAAAACCAACTTTTAGAGCAACAGGTTCTCAATTTTTTTTAATAGCAGTCAAATATAAAATAACCACCTACCACCCATGTCTTGTCCAACCACTTTCCACCACAAATTATGGGCCATGTACCATACCAAGCATTTACATGAATTACTTTAATTTGTCCTGAAGCCTGTGGGGCACTACCACCACCTCTACTTTATAGCATTATGAAGGTTAAATAACGCTCTGAAGGTTACAAAGCTAACAAGTGGCAGAGTCCTCTAGACTAGATTCCATGCTTAACTACAACCTCACGCAACTTCCCCACTCAGTCCCCCTTCCCAGGGGAGAAAAAAACCTTGGCAATTAACAAAAAACTCAAAAGAAGCTAAGCAGTAATTACAAAGTCAACAATGCAACCATTATGTAAGAACAAAACTTCCACCCAATTTAAACCTAACAGTAATTTTACCAACTTCCAATTAATACAAGTATAGCAGTAATTGAAAGCCACAACCATCTTGAGACACTTTAGGATGCCCAAAAAACATCCTTCCCTGAAGCTCTGAGCACATACACAGAGAACTTGCCAAGGACTGTGTGGCAGACAGAATTCTTAGCACAGCATCTTGCTGGAATCCTCGTCAATCTCGATCAACAGGCTCAATTTAGAAACTTTAAGTGCCGCTTCTGAGCAGTTACTAGTAAGACACCTTTGGTCTGCCACTCAGTAACTGACATGCATTTTTTACATCAAGGGGAGACACCCTTCTCATGGTGGGCCTCAAGCTGTATTGCAAGAGGTAGGAGAAGGAACTGTTTGAATCTGAAGCATGGAAAGTAAAGCCAGTCTGAATAGCTTTCACTAAAGAAGGATGTGTCTCAACAGCGTCCAGAGGGGCCAGAGCTTTGGAGCTGGGTACGGGCTCCCCCTCCTCACGTGACAAGTGTGCCTCTCGTCACCACGGCCTGATGGGCTGGAGAGAATCGAAATCAAATGGCGGCTGCTGCTGCTTGTCTATTTCTCACCTAGCAACGCTCCCTTTGGCTCACCCTTTCCACTCCTACCAGTATCACATTTGCTGGCTGAGGGAGGCTCTCTTGAAAGTGAAGCCAATAAAAATCTATCTGACAGCTCTTCCCAACGACTTCCTCCTGAACAAATGTGAAAACCTTGCTCTTGCACCCTGCAGAATTATTTGTAAAGAGGGTTCAGTAACTAGAATACAGCAGGCCACTCAATAAGTATTGATTAGATGAACATTTTTTGAGGAGAAGAGTAAAAGAGACTGATTTTTTTTTTTTTTTAAATCCCCATGTTGGAGTTGATGAGGACAACGCATTGATGCACTGACCTGGTAGAAAAGGTAAGCCAGATCTATCACTGTTGAGGGAGCATATAGCATTCTTTCAGACACCTGGCAAATGCACCAGGAATCTCTACATTAGAGAAGAATCAAAGTGTACCACTCAGGACTTATTACAAGGCAATATAAAGCAGATTTACATTATTTGGCTTAAGGTGAGGCTATCAAAACTCCTCACAGAGCCATCTGTTTTCTCTGCTCCGTGTTAGCACTACCCCCAACTGGTGTCAGTAAATCGTTGCTAACAGTTTCAGAGGCTATGGTGTCACCAGGAACTTGTGAAATGCCAAGAAAGGAGTTCCTATACCTCATAGTATCGAGTCTCCCTGCACCTATGCAACACAGGCACCTCAGGCTCAGGCAGTCTCTTGGAAAATGGCCCAGCAAACTATGACCAAATGGTTGTGTTCCTGAAGCCAAGTGGATAGACAATCTGATGGTCCCTCAAGCCATTTTGCTTACAAACACACCAGCATACCAGTGAATACAAATGATTGCTTGCTGTTCAACGCGATTGTAACAATGATGATGGAAAAATGAACTTTCTTTCCCATTCATTCCCTGATGCTTTGTACCTAAGGATATAGCAGGCTCACTTCTTGTGTAATTCCTCGGTAAGACTGGGGAAAATAAAGTGTTCTGGACACCTGCTGCTCCTCCCAGCATCCATGCTCCTCATGGATACCACTTTCATTCTCCTTGGGGAGCCACCAGAACCAATTGATCAATTCTATCACGATCGTATTCCTCAAATCTATTCCTCATTCCCATTTCTTTTTCTACTGACATTGGTCAGGTTTTGGTATCTTGTCAGCACTCTGACATTGGCCTTCTCCCTAGTCTTGGTGGCTCTGCCCTTCTTCTGCTCTTATCCGGCATACACACTGCTACTCCAAGATGTATTTCCTCAACCACAGCTCTGGCTGTAGTCAAGTCTTCAAGCCATCACAATACTAGTCTTCAAACACTCAAAAGGCTGTCATGTGGAAGAATGGGAAGACTTACTATTCTGAACAGAGAGGAGCGGCAGGGTGGAGTCCTAGGAAGGCAGATACTAGTGGGATGTAAATAACAGACAGTTAAGAGCTCTTCATGGTCCACCAAAGCAAGGCGACTGGCTCAATGTCATTGTGACATACAGGACTAAGCTCTACTTCATCAAGAAGGCAGCCCTGGGCATTCCTGGGTTGACAAATGAAGCTTCATCTCAGGTTGAATTATTGTGAATCTTCTCTTCCACCTGTACACGCCTTCAAATTTCTAGGTTGGAGGAAGTGGCCCAGGATCAGATGAAGGAGGGTGGTGGCCAGGAAGTGTGCGGCCCTAGAGAGTGGTGTTCTACCACCTTTTAGCTACATGCCTTCACGTGGCGATTTACCATTTCTGAATAAGTTTTATTACTGTAAATTAGAGCTAAATAATAATACTTTGATGGAGTATTGGGAGAATTCAAATAGCCTCACAGTACCTGCAAGTGCTCAAAAATGCTATTTCCCTTTCTGCTCCTGCCACAAAGATTTCCTGCCTTCATGGCTGCAGACCACTCTACTGCTTTGACCTCTCACTGCTCTGACAGTGTATTCTAAGCAATTTAATTCTTCAGAATACAATTTCTCCTCTTCCATTATTTCTAATCTGCAAATAAATCCCCGGTGACCAGTTAGTTCCATCTCACACTTCTATAGGGGTCCATGTGTCACTCCTGACTGAGGGATAAGGAGCTTATGACAAAGGAAGAACATTGTTCCAGTCATTCTCAGTGGGTTAGAAGTGGGTCATAAGGCCCTTGATGAGAATATTATCTTTATAGTGATGCTTTCACATTGTCAGTGTCACTGGCCCTTAACATACTTTCCTGTGAGAAATCTCAAATCAAGCTCACATCACTTTAAGGGAAAGGGTGAAACGGTTCCTCCCAGAGCATGTAAGTGGTCAGTCATACTCAGATCCCCAGTCAAGAGGGGCCATCTATTTTAACCTGTTTCTGGTCCTGGTAAATTAAGTAGGAGTGCAATGTTTCTGGAATTACTAACACTGATTGCTATGAGTACTCCTCCTCCCCCACAGCCCTGTGATTGGAGTGTTATATAAACACTGTTGCCATAGTTATAATTCAGGAAGCATTGTTGTTTGACCTCAAGAAAAACTCAGCCTCAAATCAGGATAACACTGACTCTCTAGACCACAAAAGACCATCAGAGGGTAGGATCTGCCAAATTCCTTCAAGCTTCTAGAAGAAACTACTGTATTTTGAGTAACAAGCGAGCAACAAGAGGAAACGCTGCAACATTATGCAATTTCCTTGAATTTCATATTCAGAAATCCTGAAAACCCCTATAAGCAACTTCCCTAGCTTTCAACCCAAGACTGGAGTCACAGCCAATACAAACAAACCTGGACGCAAAAGAGGAAAAATGAAATCTAAGTAATGTCCAAGTAAGAAAAGTATTTTAGGAAAATTTTAAGGGCAACAGAAAAAAAAAAAATAAATAAAAAACACAAACTCACTCGATATCAAATGCACGACATTAAGTAGATGGCATATGAACTGACACGTATGTAGGATGTGGTCAGATCACAGTGCAAGGAGTCTTCTGCCTTTAACATTTCCGGGCTTTACACAGATGTAACATTAAAAAGCAGGTATGAAACCACTAGCCCATCAGCACGAAGCTTCTACCTCCCCATTCGCCAGGCAAAAATTGTAATCCTCAACAGAGAATGTCTTTCTGTGTTCCTCTGCCCCCCTCACACCCCCTCCATGCCTTTGGAAAGAGTGACAGAGCTCCATCAGCAGCAGAGAGAACCTTGTCTTTTGTGCTTTGGAAACTGCATGAGAAATTCTTTGGTACAGTACACATGATCCCAAAGTAGGAGCCTGTGACGTTCTGCTTTCAGAGCAGGGCCCTGCCCAAGAGAAAGGACCGCCAGACAGTGAGTCACTGCACAAAATTCACTCCTTTCAACTTCCATTCTCTTCTTCCTTCAGACAATTTCAACCAAGTGGCATTTACACTGATCATATTAATCCAGACAATGCCTCTTTGAGAGGCAGGAGGCAAATTTATCCCAAAGAGACACAGGTGACTTCTTTCCTTGACAGAAACAACTATGAGGTCAGAGTACTGCATTTCTAGATAGATGACTCAAAGCCAAGTTTCCTCACATACAGGTCCTACCCCTAATCTAGGAAAAAACCCTGATGTCAACCCAGCATATGCAGCAATGGGTTCTGGAAATATTCACTTTGATTTTCTTGCTCTGAGCTGGTGGGGAGGAGATCCTCAGCTCCATGACATAAGCAATCTCTGTTATTTTCCTGTTAACACTCAAGGAGCAGAATGGGGTTTGCAAACTGAAAGAGTAGATTCTAGAATCCTTTCTGGTTCTGTAGAGGTTATATGTTATTACACCGGGCCCTTTCTTATCTCCAGACAGTGTCAAAGGGAGGAGATTTATCAAGATTCTATAGGATTTCCTGCACAATGACTGGAGTAAAGGGTAAGGCTGGGACCAGCAGAGCTCTTAGAAATGATGCTGTGTGTTTTGGTTACCCACAGTGTTCATTCACTCGTGTTTAGGCAAGTGTACCCCTGGCTCTCCTTCTAAGGGTCCACATTTCTCCCTCACAGGCAGAGGTCATGCCACCTCTGACTCTGGAGGGTAGACAGACAGTATGACTTAGGCCAGGTCAGCCAGAACAGCATATTCACGCTCTACTCTCAACATTGACTTTGAAAACTTTTTTTCTTCTATTTTAGAAGGAGAGCACACGTGCAAGCGGGAGAGAGAGGCGAATGGAGGGAGAGGGAGAGGGAGAGAGGAAGAGAGACAGAGAGAGAGAGTGAGAGAAGGGGAGAATCTTAAGCAGGCTCCACACAGCACAGAGCCCAAATGGGGCTCGATCCCATGACCCTGGGATCATGATCTGAGGCAAAATCAAGAACTGGACGCTAAACTGACTGAACCACCCAGGCGCCCCAAACCAACTTCCTCTTTTTATAAACCGTTGCAGACATCAGCACTTCTCATCTAAGCACTTGAGTACCCTTATCATTTACTAAAGTTCAATATTGGTTTATCAGCCTTTTTAAGGTAAGGCCTTTTTTAACTCTTAAGTGAGTTGTGATGATTTCATACATCCATGCCTTAAAAACCCTGATCAAGGCAGAAATTTTCTATCACCTCAGGCCTCTTGCAGTTTTACCTCCAACCCTCTCCCAGAGCCCCCCAACACACACACACACACACACACACACGCTTGCACACACGTGCAGTAACTGTTCTGTTGTGGTGTGCACCCACCATTAGTTTCGCCTGTCCTTAAACACCATATAAATGGCATCATACAGTATATACTCTTTATGGCCGTCCTATTTCCTCGGCATAAAATTTTGAGGATTTATCCATGCGGTAGCATGAAATCAATACTTCTGGTCCTGTTTATGACTGAGTATTGTTTTATTATTTGACTATATCACTGTATATTGATTTTCCTGTTCACAGACACCCAAGGTGTTGTTCCCTGTCTTTGGCTATCATAAATGAAGATACTCCAAATGTTTTTGTGTAAGTCTTTCTGAGGACATAGGCTTTCATTTCTATGTGTACATAACCAGGAATGTACATAACCTGTTATGTTATGTGTACATAACCAAGAATGGAATTGCTCAGTTATAGGGTATGGATTTTTTATTATTAAACAAGACACTGCCAATCTCATTTCCAACAGGATTGTCTTACACTCCTACCAATCATGCCTGAGTACTCGGGCTGTTCCACAGACCCACCAACACATGGTACTGGCAGTCTTAATTTTAGCCATTCTGGTGGGTATATAGGAATATCTCACTATGGTTTTAATTTGCACTTTGCTGATAACTAATGATGGTGATGAGCTTTTCATGAGCTTACTAGACATTCTTAATTTTCTTTTGTGAGGCCTCTCTTCAAGTCTTTTGTGGAATTGTCCTTTTTATTACTGAGTTTTATGAGCTCTCAATACATTCTGGATATAAGTCCTGTGTCAGATATATGTTCTGCAAGTATTTTCTCCCATCCTCTGGTTTGCCAACTGACTTTCTCAATGGTACCTTTTGATAAGGACAAGTTTTTAGAGTCAAATTTAAAGTCAAAGTTTTCTTTTTTGTAGAGGTATTCTCTCTATATCCTATTAAGAAATCTCTGCTAACACCAGACAAAGACAACAAACATTTTGCACTATGTTTTTTCTTCTGGAAACTTCATAGTGACAGTTTTTACGTTTAAAGTTTATGGTCCATCTTGAATTAATTTCCCTAGTTCCCCTAGTTTGTAAACATAATTTATAGGTGCTTCTGAGTCACAGCCCAGATCTGAAACTCAATGGTTTAAAATACAAATTCAGTCATGAGTAGCACTAATCACCTCACTCCACTTCTCCTCACCCCCTAGAAAGTTGTCATACAGAGTCGATCCATATAACCTTTAGGGGTCCTCATACTATTAACAAAACCGCTATGTGCTCCCTACATGCTCAGTTCACAGGACAAAGGGGTAAGTAAATGAGCTCTATAAAGATCTGTCTCTCTTTCTCTCTCTCTATTTATCTATCTGATCAAGCCTAACTTTCAGGGCACATGGCTAACCACATGGCTACCTACACACTTTAATCTGAAGAGGCAAGGAGCCCTGGGAGCTAATAAGTGCGTGGTCTTGACGAGCCATTGACCTGTGTGATCTTAAGACTCTCCCTCTCTCTGGATCTTAATTTCCTAATCCATCAAAAGAGACATCTGAAACAATTAAAAAATTTTTTTTAAATTCCAGACTCCACCACTGCCTAACTGTTAACATATCCTACCATCAAAAACGAGTCCTTTCAGTCCTGAGGGGCTCAAGTCAAGACTCTATTCATTTTATAGGTTTCATACACAATGGGAGGGTCACACCTTATATCTTTTCAGCAACCTGCTAAACTGGGGACTGCTGACAACTAGTTAAGAATGAGGTCTTGTAGGGGCCCCCTTGTAGGGACAATGGCTCAGTCGGTTAAGCATCTTATTTTGGTTCAGGTCCTGATCTCATGGTTCATGATTTCGAGTCCTGCATTGGGCTCTGGACTGACAGCTTGGAGCCTGGAGTCTGCTTCAGATTCTGTGTCTCCCTCTCTCTCTCTGCCCTTACTCTGCTCATGCGCCCCCCTCACTCCCTCCATCTCAAAAATAAACAAACATTAAAAAAAAAAAAAAAAAAAAAAAAGAATGAGGTCTTGCAAACTTAGAACAAGGAGTAAGGACAGAAGGAAAAGGAAGCAGGATGAGAAGGCTGCTGACCAAAGACCAGCTCAGTTTATTGAACAATGTAGTTTAAAGCTGACTGGGAATTAAGGAGTTGTTATGCATATCGGCATCACAAGCACAAAGTGCCTAATCCCAGCTTCCTTTGCTTCCTCTGTAGAGAGCTGAAGCATGGCATACACAGAGCCACCAAGCTCAATTACAAGCACAGCCAGAAGCCAAAGGTAACTGGGAGAACTAAGCCCACAGGGGTCCCCCCTCCAGAGGGGAGGACAGGAGAGAGTAGGATATGCCTTACTTCCGACCTGAACTGGAGAGCACGACAGGTAAACACAGGACAAAGCTACTTACGGGACCTTTCCTGCAGCACTTGATATAATTAGCCTGTGTCCTTTAAATGTTCACCTCTCCTGAACCCTACCCTGTCATGCAACCCAAGCAACTCTGCAGGCTCCTCTATTTAGTGCTTATTATCTTTTTTTAACTTGGAAAAAAAAACTATTTACATACAAATATTGTATATGAATATAAAACAACCGAAAATGCAATGTAATTCTAAATATACAATAATAAAACAGACATACATACATACACACATACAGTCAATTCTTATTATTCACTCTGGTTATGTTCTTTAAAGTTACCATAAACACTGAATTAGTCAATATGGGACTATGGGAAACACAGAGTTAGGTTCCCACAAGCTTCTGGTCCCAACATTTTCATCAACTGATCAACACATAACCTTGTTTGATGTGTGTTTCTGTTTAAAGACACCTTATCCTATATATTGTTGATTCATTAACACCCAAATCCTGACTGACAGCACTTTATCTGATGCCAGATGGAAGCTCATCTAACAGGTGTCTTCTCTGTAATATGTATCACAGCCTTCTTGTGGTTAGGAACACTAGCCAGAACTTCAGCACTAGGCCTGGGGACCATTTTAAACAGTGTCATCACCAACAAAAAAACACAGTAACACAAAATAAGTGGTGCTAAATATAGCAAAAAGGACACTTACTTACAATCTGAGGGCTCAAACATGATGGCAGAGTATATCACCTTGTCCAACCTCAGCTGGAAACACGTGTCAGGCAACTAAAATGTTTCTCTGCATTCTCTGTGCGTATCACCAAGACTATGAAAACATTACCAGTATTGATTTAGGGATATAAACTAATGTCCGCAAGTAGGTAGATTCACAAATATGGACTCTGTGAATAATAAGGATCAACTGTGTATGTATGTACACAGTCAAACATAAGCCAATGAAAAATTTTCAGCATACATAAAAACAAAAAACCACACTTGACAGTCACCCAAGGACTCATGATGCAGATAGAGCTGATATTGGAAGCTTTCTAAATTTGTTTCCAACTGAGATCTCTAAGGAACTAAATAAATATCATAGCCCCTAGCTCCACCTCTGTCCCCTTCTTCCTCTACCCACAGATGGTGTTGTACCATTCCTAAGCCTGTTTGAATACTTCTATGTGTATACATGTCCATAAACAGCATATTTCTTTTATGTTTTTAAAATGTACATAAATGGCATGATGCCACGTATGTATCTAACTTGCTTTTTCAGTTACTATTATGCTCTTGGGATTTATCCACATTGATACACACAGATCAAATTTATTCATTTTATCCACTGTAAAGCATTCCATTCAATGAATAAGCCATTGCTTATCCATTTCTGGACAGATGAACAATATAGATTATTGCCAATTTTTCACTATTATAAACCACAGTACAGTGAACAACCTTTCCACTGGTCTCCTTTTGTACATGTGTATGAATTCCCTGAGTCAGAGTCAGCCAACTATAGCCTGCAGGCCATATCCAGTCTGCCATGTGCTTTTTAAGCAAAGATTTTTTGAAAACAGTGATGCTTAACCATTAACATATTGTCCACGGCTGCTTTATGCTACAACAGCAGAACTGAGTAGTTACACCAATGACCACTGCAAGACTTGTGCATGTTCAACTTTACTAGGTTATGGGTAGATTTACCAATTGCCACTCGACCAGCCGTATACATGGAAAATTCCATAACCTATTCCAAAAACTCCTAAATCTCCTTCCCTGGCTCTCTTAACACGCTCTCTCTTCCTATGAACAACACTCAGAAATTTCACCCATTTCCACAGCTTCAACAAATGCTTCTAGGCAGATGGCAGCCTACTTCTAAACATACAACCCCAACCTCCCTCTGGCTTTCTGAGCAGCACACCTCCACTTCTAACTACTTGCTGGTCATCTCCACCTGGGAATTTTCCTGAACCTCAAACCCAGCACCTATTTCTCTTCACCTCAACAAGAAGGGTTTCTGAGACAATGGGAGGGAGAAACGCCTTCAAACTGTGAACCAGCAGTTAAATGAGAACTTGTTTGTAGTCAGCCGATATAAGGCCGTTTCATAGGGGGTAGAAAATACACAACCTGTTTTCACATAGCAACTGTCCTTTCTAGTTGTGACACCTCTCTGTGCCTCATTGCCCCCATCTATAAAACGAGGATCATTCCACCCAAACTAAAGGATGAATTATCACTAGCATGAAAGCAGCTGGCACACAGTAAAGGTTCAGTAAACAGTAGTTAATCATCAACGGCAAGACTCTTCCATCAGTAACTTGGACCCAAAATCTTTAGGTCTTGTCTTCTTACTCTCACAGCTAATCAAGTGAGAGTAATTGTACTTTGCTTTCTAAATGATGGGCACATCCATTCCTTCCCATTCAGTCCCAAGACTCCTGTTGGGGAGTCTTGCCTGGAATGCCTTTGAACTGGTTTAGCTTCGCCCTCCCCTCATTAACACATCCTTCACGTGGCCACAGCTCTGAAATCACTTCTGCTCCAAAGCTGTTCCAGCCACATCATCACTAACAGCATAATGTCCTAATTTCTATGTGAGGCCTCTGAAGCTGGCCCCAACATTTCCGAACTTACTTTCCCCTTTCTCTACCCAACCTTCGTGCCCTAGCCAAATACAACTGGCGTTTCCTACACTTGCCCCATGCTTTCCTAAGAACTCTCGTTCCTACATTTCTTGCCAAGAGAGCCCTTCCATCCAGCTCTGCCTATCCTTCAAAGCCCTACCCATATGTGCCTCCTCTATGAAGCTGTCTCCAACTGCCTGTCTAAAATCATCTCTTCTATTTTAAAGTACCGTGTATATACCTCACATTCATCATTCCCACTGTGAAATAATAGCAAGGTGACAGATTTATCCCCATGGACAGCAGAGGGCCTTGAGCATAGCTGGCATCCAATAAACACTTGATGAATGACGTTATAAACCAAGGACATTTAAAGTGCTGTCAATGCACATGCTAGGCTCGGTTCACATTAACTTAGTAAGTTCCAATCCTAACACCTAAAGAAGTTATGTAATTAAAAATGAATTTAGGACTTAGAGAACCCTTCAAATCTGGGAAGAGTAAACTGCCATCTGTCTACCAGCATTTTAAGTATTAAATTGCACACTTATAGTTATTCTCATTCCAAAAGGTTCAGCAGTCAGCATCAGGGCAAGACACAGGGAACGCATCTCCTCACTCCCAGAAGTGTGTCAGGCATAAAAAAACAAAAATTGAGGGGCGCCTGGTGGCTCAGTTGGTTAAGCATTTGACTTCAGCCCAGGTCATGATCCTGCACTTCATGGGTTCAAGCTCCACATAAGGCTCTGTTGCTGACAGCTCGGAGTCTGGAGCCTGCTTCAGATTCTGTGTCTCCCTCTCTGTCTCTGCCCCTCCCCTGCTTGCACTCTGTGTCCTCAAAATAAATAAACATAAAAAAAAACAATCTCTCAAAGCATGGCAGCTGATGCAGTTTCTTTCACAGAGGCTAACTCTTATATTCTCCACGTGCTTAAAAATCTGTTATGCTTCTTACACCATCTTAGAGCACTTCAAATCAGCTTGGAAATAATGTTGCTAAGGGAACAATAATCATACGGAGGGAAACAAAATCGGGGTAGATCTCTGCCTTACACTGTTTTGATGCCCAAACAAATCTGAGATAAGTATTTAATCTCAGAATGTAGATGCCTCAAGCAAAGATAAAGTACATTAAATAGTTCATAGCCCTAATACGTAGAGTTCTCACAATCAATGAAAGAAAGGGAAATACATCAATAGAAAAACAAATGGACAAAGGATAAATTATTTGTAAAAGGAGGACAAGTATTCAATAAATGTAAGGAATATTCAAGTTCATTACGACACAAAAAAATACAAATTATAATGGATATTTTGCACCTTTTTAAAAAATGTATAGATTTTAAAAAAATGGTGACAACATCAATGTAGGCTCAGGGAAATAGACACTACCATATAGGACTTATGAAAACATAAATTAACACAGTCGTCATGGACAGCAGCCTTTAAAAACAGATCTAGGGGTGGCTCGGTGGCTCAGTCTGTTGGGCATCTGACTCGATTTCAGCTCAGGTCATGACCTCATAATTCATGAGACCGAGCCCCTATCAGGCTCCATGTTGATAGCACAGAGCCTGCCTGGGATTCTCTCTCTCTCTCCACATTTCCCCTCCCCTGCTCATGCTCACTTGCTCTCTCCTTCTCTCAAAATAAATAAATAAACTTAACAAAAACAAAAAAACAGATCTATGAGTTCACCAAGCGTGTCACTTCTATGAATTCATGCTGAGGAAAGACTCACAGATAGCAGTCCACAGAAGGGTCTCAGTGCCCACATAAACCCCTCTGATATCATATGTAAAGGGTTATGTATGTATACATTTTTCTGAAAAGAGTACACACAATTTTGTTAATGTCATCAAAGGAATAGTTCTAAGCCCCACCAAGAACTTCTGGTGGTGGAATAATATTTAGAAACAAGGTGTGACAGACACTGCCAGTTATCTATACAATGTCCACTCTTCTCCATTAAAAACAGACCCCTGATTATGTAGAAATAAATTTTCTCCAGCTGAAAACACTAGAATCCTCTGGGGGTAGGAATGTGATTCAGGTCCACCCAGTGAGACAGAAGCCAATGGATGCTGTGGATTCCTGGGAAACCTGTGTTCCTCTGTCACAAGCCCATCACTCTTCTTGACTCCTTCCTTCTCCCTGCCTGAACCACAGACACAAGGCCAGGAAGTACAACAATCCTCTTGCAATCATGAGGTGACAAGGAAGACAAAGCCTACACCCTACAGATGGAGTTAGAGAAAGATGAAAAGAATTTGGGTCCCTCAAGGGTTCACAGCACCAGCCAATCTACCCCTAACTGCTATCTTAGAGCTCAATGCCTAAATACCCCCCCTTCATCTACTGTTGGCTGGATTCTCAGTTGTCAAAACTCATGGCTAAACTGATACGTAGGAGAAAAATACAATAAACCCTGTAAATCCTACTTGTATTGCAATATATGGAAAGTGATCATTTTGTTTGCATGTGAGTATATATAAATATATGTGAAAAAAAGGCTGAAAATACAAACATCAGAAATTAGCCACTACTCTCTGTAAGTTGAATGGCAATCCTTTTTATCTTTATGCTTTCCGTTATTTCCCACCTTTGACCAATTCTAAATCAATAGAAACAGAGGATTAGCATCTCTGAGCCTAATCTACCATGGAGTAGCAAGGAAGGATCAGCCTCCAATATCAAGGACATACACAATCTTCTCCATTTCAAATGAACTTGAGTAGCCAACAGTGAGGTGATCCATTCCCTCACCACCCCACCTGCCAACAAGGTGCAGACCCATGCGGGTGGGTGCCAGAGTGAGATGGGTGCTGGGCAAGCTCTGGGAGGCTGCTCTGGAGAGGCATGACTGTCCCAAGCAGCTCTCAGGTCACCTGGACGAAATAATCATCAATTCTTTTTTTTTTTTTTTCATTTTTTCTTTTTTTTAACATTTTATTTATTTTTGAGACAGAGAGAGACAGAGCACGAATGGGGGAGGGGCAGAGAGAGAGGGAGACACAGAATCGGAAGCAGGCTCCAGGCTCTGAGCCATTAGGCCAGAGCCGGACGCGGGGCTCGAACCCACGGACCGCGAGATCGTGACCTGAGCTGAAGTCGGCCACTTAACCGACTGAGCCACCCAGGCGCCCCAATCATCAATTCTTTATACAAGGCCTGTATGTGGTGCCAGAGGTGGGCAGGCACCTTGGACAACTTTTTCTAGATCACATCAAGGCCATATACAGGAGGCAAGACCCAGCGACCGTCTCCCTGTGAGCCCACTATTGGCAACCCAGACAAAAGGTCCCAGGGCCTCCTTGCAGTCTCTGATCTATCTTCTTCCAAACAACAGGAGACACAACAAGCCAAGCCTGCAATTTGGAGTCAGTTAACTTTAGCCACACTGCATCAAATCTGCCAGAACTATGTCCTTTCAAAACCTTGCAAGAAGAAAGGCATACGACAAAAGGGTAAGCTCGGACACTGAAAACACAGAGTATCGAGGCTGGAACTGGCAGACACTGGTGATGAGATCCTTTCCTTCCTTTTCAGATTCCTTCCCTCCCCTCCCTGACTCCATGGGGCTTCCAAGCTGTTGAACGTTGTTACTCCTGTCATTCAGGCCTCTTTTTCTCGTTCAGTCAAGGCTACAGAATAGAGATAGACTCCTTCCTGCCATAACCCCACTCTCCAACATCCTGCCCCAGAGTGAAGCCAGCAGCCATGTTCAGGGGATCACAGCCCCGACTTTGCTCTACTGTTCTGATCCACACAGCTAAACAAAATGATTGTTCTCATTAAAAACGGGCCCATGTTTTACTGCCAGTGCAGGCATTCCCAAGTGCTCCAACGCTGAGTTGCCTGGGCCAGCAGCCAGCCATCTGGGCTGCTCCAACAACTTATGTAACTTGCTGTGTTTCCACCTTTGGCTTGGGGGTTGGGGGGTGGTGTAAAGCAGGAAATGGACTTAGATCAAGCTGTCAATCCAACATGTCTGCACAGCCTGCTAAACATTTGGTCACAGGACTTTTTTAGCCTTCAAAAGCAACATAAGGTGGACTGGATCAAGCTAGCTTACACGCAGCAAGAGCAAAAAAGGAGGATGAGGTCAAATGGATTGGAAAAAAGACTTCAGAGAGCACTAATACAATGATAGCCTCCAAGAGTCCCTTTTCCATGTCAACAGGCTACAGAGTAAAATGCAGGCAGATGTGTAACTACCACAGACAAGAGGAAAATGTGAACCTTTCACTTGCTTGGTAATTTATGAGGTTTAAAAAGAAGGGGTGGGAGAAGGTGCTGAATTAGCTACGAACCAGGGTGGGGGTGTGGTGGCAGCATGGGTCAGTGAGGTACCTTCCCCCCAGTGAGGAACGAGGGCAGCTCCAGTTTGATTTTGACCAGTAGCTGTGGAGGAGTGAAAGTCCTCTTGGGTTAGGATTCTCCAGAAATACCCTAACACTCTATAAAAAGTAGGTATTTGGGGAGCCTGGCTGGCTCAGTTGGTGGAGGCTGTGACTTTTGACCTCAGGACTTTAAGTTCAAGCCCCACATTGGATCTAGAGATTTCTTGAAAACAAAAGAAAACAAAAAAAAAGTAGGTGCTTAATAAATGCACATTACCTACCTTACCGAAAGTGGAAGAAAAATAAAAAATAAAAAGGTTGGGTTAGAGTTGGAATGAGAAGTTCAGGAACTGAGTCATCCAATGAATGAGGGCCATGGCGCATGGAGCCACACCATGGGTAGCTGGGACAGGCCAGTGCACGAATGGGCAGTGGGACAATTAAGAGCTTGGCCACACAAATGGAGTGGGAGAAAGGAGTTGGTGAACTACTTGAGTGCTAAAAGTGACTCAATGCTCACTTGTAACACCCCACACTCCAAAAGAAGTCTCTCCTTCCTCTTCCTCACCACACAAGCATAGCTCTTCATTTATGATATTTATTGACCACTTACCAATACATCAGGCAATGCGTTGTGACACCTTTCTCATTTAACCTCCCACATATCGGTGAGATAGGTACTGTTGTCAACCACGTTTTAGAGTGAGAAAATAAGCTTAAAAACTTAAGTATCTAACTAGCAAATAGTGAGGCTGAGACTGGAATTCATGGTGTCAGACATGCACACCCATGCCTTTTATCACTAACCAGGTGGTACTGTCTCCACATGTAGCCTGTCTGCAGTTTTCTCTTCAAAATGACTCTTTACATTCATATCGCCTTTATCAAAAAGTCAAGCTTGCACTGAAAAAATGGCCCAAAGATGGCATAGCCATTCATCAAAAGAAGATATCCAAATGGTGTCCACATCATAAATCATCAAGGAAAGGCAAATCCACACCAAGTGAGAACCTAACATACACACACCAGAATGGCCACCGTGAAAAATATGGACAATTCTGGGCACCTGGGTGGCTCACTTGGTTAAGCGACTGACTCTTGGGTTTCAGCTCAGGTCATGATCTCATGGTTCTTGAGTTTGAGCCCCGCATCAGGCTCCACACTGACAGTGTGAAGCCTGCTTGGGATTCTCTCTCTCCCTCTCTCTCTGTCCCTCCCCTACTTGCTCTCTCAAGATAAACAAACTTAAAAAAAATATGGTCAATTCCAAGTACAGATGAGAATGTGGAACAATTAGAACATCCATACATTAATGGTACGTATGGAAATTGATACAACCATTTTGCAAGAGTATTTGGCAGTATCTACTAAGGTAAATGTACATCTACCCTATGGTCCATCAATCCCACTCATAGCAATACCCTCAAGAGAAATAGGTGCTTATGGCCAAAGACATGTAGGAGAATATTCCTAGAGGCTTTACTCATGATAGCTCAAATTTTAAAACAACCCAATGTACATCAATAAAAGCATGAAAAAGTTGTGATATATTTCCTACAATGAATGCTTTAGATCAATAAAAAACTACTGCTATATACAGGCAAGCATGGAGAATCTCACAGACATTAGATTGAGGGAAGGAAGCCATGAAAAAGAGTACATCCCTATGATTCCTCTTACATAAAGTTGAACAACAGGAAAACTACTCAGTGGTGATGTGAGTCAGAATATCAATTACCTGGACAGTGGGGGAGGGAAGGAGGTGTATGACTGACTGACTGCAGTTGGGAGCTTTCTAGGAAACAGTCTCTGTCCCATCTTAATGGTTATGTATTTATAAATTTGGCTTCAAAGTGACAATACAGCATGATCTACCCAGCTGACATTCCTCTCCAGGAAACCTTACTCTCCAGTTTCTAGCTGCTCGAAACACATTTATAATAGGCAGAGTACTGTCTGTACTTCCCACACCTCTCCCTCCCTTCCCTAAGTGCCTGCAAGAGTGACTGAGGAGAGTTAACTTCATATGGGATTATCTCTTAGGATTGGGCTCACAGTAGGTCACTTTGCCTTCATTTTCACACAGATACCTTCCTTGCTCTGGATATAAACAAAGCAGCCTGAATATAATTCATACACTCTGCCCCTGAATAGTCATTTTCCCTTTGATTATGTACAGAAGAAATTTTAAAATATTTTAAAAACTGTCAGTCTACCCCTTCTGTTTCCTGCTACAGGGCTTGATAAGGCAGCCTATCAGCGGTATACTTGGTCCTCAACAGATCCATCCATATGGGTCAATTCCTAAGTGAAATCAAGGAGACCAAAGGAATATGCCCAGTATCCTCTGGATGCACCATGGTTCCCTGAAGGAAATAATCTGCTTTCTGAGCAGACTAGTTCCAGCTGGAGACACAAATGGAGGTGAGGTAGAGCAAATCTCAGACACCAGCTGGGACCTCAGAACTTAGTACACCTGAGAGAGGAAGGGAGGCGATGAGAAACAATACCCAGTTGAATTTGCCAAGGTAACTGTCATTTATTAAGGAGAAAGGGGAGAAAACATAAGGAAAAATGTCTTTCTTATAAATCCCCATCTTTCTTTAAGTCAATGTTATTTTTATCAAAATAATGTTATTTTATGGAAGAAAATTATTATGATACCTAACAGATTTAATGATGATTCCTTAATATCATCGGAGTATCCACACTGAAATTAGTTTGTTCAAATGAGGGTCCAACCCAGGTGCACACTTTAGATTTGGTTAGGTGTCTGAAGTCACCTTTATTTTCAACAGTCTCCCCTCCCTTTTCCTTCACCATACATTGCATTATGGGAGGACTTCAATCTGCAATGCTTTAATTTTCTAAAAAAAAAACCCCAAAAAACAAAAAACAAAACAGAAGAAATGTGCTAAAGGATTGAGATTTGACACAGCTGACTGGTAAAACAAGGTTGGCCATTATACCACATACATTATACCTCTTTGTACTCCCCCACCCCATTTTAATGTTCATTTATTTA
The DNA here is from genome assembly GCF_018350215.1 of Panthera leo. NCBI lineage: Eukaryota > Metazoa > Chordata > Mammalia > Carnivora > Felidae > Panthera > Panthera leo. Next base: position 118,653,828 of record NC_056679.1, on the reverse strand, counting down.
GAGAGAGAGACTAAGAAAGAGAGAGTATGGGTGAGCACAAGAGGGACAGAGAAAATCCCAAGCAGGCTCCTGGCTCAGCAAAGAGCCCAATGCATGAATTCAGCTAAAATCAAGAGGCACACAGGCACCCCAAATTCCCTTCTTGATATAAAGCTCCAGTAATAAGATTATAATGACATTTACTGGGTGTTTACTATGTGGCAAGTACTGTGCCAGGTGATTTTGGTGGATTATCTCATTTAACTGTACATACCAAGAACTCTAAAGTCGCTGTTAAAATTACCCCACTTAACCAGTAAGGATCTGGAGCCAAGATTAGTCAATAGTATGTAATGAGGCCTGAATTCAACCCCAGGTTGTTTGATCAGATCACACTCTTGGTCATCATTCTCTACTGGTATTTCCATTTTGAGTCTGAAGAGCTTAGATCAATGTTGGAGTGGCCAAGGGTTAACTCTAGCCAGTAGATGGGGATACAAATAAATGGACAGCGCACCTTTCTCCAAAGGGAATCAAGCGTTTCTCAGACATTATCTCATACCTCCTCATCACTGGAAAGAAAGAGAGGTGAAGAAAAGGGAAAACAAATTTGGAGTGGCACTGCTGAAGGCAGAGGTATCCATTGACCAGGACGTCTCACAGATGACCTTGAAGCCCCAAGCATGTCCTACAACCCCTCTCAATACAGCTAAGACTGAGGAGACAAAACCTGACCCTGACCCAATTAATACAAAAAGGAAATTCTTCAGACTGAATGCGCTCATTAGGAGAAAGTCTGCAAGAACCCAGGAACAAAATGGAAAATATTTTGAAGATGTCAGAGTCATTGAAAATAAAGTTGGATCAGTTGAAAAGAACCAGGTCATGTTCCTGTGCCTCTGTGGGTAATCTATCAACCCCCAGCCATGGGGCTGAGGAAACCTTTCAAGGTACTGCTCATGTTGTTCACACTGGTGAATTTACTCTGGAAGGAAAGCAGTACCAGTTTAAAAAGAAAAAAATACTGAAGATACCAGAGACTCACTCAATTGTGCTAACGTCCACCGTAGTGCATCTCTGACTCATCCACTTCCTCAGTGAATTTTTGCGGTCAAGGGAGGGCAACAGATCTGTCTTTGAAGAGGCAAAGTGAGAAATGTTTCTGCTGCCTTTCCCTACCACCTTTCATTTTCTTTCCTAACCAGGAGAAGGCTAGCAACTTCTCAAGGCAGCCACATCAGGCTCTGGCAAATGGATAAAGTCAAGGACACAAAGGTTGACTGGCACCCAGAAAACTGTAGGGTTCAGCACAAAGACCTGAGGCAAATGTCCAAATATGATGATATCACAGGGAAAAAACTCTATCTGGGCTGACCTGTGGCAGCCCCCATGACCTCTACTCAAGTCAGTCCAACAAAAATTTGCCATCTTTCTACGTGCTTTTCCAACAAATCAAGAAATGCAAACAGTATTCTTCCTCTGCCTTCTTTCTTTGCAAAATCAAGGTAACTGATGACTCTCTGTGTACCCGTAACCCAATGTTGACTGTCTGTGTGAAGTTCTCTTGATTGGCCCAGCAAAGCCACAGAATAAAAGGGGCAGGTCCTAAATCAAGCAAAACCATAATCTTAAGAACCCAGGGCTGAAGTGTCACTTTTATATAAATTTCTTTACCCTTCACCCCCAACAGTCCCCTCTAAAGCTGGTCTATATGGCCCCTTTCAATCATGCATTGTGAGGAACATCTGTTGCTTGTGCTTGCCCGGGATTGGGTCTCCTTTCTACTGTTAACACGCAGTTCTCCTTTGGGGAACTACCTCTTCCCTTATCTCTATGTGGTCAGGTGGAGCCAACTCCTGGGCTAGGGTATGACTCACATGTGGTCCATCAGTCACAGCGACCACTTCAGGGAGATACCTGGAACCTGGTGCGAGCCAATGAAACAGACAGTTGCAGGACTTTTGCTGGAGCTCTTAGGAAAGAGACATACCCTTCCACACTGAGGGTGCTCAGTGGGTAGTGTGTAAACCAGGAGCTGCTGTTTACAGGGACCTATCCGTGACACAATGAGGAGCACCTACCTGAGAATGATGCCAAACAAAGAAAAGCATGAGTCATCAGGTTTAGAATCTAAATTTTCTGTAGTTGACACACTATTTAAGTTGGTCTGCTTGTTTTTAAGAGTTTAAATTCCACCTACAGGGAACCAGATGTCTCTACAGAACTCTCTTTCCAATCTAGCTTAGTAAGGTCTCAATTTATATTTCTGGCATATAAAAAATATCTTTTCCTGGCAGTCTATCTTATGAGCTCTGCATTTTTCAGTACACAGTCTTACTGGGAATGCTTTCCTTCCTTGGCTGAATTGATGTTGAATGGGTACACTTATTAGGGATGGACATGAACAACTTCATAGGAGACAATAAAACAGGTAGTAATTATGACTGGGTGCAATGTGCTGGCTTTCCTGAGGCCTTCTCCTTGGGGTACTCTCCAGGTCAGCCAAAGGCCAGACCAAGAGAAGCTAGCCTTTGGGGCGCCTGGGTGGCTCAGTCGGTGAAGCATCCAACTTCGGCTCAGGTCATGATCTCACGGTCGGTGAGTTTGAGCCCTGTGTCGGGCTCTGTGCTGAGAGCTCAGAGCCTGGAGCCTGCTTCGGATTCTGAGTCTCCCTTTCTCTCTGCCCCTCCCCCACTCATTCTCTGTCTCACTCTCCCTCAAAAATAAACATTAAAAAATTTTTTTAAAGAGAATCTAGCCTTTTCTCAGTCAAAAGAGCTCCTGCCCCTCAGAGGCAAAAGCTGCTGTGCACAGACTGCTACTCTGACATCATTTCACCTATTTATCAACGTACAATTTCCTTAAAGAAGGTGCTCTTTAAAAAAATTTCTTTGAAGTTTATTTCTTTATTTGGGGGTGCAGGTGGGCAGCACTGTCAGCGCCAAGCCCAATGTGGGGGCTTGAACTCACAAACCTGTGAGATCATGCATGACCTGAGCCAAAATCAAGAGTTGGACGCTCAACCAACTAAGCCACCCAGGTGCCCCACAGGAGGGGCTTTTTAAATGCTTTTGAAATATTCCTATTGGAAGAAGATTTTTTTTAATGATTTGAAGGAGTAAAATAGTTTTATGAAATCATTACCAAGTGATAAAAATCTGCAGAATCCTTCATGAGGAAAAACTTCTAATGAAGTGAAATGGAATATGGTGATATGGCCAATCTTAACTGGGTGTAAGGTTATAAACCTAACATCTAAAGCAAAACCCAGATTGAGTGAGAATCTCTCCCGAAAGCCCTTAAGCTGCGCATGCAGCGCCAGGTACTTCGTTCCGTTTAAACTGTACTGTCTGTATGCCATGAAGTGCCACCGAGGGTGTCTCGCCGATGTGCTGGTTCCTTTAAATGAGCACCGAGTGGGGCGCCTGGGTGGCTCAGTCGGTTAAGCGTCCAACTTCGGCTCAGGTCACGATCTCGCGGTCCGTGAGTTCGAGCCCCGCGTCAGGCTCTGGGCTGATGGCTCAGAGCCTGGAGCCTGTGTCTGATTCCGTGTCTCCCTCTGTCTCTGCCCCTCCCCCGTTCATGCTCTGTCTCTCTCTGTCTCAAAAATAAAAATAAACGTTAAAAAAAAAAATAAAAAAAAAAATAAATGAGCACCGAGTGAACACAGTTGCTTGCATTTGGAGGCCACACTGTATCCATGTTTTTCAGAGAAAGCTTAATAGCTGTATTCCTTTAACATAAACACATGCACCTCAACTAATTTTGTTATGCTTTCTTAATACCATCCAGGTGATCCATGACACAAAGACTAGAGTTTCACATATCCTACGGAATCCTTTAGGGAGACTGTGCACGTAGGAAGCATCTGAAGAACAAAGCCAAGTCAAATGAAAAATATTTCTTGAGAGAGGTGCCTGTGTGGCTCCTTCGGTTAAGAGTCCGATTTCGGCTCAGGTCATGATCTCACGGCCTGTGAATTCGAGCCCTACATTGGGCTCTGAGCTGAAACCTTGGTGCCTGGAGCCTGCTTCAGATTCTGTGTCTCCTCTCTCCATACTCCACCACCCCCCCACCCCCCCCCCCCCCCCCCCCCCCCCCCGCTCATGCTCTGTCTCTCTCAAAAAGATACAGTAAACATTAAAAGATTAAAAAAAAAAAAAAAAAACCTTCTTGAGTAACGAGTTGTGTGTAAGAGTGATCATACTAGGATCATCTAATCTGCTGGTTTTCTAACTATTAGTAGAGAATCCTTTTTATCAAAAATCTATCAACCCATCAATCAATCAAATGTGAAACCTCACTACACGAAAAACAAAGTCAGGCAGCTCTGGGAGAAGCTGGGAGAAACCCTTCTCTCCACATCAACAACCACAGGTTCCCAGAGGTTTCTTACAGGATTTGAAAACCAATGACCTGGAGGCTCATCTCTGGTCTCCCCTCTTTCATTTGATAGCAGCAGCATCGCAGGCCCAGAGGAGGCAAGCAACATTTCCAAGGCCGTGCAATTCGCTGGCACCAGTAGACTACACACCAAATTTCCTGGCTCACTTCGCCAGCATTTTCGTTACAAAACTGCTTCGGCTCCGCTTCCCACCCAGTATCTAAGAAGGGATCTTCAGTAACTGTGTGCAAAGGAGTAATGGAGACTGGGAATGGTCAAAGTTGGAGGTATCAGGTCAGGCCAGAACTTCAAGCAAGAGGAGAGTCTGGTGCTAGATCTTAAGCAAGGCAAGTCAGGACTGAATGGAAAGAGCCCTTCAGGTGAAACGACGAGCATGAGAATGGAGATGAGGCGGGTCAGGAGAGCCAGCAAAACTGAACGGAAGGGCTCAAGAAAGGATTGGGCCTCAAGTAGCCAGGGTAAGCGGGAGAAAGGAACAAAAGCGGAAAATGACATAGGGATGGCATACAGCTGAGAAAAATTTATTGCCAAAAAGATGTACCAATTTCCTGAAGATGAGCCTGCCAAATTCCTCGAGCAGTAGGAATGTGGGGCCGCCGTGTGGATATGAAAAGCACAGATCTGGGGCCCTGCAGTCAGGCCTGAATTCCAGAGGAGGCACAGCTTCCCCATCCACAAAGGGCAAGAGCAACAGTAGCTCTTACCACATTACATGAGCACGTGTTTACAAAAAATACTGGGTAAATGTTACATCAGTATATAAAGTTACTGCCTCTAAAAACATTAATCCATCCTTGTGTATGAAATCATCGAGATCCGTGAATAACCAATGCAAAAAGGTCTCTTGCTTCCAATTCTCAAACATTGACAAGGAGTTGATGGGCATCATCCACCCAAGACTGAGGGGTCAGGAGGACAAGACAACGTGAAGGACCAGAACCCTTCCCTGTACAGCAGTTCGTGGTTACACCATTTCAGATACTGTAATCAGGGACATCAAGAAAAACCTGGGAATTTGGGTCAGTGATACTGAATTATGCAGATATTCAGAAAGACCCATGGAAGGACTGAGATAAGAGAGGAGCTCGGGCAGGAGAGCAAGGCAATGACAAAATCAGACCTGCACAACCAACAAGACCAGAGCAGTAAGGGTCATAATAAAACAGTAGATGTAAAATTTGATGCAACTAATCAAATAGAAAATAAGATAATAAGTGAACTAGAAAAACATGCCGTAAAAATACAGAAGGCAAAAGCTAAAAACGTGAGATCACTGCCTTGTCTAAAATAATCTCTTCAAAACGTGTGTGGAGAAGGAGAGGGGCAAGGACTGGGAACTAGTCGCCAACACAAAAAGCAAAGGAAGATCAAAGAAGACAACTTCACATCCTCTGCTGGCACTCTCCCCACCACCACCCCAAAAAACCAAGAGACTCTTTTTGGGTTGTGTTGCTGACCTACTTGTGAACATCCCCTTTATAATTAAGTGTAGTTTCATAAAGCCTGGGGGAAGGACTGAGAAGGAGGTGCCCTGGGCCTTTGGTGACAGACCTAGCCCCTCAGAAGCACACTGCCTTAGGGAATGCAAAGGGGCTCCTTTTATTATTTAAATCTCACTTGTATTCATTCAGAGCCAACAAACGTTATTTTCAGGACTGGTGCAATGGGGTAAAATCAAACCGCACAGAAAAATAAAAAAGGCAAACCAAGGCCCTCTAGTCTCTCCCACAAGGTTTCAACTGGTAGACTCTTGAGTATCGTCTATAGAGAGGGGATTCTTTGTACACTACTGAGAAGAACACATGTATATACCTCATAAACGTCCTTGTACTGATTCAACTGAAACCATACTGCCCAAAAAGTTTTTGATGTCACGACTGTCACAGTGCTTTTCCCACCCATGCAGGCCAGGCCGCCACACAGAAAAGCACTGCACGGTATTCTACTGTACGGACACTCCTAACGAAGGGGCCATATCCACAAGAGACTCTTAATGATAGAGAACAAACTGAGGGTTGATGGAAGGAGGTGGGGGCGGTGAGCTAGATGGGTGATGGGTGCTAAGGAGGGCACTTGTGATGAGCACCAGGTGTTGTACAGAAGTGATGAATCACTGAATTTTACTTCTGAAACCAAGAGTGCACCGCATGGTAACTAAACTTTAAATTACAAAAAAAAAAAAAAGGCAGTTTGAGCAATTCCTTTTTAACTACCCAACCACATACCTGTATTTACTAGCTTTCTCAACAAAGCTACAATCAACAACCACATCTGCATGCCCTGCAACCATTCTTACCCACTCTGTGCTGTAAGGGTCTGTTTTCAACCTGCAGGTAGCTCTAAGCTGAATGCAGTGAAAGGGGTGGGGTAGTACTACCTTCAAGCAACCCAAATCTACCCTTAGTAACACTGAAAACTTACACTAAAATATGGTAATAAATGGAAGAAAATCTACTGGGATAACCTTACACCCAATATACAGAAATATTTACCATTTTTACAACATTATATAAAAAAAGGGAAAAACAATGTAACACAAAGGTTTGGGGTCAAGACTTCATTTGAAAAGAAAAAGATGGCACAAGAACAGACACTCAGATCAACAGGACAGAATAGAGAACCCAGAAATGGACCCACAAACATATGGCCCACTAATCTTTGACAAAGCAGGAAAGAATATCCAATGGAATACAGTCTCTTCAGCAAGTGGTGCTGGGAAAACTGCACAGCGACAGGCAGAAGAATCAACCTGGACCACTTTCTTACACCATGCACAAAAATAAACTCAAAATGGATGAAAGACCTCAATGTAAGACAGGAAGCCATCAAAATCCTCAAGGAGAAAGCAGGCAACAACCTGTTTGATCTTGGCCGCAGCAACTTCTTACTCAACATGTCTCCAGAGACAAGGGAAACAAAAGCAAAAATGAACTATTGGGACATCATCAAAATAAAAAGCTTCTGCACAGCGAGGGAGACAAGCAGCAAAACTAAAAGGCAACCAACAAAATGGAAGAAGATATTTGTAAATAATATATCAGATAAATGATTAGAATCTATAAAGAACTTATGAAACTCAACACCCAAAACACAAAGAATCCAGTGAAGAAATGGGCAAAAGACATGAATAGACACTTCTCCAAAGAAGGCATCCAGATGGCCAAAGGACACATGAAAAATGCTCCACATCACTCATCATCAGGGAAATACAAATCAAAACCACAATGAGATACTACCTCACACCTGTCAGAATGGCTAACATTAACAACTCAGGCCACAACAGATGTTGGCAAGGATGCAGAGAAAGGATCTTTTTTACATTGTTGGTGGCAATGCAAGCTGGTGCAGCCACTCTGGAAAACAGTATGGAGGTTCCTCAAAAAATTAAAAACAGAACTACCCTACAACCCAACAATTGCACTACCAGGCATTTATCCAAGGGATACAGGTGTACTGTTTTGAAGGGACACGTGCACCCCCATGTTTAAAGCAGCACTATCGACAATAGCCAAAGTATGGAAAGAGCCCAAATGTCCATCGATGGATGAATGGATAAAGAAGATGTGTTATGTGTATACACACACACACACACACACACACACACACACACACACACACAATGGAGTATTATTCGGCAATCAAAAAGAATGAAATCTTGCCATTTGCAACTACGTGGATGGAACTGGAGGGTATTATGCTAAGCAAAATTAGTCAAAGAAAGACAAATATCATATGATTTTACTTATATGAGGACTTTAAGACACAGAACAGATGAACCTAAAGGAAGGGAAGCAAAAATAATATAAAAACAGGGAGGGGGACAAAACATAAGACTCTTAAATATGGAAAACAAACAGAGGGTTATGGAGGGTAGTGGGAGGGGGGATGGGCTAAATGGGTAAGGGGCATCAAGGAATCTACTCCTGAAATCATTGTTGCACTATATGCTAACTAATTTGGATGTAAATGAAAAAAATAAAATTAAAAAAAAAATTTTTAAATAAAAAATAAAGTTTTTTGCTCTTTCAGAAAAAAAAGAAATGAAAAGAAAAAGAATTAAGTCCCAAAGTGGTATTAGTCTTGTAAAGCAGTCCCCTCTTCAGATGAGTTTTCTTTTCCTCAAATATGAAGAGGACTATAATTTGTCTCTGAGTAAACTCCTCTCTTCAAATGGTTTGACAACAGATGTTGAGAAGGAGCAAGCCTTCCAATGACGGGTTACCCAGTCAGCTGGCCCCTGGCTGTGCCTGCCTTTCTCTTCTTGTCTACCGAATGATATCACAACCCTAGATCACTACCTAGTATCTTAAGGTTGTTTGTTTCTTTATTGAGAGAGTGCAAGCAGGGAAGAGCAAAGAGACAAAGAGGGAGAGAGAAAATCCCAAGCAGGCTCCGTGCCATTAGCACAGAGCCTGACACGGGGCTTTATCTCCCGAACTTCAGGTATCACACAAATGGGAAATGAAAGTAACATCCTCCTTAGGCCAGCTGCCTCCTAAGACTTTCTCCCCGACATGAGACAGACATGTGTCTATCTCAAATGTCACTCATCAGCGAGCTCTCCCATCTCCCCCCAGGCTAGCCTGGTGCTGAACTGAACCATTTCAGGGTACGGCATCTCTGAGCTGCAGGTTCCTCAAATGCAAACCAATATGAATAATTGTACCTACCTCACAGGATAAGGTAATTATGCTCATCCTCACAGGATGAGATAATACATGTGGCATTGTTAGTACAAAGAATACATAGCAAGTGTTCAAATGGTGTCAGCAACTTACATCATCAGCAGCTTCGGTTTTTAAAAATAAGCAGGCACAGAAAAAAGTGCTCTAGCTCTGACTCCTAGAAGAAATAGATTTTTGCTTAAAAATATGATTAAACCTGTTCAAGCTTCCCACAGTACAGCTAATTACTTATACCCTGGGGCCTCCTCAGCCCAGGAGATAGCAGCTAATCCAGGACTGCAGTGAGGCAAGGACACGTTGGACTAGAAAGGGGGCAAGGGGTGTCTCCACAGCACAGAAAATATTATGTGCACCTACTGGCTACTATCAAGTTCCAGGAAACTGGAACTTTCTCAAATATACATGCTTTCCTCCCTCTGCAACTTCTTTTCTTCATAAAATTGTTATTTTTATTTTTTCTTAACCATGGCTATTCTGTCCCAGCAAATAATCAGGAATTTACAATATACTACCTACCACCATCCCTTGCAAATCCCACAAGTTAAAGAAAAACAGAACTTGGGCTATTTTCCTCCTACTTAAAATATCTATCAAACACACAGACCCATCATACCAAGTATCATAATAATACCTATCTCTGAAAAAAATTATTTGTACATCTATACTTCAGTCTTTAAACTTAAAATACCACCTCAAGAAAAGAACTTCTAGAATCTTCAATTTCACGAAAATTGGATTGGTATCTGAAGTTGCACTTCAGAGAATAGCATTTTTGCAAGTTTCATAAAAAAATTCCATGTCCTAAAAGAAGACTAGTTTAGTTTCCTTTCTCTCTTGCTTTCATTCATTTCCCCCACCCCACCCCCACCCCCCACATTCTTTCCTTCCTTCAGAGTGTCTGGCACATTCTCTCCATTGTCCATCCTCAACATACACTGACTTTTACCAGCTAGTTATTATTGTAGTGGACCTTGTCTTCACTTGCCCCACATCCGTTTTCCCTTCTGATGACAGCACCTCAAGTCTCCTTTTGGGAACCAGTCCTCTTTAAATGTCAGTCCAGGTGGAAACCCCCTCTTCCTGCCCACACAACCAAATTTGGCCCATCAGTGTATTCTATCGTCCCCCTTTCTGGCCACAATGGTTGGATAAGGTTGGGCATTTAACCCAACTCCAAAACTTTTACTGCAACTAGAGGGGGGAAAATTGGTCTTCTCTCTGTCCTGCTGGCTGTGAGGGTCATGTCAGGCAAACTTGGAGCCACCGCTCCCAGCACTTGGTGGTTGCTGGGTCACACATGCAGAAATGCAACCTGAGGGTGAAGCTACCTGAGAGTAAAACAAAAACGGACCAAGTTTGCCCCTGGAATTTTAAGATGCATCAGTCAAAAAATGATCTTTTTTTTGCCTTGAGCCATTTTCTGGTATCTGTTAGCAAACCAGGCTCACAAATGAAAGCCTGCACCATTTATTTCTTCGTGTGTTCATCTCCTTCTGCTAGATCACAAACCCCTGAAGGGTGGAAACCACATTCTACTGTCATTCTATAACCCGAAGCAGCAGGAAGACTGGCTCAAGGGCTCCTGGCTCGTGTGGCAGCATTGTGCTTGGTGCGAAATTTCACTACAAGCAGCTCTCCTACTCAAGAAATGTTTCATAAGCACCCTGTTCATTAGCTTCACATTACTAACAGCATCCACAAAAGGTATCTGATTTGGGGCCAATTATATTGATGGAAAATAAAATGATATGTTCTTCCTTTCTGCCTACCAAAAAAGGAATCATTTGTTAACTGTCTATATACACCCCCCAACCTTCACACACAGCAACAACTATTGTTTTAAAAGTCACCAAACTTCCCACCGCAGTTTCCCTGCAACACTATCCCATGAAAAGAGCACAGTGCTGGAGGCAGGAAGGCAGGGAGAAAAGAGCTCCCCGAGGTTCAGCAGTTCTCACCCTGTACTCCTCACCTCCAGGGGCCCTGACGCTCTGCACACACAAAGACATTTCTCTAAGAATAGAGTCCACAGCTTCCTTACATTCTCACAGGCCTCTCAGGTTCCAGAAAGGTGAGAACCACTACTCTAACCGGAACAATAAGCGTTTCTGGCATTTAATTTCTCTTCCTCTGCTAACTCAGTTAGGAGAAAATGACCATACCTGAAGAAAAAGGCGAGAACTAATTCAACTGGCGTCTTTACCCACAAAAAATACAGAGTCCCCAAAGAACAGACCAACATAAAATTCAGCTTCATTTGTTTGTTTAAATCTGGCCTCTGTTGGAGGAGGGAATAATCTCAAGCATAATTGTCTCTAGTGGGAATGATCTACAGTAGCCAGCAAATGTCCAGCTGGATGGAGGGGGAAAATGCTTTGTCCTCACCTTGTCAAGAGCCTGCTGCCCTACAAAGGTTTCTTCACAAAATGGCAAGCCTACCTCAAATGGGGGTACGGTGTTATTTGTAACAGTGAAAACAGGAAACAAACTACATGTTCATTAAAAAGACTACTTAAGGGGCGCCTGGGTGGCTCAGTCAGTTAAGTGTCTGACTTCAGCTCAGGTCAGGATCTCACCGTTCAGGAGTTCAAGCCCCGTGTCAGGCTCTGTGCTTACAGCTCAGAGCCTGGTGCCTGCTTAGGATTCTTCGTCTCCCCCTCCCCTGCTCACACTCTGTCTCTCTGTCTCTGTCTCTCTCTCACAAAGAAACATTAAAAAAAAAAAAAAACTACTTAAATATTATGGCATAAAACAATAGAAGCAATATGATTCCTTAAACAAGTATTTATTGAGCATCTAGTATGTGCCAGCACACTGCTGGAAAATAAAGACACAATTCCAGGTCAAAGAGCATGATACCTAAATTCACTAACATGGTAGGATCTCTGTCACAACCAAAGAGCACAAAAACCCAATGAGTGTGCAAAGCACAATCCCACTAATATACACATACATATGTGTATATAAACATAAATGTACAGAACAATGAAGTGCAATCCCATTAATGTACATATATTGGTATTCAAAGAGACTAAAATGATAGTCGTTAAAATGTTACCTGCAGCCATCTATATAAGGTGGGAATTTGGGTAATTATTCTTCCTTCTTCATACTTCTTCTACCATACCATCTGGATTCTTAAGAGCATATATAATATTTGCATGCTAAAAACTTTTTGAGATCTATTACATAAAAAGCAATCTGCAGATCCTAATGTGATTTTTTGAGAGGAGAAGCTGAGAAGTTGTTTTAGGGTCTTTATTATGAATAACTGAATGGATATAACCGTCCATCTGGGGGCTACTGTGCAGAATTACAATGCATAAGAGAACTGGCTCTCACACCAGATGATCTGGGCTCCAGTTCTACATTTGCTAACTTATTAGCTGTATGATTTCAGGCAAATCACTCAATCTGTGTTGACCTAGCTTCAGAGCTGTTACAAGGATTAGAGGAGGGAACAGCAAAGTGGGAGGAGATGATAATGACAATGACAGCAGTGGTTCTAGTCTGGTGGTGATGAGGATGATGAAGGGAAAAAAAATGTCCCAGACAAGCTACCCATGACCAAGGAGCCCTGTCTGAAACGACTCTGGATATAAGGCTCATTTGAACCCTTCTGGCCCCAAGGTGCAGCATGGTCTACCCCTATAGGGTTATCAAGAGCTTGTAGCCAATTCCCACTCATCACTGACCTCATCTCCAGCCAATAGAATCCCCAGCCTCTCCTACCTCCATATCCACAAGAACATGACTTCTTCAGCCCTGAAGGATCTCTGTTCTTTAACAAACTGGATTACTTATCTTGATGGTGTTCATTAAGCCTAATCCAAGTAGATCCTCTTGGTTCTAATTAGTGTTTCTTTCCTATCCCATCTACCCTACTCTATTTATCTCAGGGCCTACACTGGTCTTTGAAATACAGTCATGTTTGAGGGATATTCTTTTTCCCAAACGTTTTCACATTAAATTCCGATTGGGATTTATGTTCTTAGAAACTATCCACCTCATCATCCATCCACCAATCATCTATCCCTTCATGAATGCCAATAAGCCAAGCATTGTGCTGATGCTAAGTCACAGTGGGTATCTGAGACTGGGAGGAACCATTAAACAATCAAAAGCTAAATTGATACTATACACACCTTCTAATAATGTTGAAGCTTAAGATTCTAATAACATTCCCTTTTAGTTGACTTCTCATATAACTGGAGTCGACTTTGTCTTACTGTCTCTTGTTTTTATACATATGTGATCAAGTTTGATCTTTCTTTTTTTCTTCTGCTCCTGAGCATTATCCCTGACAAAAATATTATAGCACTGAAAGAACATTAAGAATAATTTTTTATAAAAAAAATCCAACATCTTAATTGCAGCTGCTTTATTTTCTTACGTTTTCTCTGAGTTTTTGTATGTGTTGTGTGAATTTACACAGTTATCATCCTAACACACATATGCTCTCATAAGCTCTCAAGTACTTTTCCTCATTCAATATTTATGGTTTTAATAGCAGTATCGACACTCAAAGAGTAGTCAAACCATAGTTTACTAATTGCCCTATTGGTGAAAACACAGATTATTCCCATTTTCTTATTTTTGATTATGGACTCGAAATAATTATTTACAGCAATGGGATTATCAGAACAAAAGCCATGAAAAAACCTAAGGCTTTTAATAGTGATATGGCTTTTTTAAAGAGAGTTAACAATTAAACATGCCTAATATCAACACTTTATTACACACATTAATGGAAGGAAGCAGTGTTGAGCATAACTGAAGTTATTTCTGTTTGCAACTGGGAGGCCAAATATTTACACATACTTTTTACACAGTATTTACCTTCTTAATTATGCTTCCCACACCAACAGAGGCCATGCAGAAAAAATGAGATCAGGTGTGTGAAAGGATCCTGAAATATTAAAAGACCAATACTGATGTCCCCAGCTGGGAAGCAGAGGGACAGGAGTCATGAGTCATGTAATTCCAACTCAGCCAAAAGTCATCCCCACACAGGGATACCTGGGTATTCCTCTCCTACACTATGCTATGACACCACTCGGACCTCAGACCTCAAAGAAACAAAGGGCGGCATGTGCCAATATATCTCTCCTATATGCTTTTCTCCACCATCCCAGATAAAGAAAAAACAAAAACAAAAACAAAACAAAACTGCCATTCTGCAATGCTGCAAAGCATATCGCTAGAAAAAGAAACCCAACTGTCCAAAATGCAAGGCGGAACGGACCAGGAGAGAGAAAATGAAAGTCTTATATTAGAACTGTCTACGAAAGATTAAAGTAAACTACAAATATTGACAAGCCCCTTAAATCACTGTGCTCCACCTATTTACACCCGAATGGCTTTCAAAAGCTTGCCTCTACTCCCAGCACACGTAAGACCAACGAAATCACCAAGGCTGATCCCGGCAGTATCCTACATGGCCTGCGTTCCCCGAGTGTGAGATCTGTGCTGCTGTACAAGACATTTCAGTTGGCCCAGAGACACATCCTTGAAAAACACTGTGTCACCACATGAGATATTCCCTTCCCGTTCTTTTATAAATTGATATTTAACATGCAACACTGCATAAGTGTAAGGTATACAACATACTGACTTGATACATTTATATTGCAATATGATTGCCATAATAGCCTAACACCTCTATCTAACCACATACTTACTGTTTCTACTAGTGTTGGGAACAATTAAAATTAACTTTCTTAGCAAGTTTCATGTTTCTTAAATAATTTTTTAATGTTTTATTTACTTTTGAGAGGGAAAGAGAGAGAGTCAAAGTAGATAAAAAGGGGGAGGGGCAGAAAGAGAGGGAGACACAGAATCCCAAGCAGACTCCAGACTCTGAGCTGTCAGAGCAGAGCCCAACATGGGGCTCGAACTCACAAATCACAAGATCATGACCTGAAGCAAACTCAGACGCTCAAATGACTGAGCCACCCAGGTGCCCCAGCAAGTTTAATGTCTATAGTACAGTTTTTGTTGAGTATAATCCCATTCTCTTTTAAGCTTTGTAATAGCGTCTGAAGTCCACTTGGTATTAGCATGTCTTCAAAATTTAACAGTTGCTAACATCCTTTTTTTTTCTTTTTTTAACAGAGAGAAAAGCCAAGCAAAAGCTCAGAAGTTTTGGCAAGCATAGGTATCTAGTTAGAAGTGACCAATATAGCTCTGTTCCCACTTATTTTTAAGGTTCCCTTGAACAGTAAGCGATAGTGATTTATATAGTATGAAATGCATTTATTTTTTTAAAGGCAGTTTGGTAAGTAAAGGTGAAATGAATCCAAATATTAATAATACAACAATAGTAACCATAATAGTACTAATAAATAGAACCAGTGTTATCGAAGTATGACCAAAACCAAGATGGTTGTAGACAACAAGTTTGAGAAACTGTATCAAGCCTGTTTATACTGCAAGATCATCTTTTTAATGTCCTAATCTCCTCAACTCAACACTTAAATCCATAAAGATAAAGGGCTATATTTTATTACCACATGTCTTATTTCAACTGCCAGGTATCCTCTATAGAATTCTGCAGATAGTCTAGTAGTTCAGATTTCAATCAGTTAAAATAGACACATGACGCCCAGCAAAAATATTTTAATTTCACATTTGCTGTATCTTGGTTTCTCATTGATCCTCAAGTCCATTTAAAAAATCATTATAATCTAATTCTGCCCTAATCTCTGTTTCTAATTGCTTTATAATCATTAATGACTTCAACACTTCAGCTCTCAGTTTTCCTCTCTGTTAAGTATTTGATGATCTGTAAACAATACTGCAGAAATTCCAGTAAACCAGGCAAAGTGATCCCTTTATAATGTGTGGATATGTGGACTCAGACGGTTAAGTTATCTTACTCCTCCTTTACCTGTCTACAAGTGAGATACTCAAGTATTAAGAGTTAAACAATCCCTGTAGTAATGTAAAAGGCTGGGCCCACACTCTGTTCTATGCCCAGCTCATCTGATCTGCCTGTCTGGGGGTTCAAGTTGACGCTGGCACAACGCTGGTATAGATTACAACTATAGGGGTGCCTGGGTGGCTCAGTCGCTTAAGTGTCTGACTCCTGATTTCAGCTCAGGTCATGATCCCTGGCTTGTGAGATTGAGCC
The DNA here is from genome assembly GCF_018350215.1 of Panthera leo. Taxonomy (NCBI): domain Eukaryota; kingdom Metazoa; phylum Chordata; class Mammalia; order Carnivora; family Felidae; genus Panthera; species Panthera leo. Next base: position 118,637,627 of record NC_056679.1, on the reverse strand, counting down.
CCATGTCAGGCTCTGTGATGGCAGAGTGGAGCCTGCCTGGGAATTTTTCTTCCTCCCTCCCTCCCTCTCTCTCTCTCTCAATATCTCTCTCTCTCTCAATAAATAAATAAACTTAAAAAAAAAATTAAAACTATAAAGATAGCCAGTATCAGTCCTCTTATCACTGCCCCACAATACAGATGATCTGGAAACCTGGCATAAAGGGTCTTGGCTTTTCTATTCTTTTTATCCCCCTAATTCCTTCACGTAGTTCAAAGCCAAAAGCAACCCCACCCATATGGCACACAGTGGATTCTTGTTTACTCAAGAAAACTCTAGAAAGCTGCAAGGAAGTTAAAAGACACACAAGGGCAAAACCAACAACAACCTGAGAGAGCACATTTGCCAGGGTAAAATTCACATGCACTCGACCAAACAAAAGACACCTCAGTTCAATTTTAGTAGAGAATGAAATGTCTGTTATCACCTGCAGAAGGCAAGTACACAGAAAGTTCTATTTTGGAAACAGTCTCCATGTATTTCTCTGCCACTCGCATCCCTCCTGCTTTGCTTGACTCTTTGAAGCTTCTCATTAATTTGGTCTTGGTACCAACCACACAAGTATCTCAAAGGGTAAATGAGGTTTTTCACAAAGCCGGGAGTGTTGAGGGTGAGGAACATTGGCCAGAGTTCAAAAGATGTGTAATTTCCACCAGGATATAAATCTGTCATCATTTTTGTTTAACAGACACTGAAAGTGACAACAACAAACTTGGAAGAGAATTTGCACGCAGAGTATGAAGGGAGTAAGAAGTGCAAACCAACCCTTCAGATGGGACATGAAATGACTAGCGCTCATTTAATTTCATTCAAGAAAAGCAAGGACTTCAAAAATTGACTATTTCCAAAACAGACCAGTTCCTTGTGGGAGAACAAACGAAAATATCAAATGTTCTGGAAACTAATGTTAGCTCCTATTATGATTAGTCCTATGACCTCAGGCTAGTCATTAGGCCATTCTTATTCCAATTACCAAACTAGTCATGGGGAATACCAACAGGTCAAGAGACAGGCTGAGGTCTCCTCAAGCTCAGGAAAAGTGCTACTCCCTGCTATGCCATGATTTCCCTTTGTGACAATGGAACTTTTCACGCCTGGACCCAAACATCCAACAAATAGGGACTGTACACTACATGCTAGACCCCTGATCTAGATACTGGGGAGACAAAGGTGAGTTAGAGTCCAAATCAAAGAGTAACATTCTAAAGGCAGGAGACAAACCATAAACAAGCAAACAGTGTAGGCTGTACAGGAGATCTGCACAGTGATTTGACAGAAGGTTTTAGAGGCTGGAAAGAATATGGTAATATTATAAATAAAGCAATCAGAAAAAGCCTTTTTGAGAATGTGTCCCTTAGCCTAACATATGAAGAAGAAAGAGTGAACTAAATAAAAAAGCACACAAAAAGCTGAAAGAAGACTGTAGAGAGGCAGAATAGTATGTGCAAAGGTCCTGAGGTGGGAAAGAGTTCAGTGTGCTACATAAGAGAAAGATGGCCAGCAAGGCTGGCCTTTCTACCCACCCAGGGATTTGGGTTTTATCGTAAATGAGTAAGAAGCCATTGGGGAACTGCTTACCTCAACTACTTTTCTCATTCAGCTTAGTCTTTTTATGTGGCCAAATGTTAAGCTACTTTTTGATAAGAATTTCTTTCACATTAACCATAGATTTTCTATTATTCAACTGAGTATGTGGAATATAGTTTTTCTTACTGACTTTGGCTCAGTATTATTATTTGGTGCATCATTCACGAGAAGGGCAGAAGTGTCTGAACCAACCACGTTTTTGTAATACCATTTCTTTCTTCCTGTTCTACCAAAAATCACTTCCTCCTCCATCAAGCTGTTCCAGCTGCCTTATTTGGAAACAACTTCCAGTATGACCACCAGGCTATGCATGACACTGTCTTTTCTATGCAATCAAGTGCCTGGATTTTATGACAGTTATTGTGGCCTAGAGGCCATTTCTATCACCAGGCCTTTGGAAGACAAAAAGGGACAAATCTGACGCAGTTGTCTTTATTTCAAGGTTCAAAGTGTCACAGATGGTAAGGTTTGTCTAGAGTTTTGCAAGAGCACCTGGGTGGCTCAGTTGGTTAAGCATCTGACTTAGGCTCAGGTCATGATCTCACGGTTTGGGAGTTTGAGCCCTGTGTAGGGCTTTGTGCTGACAGCTCAGAGCCTGGAGCCTGCTTTGGATTCTGTCTCCCTTTCTCTCTGCCCCTCCCCCGTTCATGCTCACTTGCTCACGCGCTCTCTCAAAAATAAAATAAAAACAAAAAAAAAGTATTAAGTTTGGCAACTAGTTAAGTTGGTAGGTTGGGTGTGGTCGGCAGAATGCTAAAGATGGCTCCTCCAAGATTCAAACACTAATTCAAGTACTAACCTAAATGAGTTTGAAGATGTAATTATAGTCCCAAATCAGCTATTAAAATACAGAGAGTATCTGAATCGGCCTAATCTATTCATACGAGTCCTTCAAAAGCTGAGAGTCTCCTCAAGTGGGTAGCAAAAGGAAACAGCAGAGCGATTTCAAGTGTAGGAAGGTTCCACATACTGCTGTTGGCTTGGAAACGGAAGAGGCCGCAGGACTAGGAATGCAGGACCACTGCCAGATGCTACAGGGGGCCCACGCTGACAGCAAGCAAGTAATTGTGGACTCAAGGCCTAGGACCACAGGAAACTGAATTTGTGCCAATCACAAGAGTGACGTGTTTGGAAGAGGACTCTGAATCCAGAAGACAACACAGCCAGCCAACACCTTGATTTCAGCCTGGGCAGAGAACGCAGACACATCAAGCTGGCTTCCTGAGCTTCAGATCTACGAGGGGTTGTTTTAAGCCACTCAGTTTGTGGTGATTTGCTACACAGCAATAGAAAATTCACATATTGGGTGAAAGGGGTGTCCAGTAAGTTTGCCGTGATAAAACGAGTGAATACGTGAGCTCTTACTACCTCATTCTTACAAATGTCCATATGATAGCGTGGCATAGTGAAAAGTGCATACAAGTAGAAGCTAGCATCCCTGGGTTTTGGTCCTGGCTCTGCCACCCTTTGCTTGAGAGATCTGGCAGGGAATTCGTTTTCCTTCTGCAGACCTTTCTCCTACTGTAAATGAAGGAAACGCTTAAGTTGATTGCTAAAGTCTCTTGCAGCTCTGACCATCCGTGAGATTAATCATCCCTTACAACATGAGAAAACAAAACTAAAAACAAATATGCACATTTTTCTCTATGTGTGTAATTTTCAAACGATACTCATCTTCTCCTGCAATGTTAGCACATCTCCATCTCAAAGTCACAAATATTTAAAGAAGGTTGCAAAACAAAAATCTGCTAATATTGCTTATTTTTAACATATTCAGTGTAGGATTGCTACGTTTATTTTTAGCTCTGATCATACCAGTATTTCAAGACTTTTCAATCTTGAGGTTAAGTAAATATTTAGGCATTTTATTTTATAGAGCTTATCTTTGCATAAAAGCTGAATCAACACAATCCTAACACTTATTTTAAACATAATCTGGGTATCAAGTCAGACTGAAGGGAGGGGAATAGGTATCTGAACACATGACTTAAAGTCTAAAGAATCCTCCTTGAATAAAAAATGGTCATGAAAGATTGAGACCTCTGCTCAAATGGTCCTATCTATCCTTTGAATTTTTCATTACTGATTTTTATTTTAAAACAAACAGAGGGAAGGGCCTTTCTATGTATTCCCCTGTTACTTTAAACAGAGCTCACATTATATTAAAGATGCAAGTTATTCTGAACTCAAACATCATGAAATAAAAATGTGTCCAGAAAAGTTTTGTGGAGCCTCTGCCGCACTTCAATTACCTCTGTAGGCTGGAAACCAGAGCATGTACACGAGGTAACGTGTGACCGTGGAAGGACCCAGGAGTCTGGGGAGTTTGCAGGGTTACAGGCACAAGTTTCCTTCATAGTTCACTCACTAAAGCCTCTGCACTTAGAGCTGAGCTCTTAGGTGTCACATGAGGGTGCTGGAGCACATTCTATGAAAAGTAGGGGACACTGCAATGCAAGAAGATACACAGCAGCAGGAGTAAGAACAGGGTAGGGCAGAAATCTACAGCAAACCAGAGAAGACTCTCCTTGGTAAGAGGATGCTGAAAATCATACCCAAACCTACTGTCTATCATGCATCACCGTATGCATGTATCAGAAAGAGGGCTTTATTACCACAGGATAACTGATACAAAGACAAGCCACAAAGCGAATATCCTTAACGCGAAGACCCACATTTTATGGTCAAAGAGTGGTCCTTAGGTAGTGGGAGGGGAACTTATTAGGACTTGATCTAGAAAGATGAAATAATCAAAGTGCCTTTAATTACAATATAAGTGCTTATTTCAACTGTGCACAAAATCTTAAAAGACTACTGATGGAAAATACATTTTTTCCTCTAAGATTTTATGATAATGCTGTAAGATAACCTTTAACTTCAACTTTAACAGCCCAAGTTAAAAAGATGGTCAATCTACTCAGGTGAACTTCCTAAAATCCCACAGCTTTTGTAACATGATTTATCTTTCTCTTGCCTTTGATGTTTATCTGTCATCTGGAGACAGACCAGGACACAAAGAAGATGTCCTAAAATAAATGAAAGTGTTAAGTAAGGAGGACAAGTGGTTGAGCTATGACTAAGTTTATTAGTGGTCTGTCATCAGTTCATGGTTTCAATTAATCACAACTTCTGCTTCCCTAGGTAATAAACTCCTAACTTCAGGGACTGAGATAATGAAAACAGATAAACAAGAGCCTCTATTGTCAAAATTATGCTTAAAACCATGTGCAGCTTCATTATAAAATGTGGGTCTAAGCATTCTCAGCTAATCCTCTGTTGTCTTCAAAAGTCCGAAATAAAAGAAGCCCTCCAGAGATTGCTCTAAAGAAATAACTGGGCTGGCTGGACTCCACACATTGCTGCAGCCAAGATTCTGGCATTTGGAGTGAGCAAAGCCAAGCAAGCATCAAGCTTTGCAAGGACTCACTCCGAGGGTGCTACATGTTGCATGGGGACAGCATGAGACATGTCCTGGACCATGAGACTGAGACTGGCTACAGTGAGTCTAACATCTGGAACTGGTCATTATTGACTTCCATTTTCCCTATTATAGGCCTACAGAGTCTTTCAGTGTTAATAACCTAAACAAGGTTCCTGATATAAAACATTGCAAGGTGTCTTCTTTGGTCATTCCTGGGAGAGCATTCCCAACAGGGTCAAACAAGGACACGCTATTTTGGAATTCTTGATGCCAGAGATTTGCAACTGGGTGGATTCAAAGGATCTATAAACCCTCATAAACATTACGCCAAAATTTCTTTCCTGGATACATTCATTTTTTTGTTTTTTTTGTCTTTAGATAGTCCATAATATTCACTAGATTTTTAAAGGAGTCTCCAAAGTCCTCCTCCCACAAAAGTCTTGTCTACATAGTTTTTCTCCAGGCTAATCACAGTACATCACTAGGAGTTTGAATACATCTTGATTCTAAAACTTTTTTTTCCAAAAATTGAAATGAACCTTATAATCCTTGTTTCTATTTAATAAAATGTTTCCTTCTTACTCCCCAAAAGTGATTATTAAATTGATAGCATGTCTTTGAATTGATGGCATTTAAGCAATGCTGGAATTAGCCATCAAATGTTTTAGTAAACAGGCAAACTGCAGGTTTCTGAATAAACAAAAACCCTAAGAAAGAAACTCCCATGTCCCACGAAGACACAGGGTGGGCACCAAAACACCAGAAACACATTTAAGTTGATGTTCTCTCACCACTGGCCACTGGTCAAGTTTCATGCACTTATTCCATGTGTCCTGAGAGGACTATGTACCAGGTTCTAGGCTACTTGTGAGTCACTGATCTAGGCAGGAAGACCTGGCAAATTCCCAGGAGGGGATGTACAGCAATCCCGATGGGAAGCAGGTAATCTGGACTAACAAGGAAACTGAGTGTTTTTAGAGAGAAAGAAAACAGCTGGAAAGAAAACAGGACCAAATTAACGCCTCCAGAAGGGCTGGAGTGAGTGGGGAGAGTAATTCGTCAACTCGTACAAAAATATACTTACAACACAGAGGAGAGGTAATGCTGGCAATTTTCAATTACAATCACAATGGACTCTACCAGAAACCAGGGGGTAGATATGGGTTCAGCCAAGACTCTGACCATAGGAGCAGAGAAAGAAAGCATAACCTTGTTTGGGCTCTAAAGTGGGTGAATACTCTAAAAAGTGCTCAAAAAAAATCCCATTTTATGGGGACAAACATTCTGTTTTATAGGAAGAGTGATATTAACACAACTTGACTACTGCCTAACAGTCTTTAGTAACATTGCACAAAGTCTGGACGCCCTTTCCCAGAGATTAGCTTTAGGATTACAACATGTAATGTTTGCAGATCCCTTGTAAAACAGACAAAAAACAGAACAGAACAACACAAACCTTTTGCTTAGAGATCACACTTGCCCGCCTTGCACCACGTGTAACCAAATAGGAGAAACATGCCCCTCAGGGGTCCAAAGAAGACAACAGGTATGAGCAGGTACCGTGAGGGACCAGGTCTCCAAAAAGCAATTCTAGTGTTGGTGTGCCCCACCCCAAGAGCACTGTGCCCACCAAAGTTCTGCAGGAAGTCATCTTTTGTAGCAAAATGACACCATTCTGTGGCCCCATCCTAGGTGGACAGCTGAAGCTGACCTTTGGGGCAGAGATAATACGTAGTTGCTCTGTCTCTTGAGGTACAAGGGAGAGTCATAGTCTTCTGGTATGTCTCTCCTTACCTGGTACTCTGTAAATCCTCACCAGAACAATAAAAATAAAGCAACGGTCTTGTCCATATAGGACCGGCTGACTTAATTTTGTCAAGTCCTGAAATACTGAACTAGCATGACATAGACAGTGTTGCCCAGGGTCAGGAGTTGAAGAGCCAGCCAATTAGAGGAGGTGGTGAAACAAGCAGGTGCTTGAAACAGATTGTTGAAAGCTCCACACCTATGAGGAGTGAGACTGAAGCTATGAAACATCACATCCATACACATTGGCTGTAGACATGTGCACACAGAAAGCCTCTGTGGAGTGTCTTGCATGGAGGTGATAAAAATCAAAGAGATGTTCAGTTAAAAAGAACTAACCACTCCAACGGAACTGGAGAAAGGTACCACAAGAGAAGGGAAAAAGGAACTATGTTACATGGGCAGATGGGCCATCTGTTCACTTGCTAACATTGACCACCAAATAGTGGGTGGTACACAGTTTGTACTCAATAAATGTTCACTGGAACTGAATTCCAGAGGCTAAAATTTGTGAAGAGCAGCCATCTACAGGCAACACTAAAACAGGTTTGAGTACATCTGACTTAGATGGCAGAAAAAGACACAAAACAGAAACACACCCACAAGAGAAATCTCCCCAGTCAGAGGCCCGTCTCACAACCAACTGTTGGCATCAAAGATGACATATGCCACATCAAAAAATGCAGACACCAAGAAAGGAAATTAAGTTGCTTTGGTGAACTGGATGGCGGCCCATGGCCTAACCTTTAAATTTGACCTTACTCAGAAAAGATGTTCTTTGCAGATGTAATTAAGAAAGATCGCCTTGGGTTATCTGGTTGTCCCCAAATCCAATTACAAGTGCCCCTACGAGAGACAGAAAAGAAGATGTGGAGAAGAGAAGAAAGGCCACATGAAAACAGAGGCAGAAAAAGTAGAATGATGCAGCCACAAGCCAAGGAATGCCCGGAGCCACCAGAGGCCTCAAAGAGGCAAAAAAGGACCCTTCCCTGGAGAATTGGGAGGCAGTGTGTCCCTGGTGGCACCTTGACTTAGGATTTGTGGCCTTCAGAACTGTGAGACAATAAGTGTGTATTACCATAAGCCACCAAGTCTGTGGCAATTTGTTTGAGCAGCCCTAGGAAACTAACCCATCTGCCATACCAACTCAGGTATTCCTGATGTTGTGTTCACCTCCACCTGCTGATGTTCTATAACTTCGTGAATGAACAGCCAGAGCACTGTGGGGACTCCGAGTCAGCACCCTCAGCTACTCCAATTGTTCAGACCTTGAGTGGTTGTTTAGTCAGAAGATTTGGATTCACATTACCTTAAAACTGGTAAGATCTTCAAGACTGACACATCTACCACTTTGACAAGCTCCTGTCATTTTCAGATAGGCAATTAAGCCCAGAAAGCTGGCTAACCTGCCCAAAGTCCACAGTTGGCTGATTAGATGAGATGCCAGCCAAACTCCAATCTGGTCCTCCCTCTGCTACTACAAGTGATGCACACAAGGGCTGGGACCCAATGACCAATAAATGTGGGGACAGGGTGCCTCCTGTCTGCGCATTTTACATTTCTAGCTTCCCTCAAATGTCTTCCAAAGGTAATGATCATTTTGAAAGGAAACAGTATTTCCACTTCCCACACATCTACCACTCTAGAAACTACCTCACAGAAAAAGTACCACAGAACTAACTTGGCCTTCATGCAAGGCAGCCTCTCCTAGCAGAAACTATCCTCACAGAGGACCCATCCATGTTCCTTAATCAGAGTTTCTTCTCTCCAGGTAACTCCTATAGCCATCTCTGTGGTCTTCTCTAATCTAAATAGGTCTCTGTAATAATTTGGCCCAGGATGAGTTCGAGAACAAGTGCAGATTCACAGACTTTCTTACAAACATCAGGTTAACTTCCTTTCCTTTATCAATGACATAGATTGAGTACCAAAGCCAGAAACACAACACTTCAGTAATGACCATGGAACCAAACAAGAAATAACATGTGGGAGGCAGGGGGGACGGGGGGGGGGGGGGGGGGTGGGGAGGGGGGCGGGCAGATTATCTTAAGGAGTTCTTGTTTGGACCGGGAATAGAAACTTAAAGGAATGGAGCTGTCCAAGAAAAAGAAAAAAGCAATGATGATTCTACTTTACTTGCAAGCAAAATTTTTAAAGCTATCCCAAAAAAGTGTTTAAAAAAAAAAAATCACACCACTAGTCTCAGTTTCATTGTTAATTAATTATGGGAGTCAAAACAAGGAAAGCTAAGCAGTAGTCAAAATGGGATAAAATCTCACCAGTATCAATCCAACATGGAAACCCAGTGGTGAGGCTGACCACAGCCTCCAAATGCCCATGTGTGTCCTCTCTCCCTGTGCCTGTCACTCCTCAGTCCCTCACTTCACTTCTCTCTCTCATATATACACTCACTCACTCTTCAAAGCTTGTCCTCTGTGTAACTCATCTGTGAAAGAAATGAGATAGCATATTATCTCTGAGCAAGCTCAAAATGCAGGCAGCCGGCAGGCAAATGCACTTGGCAAAGAACCCTTTCAAGTCCTCTTCAACTCACAAGTGAGCTCAGAAGAAACAGTATGTCATTACTTCACTTCACGACTTATTACTTCATTACTGCACTACCCCCAAATATTTATTCTGATGAAACAACCAGGTGGCAGTATACCACACTGCCCTTTGACAAACCAAGAAATGCTACAGGCTTTTCTCCTTAGCGTATCCATATCCAAACACCTTACACGCCACAGCAGAGGGCTCACAGACATTACCACTACACCCCTCCCCAAGTCCACCCTGGGATCCCAGAGTGAGAAGTCCTTGTTAACCAAAGCACTTGAACTTATTCAAGTTCCAGCTACTTCCCTCCCTCCTTGCCCCTCAAACTTGCTCTCTGCGTCTCTAGCTCTTCTGCTTGTACCCATCTTCCTTTGATTGTGATGACTTCACAGACAAATCAACCACATGGCAGCTGAAGTTTAGAGCAATCTACTCAACAGTCTTGACCCCACTAAGAATGCTGACTGACACACCAATCCAAGAAATAGCTCACATCCCAGGTAAAATTGATCTTAACCTCCACAAATGAATTCCAGACATAACCACAGAACAGCAGAAGCGCAATACTCATTATTAGATTTTAGCACTCAAGAGATGATAGTGGCAAAATGAAGGCTTCATGGAACCAGTGACAGGGATCCAGCTCTGGTCCAGCACCTGTTCATAGGAAGGAGCATACTAATCACTTGGCCTCTGAACCCTCTGCAACAAAGACTGGACAGGAGGACACCCCAAGTAGCCTCCACAATTCCACCAGCAAAGCTACTTCAACTCTCTCTGAAAATTAAACTACAAACCTCAGGACATTACTAAGCTTGCTTAATGTATTGTTACCATATTGACACAGAGTTAGCAAAACTGGCCTGAAAATTTCAGAATCACATTTTCCTCCAAGTTTTAGCCCTATGTTATTTTTTTAAGTATTCATATTTTTGCTTTCTTCCTTTATATCCTCTTCTAATCTGTGCTCCAAAAAATAAGGAAATAGAGCATACTGGGGGTTTTCTGAATCATTATGGTTCCACTGACTATAACTAGCCCAAAAAGCAGTTAGCATAGAGTCAGAATAGATCTTGCAACTCCCTAGACAGTGATGTAATATATATCCAGGCATATATAAATCTAAAACTCTCTACAACTGTCAATTGGACAGCTAAGCATTATAGAACTGCTCTCTAAGAATGTGGTATCCCGTGGAGTCTCATGAAGATTATTACTGTCTCCATTTTACACATGGGTAAACTGAGGCTCAGTGAAGTTAAATCAACTGCTCAAGGTTCCACATCAGAGTCAGGATTCAAATTCAGGCTGGGGGACTCCAAAGCCCATGCCTTTACCCTTTCACTACAACTGGAGTGTACACACACACACACGCACGCACGCACACGCACGCACGCACACACACACACAGTGAAACCCATTTGAAAAATGTAATGAATGCCTACTGCCAATTCCTTTGTTGTACCTCATCATCGGAGAAATCTGTGTCTGTGTGTGAATGCATGTATACACACATACTTTTTCTTAACGTATTCTTTTTTTAGAATTCTAAATAATGGCCTAAATTAAAGGAATCATTTCAGGAAATGGAAGGCCAACTAAGACCAGCTCTGACCTATCAACTCTTGAGTTTCTTCAGCATGGCCACATGATGCTGGTGGCCACAGTTTCTTTCACAGCATGGTGACCTGACCCACAGGAAATACAGCTCTGAACACCTTTATGTATTTATCATAAATTCAAGGAAAACCAGCAGATAACAAGTTAAAATATATGTGAGCACATGTAATATACACACCTAAGTACATGTATATACGTTATTATATGTTATATGTATATTATTATATACACATACATCCTAACTTTATTGTTGGTACTACAGACAGTATAGAACAGTTGAAAGATTACTAACTTCTTTCAATTCCAAATCCTTGGTCTGCAAAAACCCTACTAATCTGAGACATTCTCTGTTGTGGCACACTGGTTTCTGCCATAACAACAACTATTAAGAAACAGAGAGGAATCCTGAGCAGCAAAGATATAAGTGTGGGAAGTTCAAAAGCCTGTTGCTCCAAAATGACACACCCCTGGGTACTCTTTTTTTCCATTTATTCATACAAAAAGGTATTTACTAAATATGGAGTCTCAACCAATATGCCAAGTGATACTGGCCTAGGGCTATTCTAGGTACTGGGGATGTAGGGAAGAACAACAAATTCAAGATCCTTGTCCTCAGAGATTTCTATTCCGAATAGCCCAGTAATAATCAGAACCCAAGATATCCAGCAGAAAAATCTGACTGTCCATTACCTAGCAGAACCCCCTTCAATACATTGCCTCCAAGTTAATTCAACAAGTCATGAGTGCTTGTTGTGTTTCACAGCACTCTGCCAGGCATCAAGGCAGACAGGACAATATCAAGACCTGCTCTTAGTAAGTCAACATCACCCTGGGATGACAACACACAGAGGTATGAACTAGGGGAAAGTGCCAAAGCAAGGTATTATTATCCACCCAGAAGTCTGGCCTAGCCAACACTAACAAGATAAATACAGCATTCATTTCTGTAAAGTAGCTCCAACAGAAAAAGTAAAAGATGCTCCAATTTATTTCAACACTAGGTACCTCTTCCCCTAAAAGTAAAACAAAAACAAAAAATCCATATCCATTAGTCTGGATGAAATAAAGCTCTTTTTAGATGTAGGGAATCAACAAAACTAATTACCAATGATTAATTATAAGAGGGCATATATTGGGGCACCTGAGTTGGGGCTCAGTCAGTTGGGCATCCAACTCTTGATCTTGACTCAGGTCACGAACTCAGGGTTCGTGACATCAAGCTCCACACTGGGCTCTGCGCTGACAGCACAGAGCCTGTTTGCAATTCTCTCCCTCTGTCCCTCCCCTACTTGCACGCAGTCTCTCTCAAAATAAACAAACTTAAAACAAAATTTAAAGAAGAGGGCCCATAGTTCTAACCTGAGGAATCTTAACTCATTTTCTGGTTTCCTTCACCCTCTACTGTTTTTTGCTGAAAGAAAGACGAAAGAAAAAGAAAGAAAGAAAGAAAGAGATGGAGAGAGAAAGAAAGAAAGAAAGGGAGGGAGAGAGAAAGAAAGAAAGAAAGAGAAAGAAAAAAGAAAGAAAGAGAAAGAAAGAGAGTAAGAGAAAGAAAAAGAGAGAGAAAGAGAGAAAGAAAGAAAGAAAGAAAGGGAGGGAGAGAGAAAGAAAGAAAGAAAGAAAGAAAGAAAGAGAAAGGAAAGAAAAAAAAAAGAAAGAGAGTAAGAGAAAGAAAAAGAAAGAAAGAAAGAAAGAAAGAAAGAAAGAAAGAAAGAAAGAAAGAAAAGGGAAAGGAAAGAAAAAAAGAAGTGAAGATTGGGGAGAGGTCTTGCTTTTCTGGGCAATGGGTCAAGACCTCACAGCATGAAAGAGCAATGGCATCTGGGTGGGGAGCCAGCCAGGGCCATGCTACTTCTGCTTAGCATTTGGCTGTAACCACTAGACCACACGTCTGCACTATTTTTCTGATGACCAGAAAGGGAGATTTTTAAAACCATACTCGAAAATGGCTTTGCTTTTAGGATGTGTTTATACTTGCTCTGGTGTTTTCTTGTAGGGTCACGGGGCAGGATTTTTGGAAACACACCTAACAAGAACACAGCTCACACTGACATCCTGAGTCCTCCTGACTTGACCACACTGAAGCCCGATTCAGCAAACCCAAAGGTATTTTTTTAAAAAAATGCTTATCTTGTCCCACACCTCACCCACAAAGCAAGCAACCTAATTCACAGACTTCCTAATATTCAAAATGCCTCCAGATCCTTCTGTCAATATTTTTTTAAATGCCATCCTTGATTTGATCACTAACAAATATGACCACTTTCAGGCTTTTATGATGTAAGAGAAAGCTGCAAAAATGGACCTAAGAGCAGTTCAATCATTCTTCAAATTGAACAAAATCACTCTAAAAAGATCTTTCTCTTATTGACTGCCTTTCCCGCGGGAGGGAAGCAAACTGAGGCTAATCCAACCATAATCTCCACTCCCAAGAATCACGGCCATAGCATCTGAGAGAAGGCCAACAGTAATTGCCGCTGCTTGCTCAAGGTGGGAGGTCACACTATGGAATGTCTATTAAGATATCACAGCCTCAAATGTCTATAAGCCAACAACTGCATCACAGATAATAAACACAGTAGATTGCAGGAGGAAGAATATATGATGAACTGAGTAGTTAGGACAAAAGACAGCAAGTTCAAAAGAAACAGACATATTTTAAGAAAACCTACAAACAGGAGGCTGAATGCCTATCAGAGTGCCTTCAGAAGCAGATAGAAACATGAAGTGGCTTGACTGTGGAAAAGTATGAATTATTACCTAGATGGAGGGACAAAATTGGTAACAGTCCCCAAATGCACCCCAAGATGGGAACAGAGACAGGACGCTGTGCTGATGGGCTATTTCAACTATCATGACATCTGCTGATGGTAAGGTGCCTTTAAAAAGTCAAACTGCTGAAGTGATGCAGGGAATGAAACTAAGGAGATGTGACAACTAAATGCACTGTGTGATCGGGATGAAATCCCAGATAGATAGATAACTATAAATACATATTGGTTTATTAATTTATTAATTACCAGAACACCTGGTGAAATAGGAGACCTGTAAAATAGATTATATCAAAATATTGTATCAAAGTTAATTTCCTGGTTTGTCCAGTATACTATGGTTACGTAAGATGTTAATATTTGGAGTATCTGGATAGAGGGTATTGTGGAACTCTTTGTACTATTTTTGTGACATTTTTGTAAGTTTGAAGTGATTTTAAAATGAAAAGTTAAAAAAAATGAATTAATACATACACACACACACACACACACACACACACACACACACACACAAGCCTCTGATAAATTCTTGACTTGCAAAAATGTTATTTTCCAGATGGGAGAAACAAAACAGATAACTCTTACTTTGGCCTTAATCCTGACTCAAATGACCAACTAAGTGGTGACAGAAACCTTGAGAGTTACAGACTTCCCTATGCCAGCTTCTTCAGAGACAGGGCAGTAGTTAACCTCGGCCACAAAAATATAAATACCTATTTCCAAAAAATATAAAATTGTGTATAATTAACCACACTGGGGGGCACCTGGGTGGCTCAGTCAGTTGAGCATCACACTCCCAATTTTGGCTCAGGTCATGACCCGGGGTCATAGGATCAAGCTGCACGACGGGCTCTTCATGGAGCGGGGAGGCTGCTTAAGATTCTCTGTCTCTTCCTCTCTCCCTATCGCACAACAAAACAAGAGTGCACCAGTACAGAGGATCTTCTGGTTTCCACTCAGTTCATGGGGCCTAGTGAACTGGGAGAACAGCAGCCCAGGTGAGACATAAGGAGCAAGCACTCTTTGGTGTTCAATCTCCTAAACTCAGCAGCAGATGTGGCTTACTAGAAAATAAGAGATGCCATCAAGGAGGCAGTGAAAAAGTCATTTAAAAAAAAAAACTCTGGGCTTTAGAAAGCATAAGTGAAAAAATGATGGGGATAATCCCAAGGCCAGATATTTGAAAAAGGAAAAAAAAAATACTATATATAGCATGAATCACATGCCATACACTGTTCTATGTACCTCATTTACCTTGCTGCATAAAAAGGTGAAATATGAATGCCTGGGGAACATGAAAAAAGATTTTCAATAATCTCATTAGTAATTTAAGAAATGCCAATGAAAACAACATACAATTTTCCACCATCAGATTCAGACACATGTATACAAACACGCACACATATGATATGCCTTATTAGCAAAGGTTTGGACAAAATGGGCACCTTCATAACTGACTGGAAGCCATATAGTTTGGTATTTTTTTGTGGAGACAATAATTTGTTAATTTCTATTAAAATATTAAATGTGCATATCATTCAACATTCGACTCGATATGTATCCTAGAAAAATGCTCAAATAGGTCAACAGTGACATATGTACAAAGACTTTCATTCTATCATTGTGCACATTACAATGATGTGATGAAAAGCTGACAACAACCTAAATGTCAAAGACTGAAGGCTTAATAATCTACAGAAAGCTATACTATTTCGAAAGTTCTACAAAACAGAAGAATTTATTCCTAGATGGACATATATAGGAATATACACAGAAAGATCTGGAGGGATACACACTACACATTTAATTAGAGAGAGGGACTATGCCTTCCACTACAGGTAGGGGTGAAGATCCACAATCAAGTATGAGGATACAAGTGTAACTAATGCCCATGACAAACACAGAGCACCATCTGAAAGAATAAACCTGAGTTAAAGGAACCCCTCCATTACTATTTTTATTTAAAACAAAATTAACACATGTTGACTCTGAAAAATTCAAACAATTCAGAAGTCCCCTTCACAATCAATCCTACTCTCCAAAGGTTAAACTAAAATAATAAAGTAAAAAATGATAACAGAAGATTAAAGGAGGGCTTGTAATCAAAATTAAGAGGGGCACCTGGGTGGCTCAGTCGATTAAGGGTCCAACTTCAGCTTAGGTCATGATCTCAGTTTGTTTTGAGCCCCGCATTGGGGTCTCTGCTGTCGGCACAGAGAAACCGCTTCAGATCCTCTGTCCCCCTCTCTCTTCCATCCCCTCTGTCTCTCAAACATAAATAAACATAAAAAAATTGTTTAAAAAAATTAAGATAAGCTGAGCTCAAGCCTAGAAAGGTAGGAGTATGGAGGTGAGGTCAACAGGCTAAGGTCTGAGGCTTGTAGAAAATGCTGAAGGCAATTGAAAGGGAGTTCAAGTTTATATTTAGATTAAAAAAAAAGTGGACAAAGTGAGAACATTAAAGAGAAGATATGTGAAGATCCCTAAAGGTAGGTGGGGAATTGCCAGGAAACAGCCTCGGTTAAGAGTAAGTCACAGGGGGCGCCTTGGTGGCTCAGTCAATTGAGCATCCCACTTCAGCTCAGGTCATGATCTCACTGTTCGTGAATTCGAGCCCCACATCGAGTTCTGTGTTGACAGTTCAGAGCCTGAAGCCTGCTTCGGATTCTGTGTCTCCCTCTCTCTCTGTCCCTCCCCGGCTCATGTTCTGTCACTCTCTCTCAAAAATAAACATTAAAAAAAGATTAAAAAAAAATAAGTCACATAAGGGGCATCCTACAGATCATGATCTCCTGCTTTTTGAGTTCCAGCTTCGTGTCAGGCTCTGTGTTGATAGCTCAGAGCCTGGAGCCTGCTTCAGATTCTGTGTCTTCCTCTCTCTCTGCCCCTCCTGTGCTCACGCTCTGTTTCTCCCTCTCTCTCAAAGATAGATAAATGTTTAAAAAAAAAAAAAAAAAGGTAACTCACACAAAACCAACAACACTTTAATTTTCTTTAGGTTCATTCACCTGATTGACAGGTACATACTTAACATCTACTCTGAGCCAGATCCTATGCACAGACATAAAAACAAACAAACAAACAAACCCTGACAATGCTCCTGCCCTCTTGAAGATGATAATCTAGCACAAGGACAGATATGAATCAAATAACCAAACTGATCAATTTACTATCACGAGGTGAGACAAGGGCTTAGAAGTCAGGAAACAACTATCTCCAAACAACTATGCAAAGAAATGGAGTCCATCGACAGAACACAGGGGTCCACGAACTTGCATGGTGGAGGAAAAAAGTAAATCTTTGTTTACATTAGCCTTTAACTGAAATTTAGCACTTCCTTCTATATGAACACTGGCAACAAACCACAGTAGTTACGACTTTGCCACCAATAAAAATCACAGCTATTTCCATATAACACTACCGCTATTGCAGATAATCTGAATGATCCTTTATACAATTTATCAAACCTGCCCTTCCTTTTGTTATTTAATGTGGTAATAAGGAAGTATATATTTAATATTACAAGTGGTTTTCATACTTTGGTAACTATTTCTGTGTCATTTTTCCCTTCTTAAACCCCATATTTTATTGTATACATTATTCTGAGAAACGGTCTAAAGGCTTTACCTGATTGTCAAACGAATGCAGGGCACAAGAAAGATTAACTATCACGCAGCTAAATTCCAGTAAAGTAGATAGGTATATATCGAAATGGACTATAAAATCAAGGAATTCAATTACTCTATACACATGACCTCAAGTAATGAAAGCAACCAAATCCTCCCCCAAAAATAAAATAAAATAAAATAAAATAAAATAAAATAAAATAAAATAAAATAAAATAAAATAAAATAAAATAAAATAAAATAAAAATGTATCCTCAAACCTTTAATTTTGAGTCTAGTTGTTCAACAAGTATTTGCCAAGTGCTTACTTTGTGACAGCCACTGTGTGAGGCAATGGGGAAACAATAGCAAACCAATTCTATTAACATGGCCTGTCCTGATCATGGATCCTCAGTGTCCATCAAATTAACTGGTGGACAATCTATAAATGTTTGCTAAATGCTGACAGAAGAATGTCTAAGAACAGAATAAGTGCCACCAGCATGTTACTCCATTTCTTGGGCAAGTTTCATCAACTCTCCAGCATTAAATAATTTCACTTTTCTCTTTCCTCCTGCCTTGTATCTCCGGTGGCTCAATTCAACAGTCTTTATTTTAAGAGAAATTGTTCTTCTGAAGAACATCTAACCAAAGGGAACAAGGACCAAGTGAATAGTAATAAATTCCTTTTAAGACTTGCACATATTGGTATGCTATAGCATGCACCACTATGAATTCTACCTATATAAAAACACTCACAGGCCTCAAAGATGAAGCTTGCAACCAGATTCTTGATCCAGTAAGAGAAAAAGAAACACAAGTAAAATAATAGAGGTCTAAACCAATTTCCCAGCAGCTTGGGGACAAATGGAAGAAATGGACAGTAAAGCAAAGACCTCCCCCTCAGCCTCTTCACCTCACACTGTTACTAAGAAAGCTCTCACAAAATGGGCAGAACTATCTTCCAAACCAACGCACCACTCAAAGTTGTGAGAACTGCATCATTACACAAGAGCTTAGCAATTTCACCCCACACCTTCTTAACCCTTCAGACTCCTTTGGCCACTTATTTTACCATGGAAAGGAAAAATCTAAGCACTTCCAGTGAAATTGCGAGGTGAGCTTAGCATACAGCTGTGCTGATGAACTGCCAGCCCTGGGATGCATTACAGCAAAGGAGGCTACAGATTACTTTATAATCCTCTACTTGTAGACTTCAAGTTCAGCCTGACTGCTCCATGAAATCACTTTTTCCATCCTAGTGAAAGCAGTCCCTGCCTGCCCTCTGGTGAGCCCAGGCAAGGTGGCTTTAAATAAACTCTGTGTTCAAATGACCCAAGTAATTTAGAAATGGAAGCTAGAAAGAGAATGTAGTTATCCTATTATCTGTTCTCCTCTCCAAAAGGACAATAGTAAGAACTTCTAATGAGCACGTGCTATGTTCAGGACTTGTGCTAATCATTTTACATATATATTGATCCTTACAAAACAACTTTATATGAAGGTATCATTATTATCCCCACTTTGCTAGCCAAGAAACAGGTCCGCAGGAACTAGGTCATTTTACAAGGTTAGAGACTTATTAGTGATGAGTGGGGATTTAAACTCAGGCTGGCTGAGCCTATATTCTTAACCACAGTAACATTCTGCTTCTGGTCCTGGAATCTTACCATTAATTAACCTTGCTTTTTCCTTCAAATACTCTAAACAGCTCTTTCAGATATTAGGTGCAGAGTGTTAAGATACAGGGCAAACTAATGATTTATTCTAGGAGTGCTTGAAGAACTTGGGGGCTAGAGTCTGGGCACAGTAGAAAAAGGTGAGAGAAGGGCACACACTGTTCAGGTTCCACAGGACTAAAATAGAAGATTTCTTTAAAATGAAGCGAGAAGGAAGCCACACTATCTTGTCCTCTCACTAGAGGAGTGGTTTTTCCTTAGTCTCTTCCTCTTTTCCCTTCAACCACTGCAGGAGCCACACAAAATAGCTCCACTTAGAAGGGAGGGTAGGTACTATTCAACTACAGCTTCCTAATAATTCAGCAGTGTGTGCTGCAGTAAAAAAAAAACAGCACAGGGCTGGAAGCTACAAGACTTGGATTGTCTACCCAAGATCAAACACTAACTGACTGTTTTCAGGCAGTGTTCCCTCTGAGGTAAGTACGGGTATGATACTAGCCTAGGTATGGGCCTCTTTCTGGTCCACAGCTAGGAGTTTGGGCCACATGAAAAAAGCTGGTATCTAGCCATTTCTGACCTACAGAGGTGTCAACTTCATACTGTCAACTAATACATGGATTCATACACAATCTTTCATGCTACACCACCTGTTTCTTATCTTCCTAATCAATTCTACATAATTCCAGCATCTGCCAACCTTCTAACCTCCTGGCTGTCAATACAGATTCAAGTAGTGGTTCAAAGCAGAGAAATATCTAATTTCACTCAAGAATCCTTGGGATGTGAAAGGGGACTAATACTTCTAAAATAAGGAGGTAATAGAAACACTTCCAGACAGACACCACTAATCACAGCCACCCTATTAGTTCCAATGGCTTGCTGGGTCAACACTGGGTCATAGTGTAGAGAGAATAATAAATACCCCAGAGTGTGTGTGTGTGTGTGTGTTGGCAGTGATGGTGGGCTGGTAGTAATTAATCAGCTTGCTTTCGACCAATATGCTTATGAACATTATGTAAAGAGAAAAGGAGAGGTCACTTCAGTTATAAGAACTCAGAAAAAGGAAATCTAGTGTCTCTCAAATTTTTCTTGGCTGCAGTATTTATGCAGCTTGAATCAAGGTTTCATGACCTAATAGGGAAAGTCTGTTCGAAAGCCTGAAACTGTGGCCACAAAATATTAAAACAAAAGCTTATGTGGCTACAATGGTGAATCTATAGCTTATCATCAACCCAGATTTAAAAGAAAGTCAAGAAAATCCAGCAGAATCATTTCAAAACTTTATCTTACTAACTAGCTTGTTGAGTTTTTAAAAAATTATATACTCACATCTGTACACCTTTTTTTTTTCTTGCCCTACTGCTCTGGCTATGATTTCTAGTACTATGTTGAATAAAACTGTCAAGAGTGAACATCTTTGTCTTGTTCCCATTTTTAGGGAGAAAGCATTCAGTCTTTCACAATTAAGTATGGTATCAGTAGTAAACTTGTCATTTTCACTCTTGGCCAAGTATCAAAGAGCAAGCTCTTTGAATAGAAATCTCAATGGAATACAGGTAGCAGAGTGGGGACAAACCATGCCACTTTTGCCTACCTCCTTTCTCCCTCTTTCCTCATATAACAATGCTTTGATGTTTCCCTCAGGAGAAGTCAACATTCCCCCACCAGTGCAGTTCTAGGGCAGTGAGCAGCTGAGTCAGGTCTTGGCAATTCATCTATCCTACCCTCTGTTCCAGATATTTAGTCCAATAAAATTCAAAGATGGGACTTCTTTGAAATTATTACATAAGGCTCTCTTTCTACTAAACTTATAGATTAGGGGTCAACAAAGTATGACCCATGACTGAAAGTGTCCATCTGTTTGTTTTTTGGTAAATAAAGTTTTATTGCAATGTGGCCACACCCGCTCATTCACCTATTGTCTACGGCTGCTTTTGAGTAACAACAGCCAAGAAGAGTAGCTACAACAGTGACCACAGGGCTCCCAAAGCCTAAATTCTAATCTGTCCCATTAACAGAGCCAGTTTCCTGTCTGCTGTTATTGATAGTATCTGGATACTATCTGGGTACTATCTGGATACTATCTGGAAAGAACCTACTAGAAATGGCATTAACATAAAAGAAGAAAACAACTCCAAATATTAGGGAAGTTCCTGGATTTGGATGGGCCAGAACTATTATACCCCAACATTTTTCAGTTCCATAGCCAATAAATCCAGCTTTTTTTTCTCAAGCAAGTATAAATGGGGCTTTCTTCATTTGAATTCAAATTTGCAACATAGATTAAAAACTATAATAATGCTCACTGCAAAATCACAATTCTAATTTCTTCCTCCGTTAAACAGCTATGAATACCATAAAGATAGCCAGAATTTCTTCTGGATGAGAAAGTCACTGAGCACTACAAACTGTAATTTCTGTAACCAAAACAGTGTACAAGCAACCAATTCAGGGTTCATTTTGGCTGTTTTTCCAACCAACCAACCTGAAGTGTTATTAAACAATAAAAGAACAAAAAAGATGTAAGCCAAAGTTACCCCTACCACACACACACACACACACAAAGAACACTGACAATCATCACAATCAATCATTCACAGAACCAAGCTATAAGTACAAAAACAAAAGTTAAGTGCTGCCATTATAATCTCCCTGAAATAAAGCAAACATTCCAAAACCAAGTAGAGAAAGAGGTTTCTGCTTCCTTTAACAAAGCCTAAACTTCTAAGGGGACACAGTTAACTAATTAGGGAGGATGTGATTAAAATTGAGGCTGCTAATGGGCGCCTGGGTGGCTCAGTCGGTTAAGCGTCCAACTTTGGCTCAGGTCATGAACTCGCAGTTTGTGGGTTCGAGCCCCACGTGGGGATCTATGCTGACAGCTCAGAGCCTGGAGCCTGCTTCAGATTCTGTGTCTCCCACTCCGTGCCTCCCCTGCTCAGCCTCTGTCTCTGTCTCTCAATAATAAATAAAAATGCCTAAGAAAAAAATTGGAGCTAATTGTCTACTGGGTATAAAGCTCCAGGAATATTCCCTAGAGGCTCTCAGCAATGGGAGACAAAATTAAGCCTGATATTCCTGCCACTTATGCAATTATCATTTGTCTGTCTCTCTCTCTTCAGCAAACTTAAAAGTACATAGAGGTATGGTCCTTAATGCAAGCTCTATGTTCCCGTGTGCAAATAATTTTATATTATGTTTAGAAACAGAATTATTTTGTGTTTCAACTTGTTTTAATGTGTACATTCTGGAGCAAGGAGATGTTTCTTTCAACAGCTTGCTTTCCATCTGCAGAAGCCAGATGTTAACCTACGGGAAAACTCAAGTGTTTAGTAAGACCAATTCCTACAGAGAACAAGTATCAAGTGGTGGGGAGAGGGAGGAAGAGGAGGCTTCAAAGGGAGTTGGTTAGGCAGTGTCATTGCGAATTGCAGCTTTCGAGGAGGGGCGGGGAGACCGATACCAAGAATAGTATGCCCTGACAAGATGTCTTCTTCCTGGGTGTATCTTCCCCTAGAATTGCAGAATCATTCAAGGGAGTCAGAGACAGGACTGTAAAAATGAAATGAGTGAGAATTCTTAGAAGGCAATTTCACATTTCATCTCTATTAATGATAAAAACCAAAGTTATCTAGGGCCACACACAGGTTCATATTCTAGCTCTCCACTGTGGTGGAAACTGTCAGCCACCCCACAGTCTTCTTTCTCTTCTTCTGCCTGCAAGTGATAAAATACCCCAGGTACTGCCTAGGGCCCTGGCTGCCTATGTTCAAACTCAATTTCCCATCCTCCTCTGTAGACAGATGTGGCCAATGTAAGTATGTTAGGGCCAACGAAAGTGATGTGTACACCTTCTGGGTCCTGAATGTTTTCATCTCCATTACCTGGATGAAAAATAGTAATGACTAGAGCATGCGTTGCGTATGGCGGAATGACCCTGCAAAGCATCGACTACTCATTTCTGGGCTTGGAGAAAGAAATATGCTTCTAGGTTATTTAAGCTACTATACCGTGGAGTCTCCTTGTTATGGCAGCCCAGCCCACATCCTACTATTACAGCCACTTACTGTCTGAGCTACTGAGTCAAGTTATTTAACCTAAGTCCCAGTTTCCTCATCTGTAAAATGCTAGTATTTTGTGATGTGCTAATAAGATCCTATTTACTTAGTAAGGTACTAAGAAGAATAAATGGGTTGAAATGTGACATGCCAAATCTGTGACTTACACACACATACAAGGGCTCAATTAAGGGGAGCGACAGTAGCAAAGATAAATGACACCTTGCCAAGTGGCTTTCAAAGACCTCTGACAACAAGCAGCGACTGTGCCCACAAAACCCTCAAGGCAGAGAATGTGTGTCTGCTATATATATCACAAGTGCCTTCTCTTCTGGCCTCTGTGGTCTCAGCAGGAGAAACAAGATGACAAAGGGGACGTCATCTGGAAAGCATCATAATACGACACACATGTCGTGCTGCCGCTGTGGCGATGAGGAAAGATACTGCATGACCAGAAGGCAATGAGGGAAGATACTGAATGATCTGTATACACTTTTATGATCATTTATCCCATTCAAATAGGTTCGAGATAATGTTTGCATCCTAGTATATGGAGGCATCAATACTCAGCAAGCCAGACTCTGCCTCTTCTAAGAGACCTAGGGACAATACAACTTCCCTGGCCGAAGGGAGTATCACACAGACTGAAAGGCCTCAGAGGCCAAAGCTCAGGGACTGCAGCCACAGCATCACTATCACTACCAACATCAACATCTACCAAAGTCAATCCAAAGTTAAAGACTCCCTCTGGTACACTGGTCTTGAGAAACCAAGGCTTGAGATCAACGACAAAAATTCCTGCACTCGGAAGCAGCAAACAACTTAGGGCCTTTATTTCTGTTCCACTTCCCTCAATTGTTACTTACAGGTTCCCGGCCATCCATGGCCTCCATCCAGAGCCTCCGGTCCTCTTCCGACAACGCCTGCATGGTGATGACTCCTGGCCTGTGAAGAAAGGAGGACACAGATATGAACCCAAGGCCACAGGCAGAGAGATCTTGATGAAGGTGAATCTTCAAGAAATATCTGCACAGCATAGTGAGGGGTTGGTGAGATTAACAACACAAAGACAGACACACACATGGCTCTTCAGAGCCATCTTCCAGTCTCAGAAAGCAAAGCCATCCCCTAAATGCCCCTCAGTGAACCCATTTCCCTCAGGGAGCAAGGAAAAAAACACAGAAGACCCTAGAGTTACTCAACACAAATGATTAAAGTGATTACTTTAGGGGCACCCAGGTGGCTCAGTCGGTTAAGCATCCAACTTCGCCTCAGGTCATGATCTGGTGGTTCATGACTTCAAGCCCCATGTTGGGCTGTATGCTGACAGCTGAGAACCTGGAGCCTGCTTTGGATTCTGTGTCTCCCTCTCTCTCTGCCCCTCCTCCACCCCCGCCCCCCCCCCCCACCAGGTGTGAAGTTCTTTACATGCATTACCTCTTTTCAGTGCTCACTAAAATCTGTCTGCTCTTTCAAAGTGAGCACAAACCCTCCAGAAAGCTTGTACATAATACCAAATGTTGTTTGTTGAGTCCCCCTTACAGACAGCACCCCACAACAAGAGACTTGCACCATGGAAACATCCTTGGGAGAAGGGGCTAAAAGCCCTCTGAGCTCATTAAAGCATGAGTTCTTAGGGTCCACAGATGGGTCCCAGACTGTCTATGAAACTTGCTTCCATCTTCGCATGTACATATGTATATTCTTCTGTATTAACAGTTTAATCTATCCCATTATCAAAAAAGACTGCAACCCTCAAAAAGTTAAGAACTGCTGATTTAAACCCCCATTTTAAAGCTTGAGAAAGCCCAAAAGGCAGTCAGAGGTCGAATGAGCAAGGATTCCATCCCATTACCACGTGAGTCTGTGGCACTGTTAATGATCACAGAACACTATGGTATTGACACACATATGGGCCTGGCCATATCCTCAACAGCATGAGTCTATTCATTCTGACCCATTATATCACTGCTTTATTTCCAAAGTTCCAATGAATATGCTAGGTCTATTTATGTTGCACATATTTCAAATATCACATTTGCCTCTTTTCATTCATCATCCCTCAACATCCCCTAAGGAAAAAATGTTCCAAAGATGTGAGCATGTAAGTACATGGGGATTGCGAATCCGAGGGGTGGGGTGTGAATGTGTGTGCACGTTTTGTGTGTGGAGGGGTAGGTGGACAAAAGTGGTGGTAGGTGAGTAAGCGGGTGCATGAGTGGATTCGTTGAGCATGAGAACACTAATTCCCTTCCTGTGAAGGCCATTCTGGGCAATGCCACCCTAACACAAAGGGGACTTCGAAAATATAGTAAGGTCTTTCTCCACCAGCCCCTGCCGGGGCCCTACCTCCTCTTCTCAGAAATTCTCATTCTCAGACCCAAGTGCACATCTCCCACCATCAGCCTATGCACTGTGCCACACCCATGGGCATCTGGGTCTTACTGGAAGCCCACGGCTCCACAGAGCCGATCCTTGGCTTGTGGGCAGATTGATTCTACTCTTCCACCTCGAGCAAAAGGCTTCAATAGCTTAGAGATAAAAAGAATACAAAGCTGCAGTCCATTGCAGAGCTCTCAAGCTCCTAGATCTGGAACTTTGAGTGTTGCTCAAAGTGTTGTGCCTAGACCACCAGCTTCAGAATCAGGTGTTCCCTTAAAATGGAGATTCCCAACCCAAAACCACCTTCCTGAATCTGAATTTCTGGGCTGGGGCTGGGAACATGGATTTCAACCAACTTCCCAGGTGATCCTGCTGCACAGTGAGGTCTGAGGCCCACTACCCTGGGCTGCCCACAGGTCCCCCCTTTCCTTCCTGTCCCCCCACACTAAAAGAACAAAGACACCCTCTGGTATATGCTAGGGTCAAGCAGCCAATGTGTCTCTGGTTCATTTCCTGCTAGGTGCTCACCAGCAAATAGTGAGACCATGGCAGTGGCCTAGCATACCAAGATTTCAGGGGCCTTGCAGATGTCACATCAACTTCATGGCACACGGTGTGAGATACCCACCCAGAGCCACAAAGAGGAAGTTCAGACAAACTCAGAGGCCACTTGGCCCTAGTAACCAGGAAAGTCAACAGGATTTGTTTTCACTTCAAGAAGAAATATCAAAATGTGAGTTCTTTTCCACATGTGGTTTTGTTCCCCTTTATGGAGTGGCGGGGGGGGTGCAGTACAGAACTGAATAAAGTGGATTTAACACACTTAGTTCCAATCCTATCATCCATCCCAAGTTCAGTTTATTTTCTCCCAGTCTCATGTATGTACATCTGGATCACAGTACTATCCTTTCTAGACATCTAGAAAACACCCCTTTGGCTCCAACTTTCTTTTCCTCAGTTACAATTTAAACCACAGGTAAACAAATCTCTTAAGTGTGAATTTCCAAGAACCAAGGTGAAAGGATCAACTTTATGTTGGAATCAAGCAGTAAGTTTCTTTGCATATTTGCCTTCCCTATGTCCCTACGAGCCATCATGCCTCAAAACAAAACAAAATGAGCACAACTCTCTATAATCCTATACTTTCTGTGTCCGTCCTGTGCGATAGCACACTTTTCTAGGGGCATCAGCTTAGTTCACATGTGAAAAGCACTGGCTTTTCCTAACAAAGGGGAGAGGAGGAAGGAAAAAGAGAATTCCAGACTGGGATATGCAATGAGGAAGGGAAAACGTAAAACAATGGACGAGAACTGAAGAGCTCTTTCTAGCTCTACAAAGAATCGTGACATTATCACGTAACAGAATAAAAACGACAATAATAAATATCCTAGGAGGACATGTCAGATGCTGTGCTAAGGACCATATA
Source organism: Panthera leo (assembly GCF_018350215.1). Lineage (NCBI taxonomy): Eukaryota > Metazoa > Chordata > Mammalia > Carnivora > Felidae > Panthera > Panthera leo. The sequence continues at coordinate 118,610,677 of NC_056679.1, read as the reverse complement.
TATACATACATATATATACATAGATATATATATGTATGTATATATAAATTCATTTAATCTTGACAACTACATCATAAGGAAGGTATACTCTCATTATCCCACAGGGCAGATGAAAAAACCAAGGGTCAAAAAGGTTAAGTACTTTGTCCACAGTCCCAGAACCAGGATCTGAACCCAGCAGTCTGCTGCTTCTTCCTTGCACACAAGACCACAGCAAATGTGAAGGTGCCCTAGGCCACAGTGAGCTAATATTGACCAACCAAGTCCTCTGTCATCAAAAAGGACTAGGCCCTTCCTTAAGCATCAGAGTGAGCTCCTGCATGGCATCAAATAATATCAAACAATAAAGGGCTCTGTAAAACCTAAAGGATCTCATAAATATGATCACCACTAGAATACCACTCAAACAGCCAATCCAAAACAAGAATATGATGGTGGCCAGTGTGACGGTGGCTCACTTTCTACAGCAGTGGTTCTCCACATTTTTTTATGCCTTAACATTCTCAAGAGATGGAAAGGTGAGGACTTCCTTTTAAAGAACACAAAAAGCACTAAATCGTAAAGGAGAAAAAAAATGAGACACCTCAACTTCACCAAAATGAATAATTTTCATTATAAAAAGGTAACATTAAAAGAGTGAAAAGGCAAACTACAGAGAAAGAGAAGATGTTTGTGGTTTGTATCTTCAGTGAGACTCTTAACCAAAATATGTAAAGAATGCCAACAAATAAGAAAAAATGAACCCAATTAATAAAATGGATAAAAGACTTGAAGAGGCACTTCAGGAAGGACAAAAAAAAAAAAAAAAAAAGGCCAACAAGTGTAAGAAATAGGGCCCAACATGATGTCTCTTCGAGGAAATGCAACTGAAACCACAATGAAATATAACAGATGGAGAGCATTCAGAAGACCACCAATACCAAGTAGTGGCAAGAATGCAAAGCCACTACAACTCTCATACACTGCTAGAGAGAAAATCGATAAAACCTTTCTGGCATTATCCACTAATACTAAACATACACCTGCTCTATGACCTAGCATTTCTACCTCTACTTATATATCCAAGATAAAGGAGTGCATATATGTCTACCAAAAGACACACTCAAGAACTCAGTTTTATTCATAATGGTCAAGTTTTACAACAACAAAAAATTCAAATATCCATCTAGGAAAGTCAATTGTTTATGTTTAAACAAGCGAACACCACACAACAATAAAAAAGAACAACCACTAGGTACACTCAACAAAATGAATGAACCTTATACACATAACAATGAAACAATCCAAACACAAAAGACTACTAACGGTATGATTCCATTGATATGATGTTCGAACACTAGTGAAAGTCATCTATGGTGACAGAATTCAGAACAGTGATTTCATCTTGGGGGAAAGGTAGGAGCACACTGGAAAGAAACCTTCCGAGGTGACTGCTATGTTCTGTAACTTGATCTGGGTGGTTACATAGGTAAGGATGTTGGGTGGGGAGTTATAAAGATATAGAATTAAGATCTGTGCATCTTACTGTGATTACAACTCAATTTAAAAAAAAAAAAAAAGGTTTTAAATACCAAAGAAAGAGTATTTGTCATTACTAACTTAGGCTCACTTCCCCTGACTGTGGTGCTTCATACCGATATAAGCACCTAGCGGACAACTAACTGAACTACTCTATGCTAGTCTTTACAATGTAGATTTAAAAAGTATCTACTTCATCCGGTTGTTGTGAAGGCGAAGTGAAATATTCATAAAGCATTTCAAAGTGTCAGACACACGGTAAACGCTCCAAAAATTAGTTGTTATAACTGGGCTAAATAGAGGTGGGGAGTGGAGCGAAAAAGATGTCAAGTGTGCACAAGGGTCAAAATTACAGAGGGAGAAGGGCAGGTGTATGTATATAGTTTAAAAAAGGAAAAGAAACCAGCCACAGGTGCTTCTGCTACACAGGACCCCACCCCTAAAAAACTCACACACAGCACTGAAAATCACACCTCTACCACAAAGCCAGCCAGGCCAGGGGCTGCAGTGACACACAGGCTCTGACATCATGGCCATTTCCTTTTTCCTCCAGAGTAAAAGCATCAAAGTGGCCTGCTTCCCCCTTTTGGGATTAATGTCATATAATTGATAAGGACAAAGAAGGGGTCTTTAGCAAATTCTAGAAAATGTGCCAAGGAGCTCCCTCTGCTCCCTAGTTGGGAGAAGTAACAAAGGACCTGCAATCCTTTCTACAGCGCAATCCTAAAATACTACTTAAGATATGGCACCTCATTTTCACTCTGAATAAATCCTTGGTTAGTGCTCTATCTTTATCAGCTTGAGAACTGTGAACAAGTATCTGCAATTTTTTCTAAGCTGGCACTCCACCTGTCACACGACTGGGGAGGAGATGCAGCAAATGGTTACTCATCTGTCACAGGGCAAACTGTGCCCCAGCACCATATCCCCTTCAATTCTGGCCTCCAGAAAGAGCCCATGGAGAACAGGACACCCTTTACTGCCACATCCAGGAGGTGGGACCACTCATGTTAGCTCACAGCCTCCTCACCAGCAGAGAGCAAGCAGAAACTCAACCAGCCCTGATTCCAGGGCCACTCAACAGCTTTCCTGCTCTAATCTGATTCCTGAATCTGAGTTAACAATAGTGATCTCAGGGGCTTGGCAATTCCCCTACTTCCTACTGGACAAGGAAATGCTGTTACTAACTCCACCCCACTGAAACAAACACACGCAGAATCTAATAGTACTGTTCTTTCTAAATCAACCTCCAAAGATCTAGGGGTTACCCATTCCTAAGACTCTAAGTATTCTGTTGGCAAGAACTCATCCCCCAGCTTGCATCCACACAACAAGACTCATGTATAAGTCAAGTTCAGAGTGAAAGCAGGGCTGTGGCACCCACAGAAACACACATTCCCTCAGCCTGTGTTTGAAGCCTCTATGCTTAGACAGGACGACAGGGACTGGTGAAGGCTTGGAAAAATAGGCTGCCATCCACAGGTGAAAACACACTGCTTCTCACATGCCACTGGGAAAACAGGCCCCAACCGTTCCTGAACCATTACACGGGTTTAAGGTTCAGTACATCTTCATTGACACAAAGATACGACCAAAGTCATGCCAAATAACCTTAGAGAATGACATTTCTTTCTTGTCCATAAAATTACACACTCAAATGTCTATAGCCAACAGGCAAGTAGGCAAAAGGGAGTGAAATTGAATAAAAAAGTATTTACTGCCCCAGGGAAAACAGGCTCAGTCTCACTTTCCTCGTAACATGCAGCCCTTTTTTTTTTCTTTTGCACATTTACTTTTTTGATAGAATCAAAGGAACAAAGGAAATATTTCCCTTCTGTGGGAAAGATAACAGTGCAATGCAAAGTGGCAGCTGTCACCTGTCATCACAGTGAAACAGCGGGGCATGGTGGAGACTGCAGCAAAGTAAAGAGCACAAGCGTCACCTAAAGGAGGCATCCCCCCGGGCACCTAAATATTTCGGTCAATTAAGCCTCTGACTTTGGCTTAGGTCATGATCTCACAGTTCATGGGTTCAAGCCTTGCATGGGGCTCTGTGCTGACAGCTCAGAGCCTGGACCCTGCTTCACATTCTTTGTCTCCCTTGCTCTCTGCCCCTCCCCCACTCATACTTTGTCTCTCTCTCAAAATAAACAAACATGAAAAAGATTTAAAAAAAAATAAATGAGGCATCCACCATTCAGCTCTATCAACAGCTGGCACATGGGAAGGGGGATCAATATTAACTGATTTTTCCAGCTTCAAAATGTTGCCTCAAACAGTACTCAAACCAAACCAAACATGTCTGTGGACCACCAATCTGCAACTTCTAGTGTCTATGTCTGACTTCCTCTGCCTCTGTCCCTGAGCTTCACCCCAGGTTATCATGGCATAATATAAAGTCATCTCATGCACTAGAACCAACAACAATGTGTTTCTGTATTCTTGATTCATCTCACAAATTCAACAGAGCATCTCCAGATCTTCAAAAAAAAAAAAAAAAAAAGAACAAACAGGGGCACCTGGGTGTCTCAGTTAAGTATTGATCTCAGCTCAGGTCATGAAATAAGAGTGCTGTAAGTTTGAGCCCCGTATCAGGCTACACACTGTCAGTGCAGAGCCTGTTTGGGATTCTCTCTCTCCTTCTCTTTCTGTCCCTCCCCAGCTCGTGCGCTTTGCACATGCTATCCCTCTCTAAAAATAAATAAACTTAAAAAAAAAAAAAAAAAAGGAGAAACATGGGCTACTTCCTCTTCTTCCCAATACTCAGTACCCTGTGTCATCCCTGGAGGGCAATATTCATCTATTTAGCAATAAAAAGTTATGAATCTGCACAACTGTAAATTCACTAATGACCCACTGAAAGTTCTTGTGCACTACAGATCCTTCTGTGTGAAAAGAATACACCACCACAACCTGAGCAGGTTATAGGAAGAAACAGAAAAAGTTAGAAAGAAACCAGAAGTTGCAAACTGGGGGCCCATTAACTGTGGCTGATACGTACCGAGTATTTACCAAGGGCCAAGTCCTGTACTAAAGACTTCACTTGCGTTATCATTTGTCCTTCATAATAACAACTATATGAAGTAGATATTATCATTATACCTCTTTAAAAAATTGAGACTCAAAATATTGTAAAATGTCACACCACCAGTAAGTGACAAAGCCTCAACCTGCTGACTCTCAAGGCAAACCCATGTATAACCACAGTACTATATTGCCTCCATGTGTATGCAGTGTATGTGCCCTGGGATCCATGGTAACCAGCTCCTTAAGCGCAGGAAAGGAAAGAGGGGTAACACACACACACACACACACACACACACACACACACGACCAAGTTTTCGGAAGCAGGCTTCTCATCAATTTAGAAACGATCAGATCCTTTCAATAATGAATGAATTATAACCTAGTACAGCCTATAGCACTGGCCTCTTCAGAGGAAAGATCCTAAAATAATTAGCGTCATAGCAGTAATAATATTTACTCTCAAGAGTAAATACTGCCAATCATATCAGATAATTTCCTACTTTTTAATTTTTTTTATGTTTTTATTATTTATTTTTGAGACAGAGAACCAGCGGGGGAGGGGCAGAGAGACAGAGAGGGAGTCACAGAATCCGAAGCAGGCTCTAGGCTCCAAGCTATCAGCACAAACCTGGATGCAGGGCTCGAACTCATGGACTGCGACATCATGACCTGAGCCAAAGTCAAATGCTCAACTGACTGAGCCACTCAGGTGCTCCCTACTTTTTTATTTTAAGGGAGAGTGGTTGTAACATCAGGAAGCCCACAGAAAGAAATCTTTGGCACATTAAACTCCATGGTCCCAAAGAAACAGATACTGATTACCTATTACGGGCCAGCCATGATGCTAGGCATAAGCAAATGTTAACACCCAGCAGAAGAAAGCATTATTAATTGTCACAATGAATAAGACTCAGGGAGAACGAAAATACTTGTTACCACTATTGATAACAAATTGAAAAAACATTCTAATTCAAAAAATTTATTACTTCGTTTACCAATTTTTCAGTTTTACTACTCTTGTTCATAGTGAATAGAAATGTAAGTAAGTGGAATTTACTGATTGAGTTCTTTCCTCTCCTTAGATTTATTTAACAGCAACATTCTGGTTTAGATTTTTAAAAAACCAAACTCACTTTATATTTAGAAGTTGGCTAATGAACTGGCATTCACCATTAGTAAAACATCAAATTTCAGTACACCCAAGACTAGAAATAAGGTTGCCCCAGTCTCCCTTCATAAAATCCATGAACCACCACAACCCGTTCTTACTTAAGCCAGAATCAAACAGTAAACACTCTCTTCGTGTACAAAAAGGAAGATGAGTAAGATCACTCGATGGCAAGTTCAAACTGCCTCAGTTTTAAAGACTCCAAGAACTTCTCAACTAGTTTACTTTACAGAATGGCCAAGAAGCAATCCAGAAAGCACAATATTTCCCTCCAGTCTACCTCCACCCAAGTCATGGAAGTTAGAGGAGAACACCCTCTGAGGAAGGAAAAGCCATTTCCTCTCTGAAATGTCAGTGGTACTGAGACCAGCACTCTAATCCAACCACCAGGAAGGCAAAAATCAAATATTATTTCAAACAAGGGATGAGGAGGGGAGGGGAGGGGAGGGGAAATCTGAAACCAGGAAAAAGAGGTTCATCTGTTGGAAAAGATAAAGGCACACTGCACCAAGAAGGGAAAGCGGATCTGCCTGGGGCTCAGCAAACACCGGACAGACAGCCCAAATCACCAACCTGTTTTCTTCATCATCCTCAAATAAGCCGTCCCTGAAGCAAAGGGCCTGACATTTTTCATTTAGAAAGCAAGGTAAAATGTAATGTTTTAACAGAGGTTGGACTGAGCATGCCTGCTTTTGCAGGGAAGTGGGTATGAAATGATCCATCACAAAAGGGTGGGAGGAAGGATTTCCAAAGAATGAGTCATTTAGAAAACCTCTCCTTTAAGGAGTAAGTCACATCATTTCTTCTATAGCGCTCGCATGTGCGTGCGTGCGCATGCGCGCGCGCGCACACACACACACACACACACACACACACACACACACACACACACCGCTGACTCCTAATTGTCGATGTATATAGGACAGCTAATTTTCAAATGGACCTTCTTAATAGTTACTAATAAATATACAAAACTGCCATCTAGAGGCTTAACACTGTAGCAAGTCTGTTGCATAATATGATCCTTTTAGGAAAACACGCACCATCCATGCAAACGAGTTCAGGCACACATGACACATACGAAATTAGAAGCAAAAGTACTATTTAACCTTAGGATAGGTTCCCTTTTGAGATAAGAAACTGTAGGGAAAGGCATAAAAACGGTTTATCTTTTATAGGAAATATATAGAAGTAACAGGTTAACACATACATAATTTGAAAAAGTAATCTTCCCCCACCAGCCCCTTTGCACATATACATTGAACGCATCTGCATTCACTCTTACTTTATAGAGGACTTGAAAAATCATGACACTGTAAGAAAAGAAACAACATCAAAATGGAAAAAACAAGCTCCAATAAACATCCTCCAAAGTAAAGGTTCAACCTAAGAACAATGAATTCCCAGGTTTGGGGGGAGAGAAAAAAAATCCAAAAGCACAACTTTCTCTGACACAGGACAGCATCAGGAAGGAGTATCACTGCCTTCCATCTTCACAAGAAGCCTTCAAGGGAAGTATGACTCACCCCATCTTAAGATGTAGCCCAAGACCTCGTGCAGTCACAGAGCTAGTTAAGGGGGAGGCCCTAAATTGAAAGTGAAGGCTCCATGCATCTTTTACCTGCATCGTGCACCCTGCCATAAAAACATCCTTGAAATAAGGGTGGTAACTGATTAGAGGGCGTGGGTAGATTTTTCAGACCTTCCATAAATCTTCTAAGCCTCCACTATTCTTACTTTAACCAACCTTTTATTTTCATGGAATTTGTTTCATCCTACCTATATTAAAAGCACATTATGTAAGTACGTGCTCAGTTTTAATTTAAATAGCAACTAACGTGATTAAGCTCCTGTAGTCTCACACACAATAGTTCACCAAAGTCCCAAAGAACAAAATGATCTAGCTCAAAAATTGCATTTTCCTTAAGAAACAAAATAAACAACCACAAGCACATAGTACTGTATTAGAGCTGTATGAAATGATGCAGTAAGGAAATTACAGACACTCAAATTGAGACTTGAAAAGAGGTATAGAGAACTTACCTAATTAAACCATCCAAGCATTACCATGAAAAGCTCATACACTGTTCAAATACCCAGTACATACAGTGGGAAGACGGCAGAGTTGATAATGGGTATGGCATGCCAGGTTGGTACTGGACAGAGAAAAGAGGTCTTTCTTCACCTTATTTGTGAAAGCTTGCAAAAGGAGGGCTTCAGGTTTGGTTTGGAAGAAAAATCAGGTGATGGCTTTTAAAAAGGAAAGTCCATTAGATTCAGAGTGCCTCAGTAAACTTTCTAACTTCACAGTCAGTAAATTCTCCAGCATATAGTAGTGCTTAATAAATGAGGGAGGGAGGGAGGGAAGGAGGGAAGGAGATAAGGAATGGATTCAGAATATTCTAGTCATGCCATCAATCTCTGTAAGAACAGAGGGATTAAGTCCCTGTGTTTGTTACATTTTTCTACAGCTTTCTGGTCCTCCAAGTTTGTTGGAACACTCGACACCCCAGTTTATACCTGTACTTGCGTGAGTAAGTGTGTATGTGTGTGTGTTTGTGTGTGCCCATTCTACAATCAAAGGTAAGCTCTGTGAAGGCAAGGACTAAGCTCGTCTTGGCCCCCATGTCAATAGCGGGAATGGGGCACTTAGTACCCTACATAATGTTTTCAAACATATTAATTCCTGTTGGAGTCAGCTAGTCCTGGAAAAAATAAAGCATTCTAATTGTTTCCTTTCCCCAAGTATAAACAACGCCCCTCAAGAGACTACACTGATTGAGTACATCACAATGAAGACTTTTGTTTCTATTATTTTCCATATGGTTTAGTGGCTCCTCCTGGAAAACATATGGGAGAAAATATCCATGTGTCACATCTGCGAGAAATTTCTTAAAAATAAACAAATCCAGGGATGCTGGGAGAAGACTGCCACCATGATCCTTTAGTTTGAACAAATATTTTCTCTACTTTTGCTTATTAACTGCAATAGGATGCTGCATGGTGGAGTCAATTATTCAAAGTGACTAAAGTGAGGCGTCGATTGGCAAGTATTAGTAACAGCTACTTTTAGATGGAATCCCGTTTCTACCCAGGGACTTCACACTGAACTCCCTCAAAAAGAGCTGACACAATTTAAGGGGGAAAAGTGATAAATCTAGTCTTTGTTCGATCAAGCAATATAAAATATAAACCTTCAAGTACTCGGTGCTATGGCAAGGTAAACCAAACAGGGCTTCTTTATTGTGATATAAGAAAGAATGATTTTTGTAAAGCTCACAAAAGCTTAGGCTACCTTCAAGAATAGCCAAAACAAGGAAGATAATTTATGTCAATATGCTGTTTGTGAAGTGAGGCTCCTTGCCAGTCAGATTATTCAACAAGTACGTGTTGGGCCATCCATCTAAAAGGCTGTCAGGGATATTGCTGCTGCTGCTGCTGCTGCTGCTGCTTGAGGGAGGTCCTCCCTATTCAATACTGTGTTCATTTGCTCGGACTGCTGTAACAAAGTACCACAAATTGGGTTACACCCCAACAAGAAATCCAGCCTCTCATACGTTTAGAGGCTGTCAAGTTCAAGAGCAAGTAGTTAGCGGGGTTCCTTCCGAGGTATGTGAAGGAGAATCCTCTCCATGCCTCTCTACTAGCTTCCGGTGTTTCCTGGCCAACCTTTGCCATTCCTTGCCTTGAAGACACATCGCCCCTATCTCTGCCTTCATGTTTGCATGGTTTTCTCCCTGTGTGCCTATCTGTCTCACTGTCCAAATTACTCCTTTTTATAAGGACATCAATCATAGGGGATTAGGGCCCACCCTAATGACCTCACTTTAATTTGATTACCCCTGTAAAGACCCTATTTCCAAATAATTTTAATTTTTAGATACCGGGAATTAGAACTTCCACATGTGAATTGGGAAGTACACGATTCAACTCACAGTAACTATCTTCTAAGAAAGTAAGAAAATACTCCTCTTTGTACCATGTTGTGGCAATAGCCTACAACTACTCCAAGTGCTACACACTCATTTAAAGTCCTATTACAGTCTTAATGAGTCCTGAAATTCAACTTTAAAACACCACCAGAAGGGAAAAATCAAAGCAGTATCACATTGATTTAACAGACATAATATCTTGATCTAAGCAGATTTCACTTCATAACTGAAGAAAGACTCAAGAATTTCTACTAACAGTAACTTCTCAGTGTTGGTAACAATAAAACCCTTACAAAGGAAAGCCAAAGACATGAGAAACTAGTATCAGCCTGTGAAATATTTACTCAGAATAGTCAAGGGTCCTCAACAAACTCTTGGGTCTGAAAACTAGTTCTGAAAAACAGCATCAGAGGCAGGCACTAGAGAATAAGGGATAGATAAGATGTAATTATGTAGAATTATGTAACTATATGAAGTCAATATAGAAGGTTCTAAGATACTGAAAAGAGACTATAGGCCTAGTTGAAATACCAAAGGAAAAACAATTAGATAAAAGAATTAAAAGCAGATTTCTGAAATGTATTCGGTTTATAGACAATCTCTAACATACAGTTCAAGAACTATAGTTCTAAATCCTATAGCTCTGAATTAACAGTTAATTTGATTTCAAGCTTATTCATGAGTCAGAGTCACAATACAGCTTCCTTTAAGACAAATGTCAGAGACTAACCCCTTTTCATCAGAATTTGAGGACGAGCAAACTGACAGCATTGTATTATGATCCAATGAAATTAATCGATAAATGGCATTGTCACTATGATTTCTTACTCATGTTAGTCTCCCGCAATAAAGAGAAACGAATGTCATCTTAAAAGGGAGAAGAGGTATACCAAAAAAAACATAGCACTCATGGAACACCTGTGTGCATGTGTCCAGCCTGTGCTATCTGCATTGCCTATTTAAAGTGTTAGCCATGTGAGGATTTTCTGAAGGTCACAAGGTAGTAAGTATAAGAACAGAAGCTAATTTGCAAGTTGAGTTCATCCATTTGTTTATGATGCCACGTGCAAGTGATTACAGTGAGAAAGCACTTCTCAGATTGCACAGCCAGGAAGTTGAACACACAGCAGGGTCTCTGAAACCCAAGTACTGACAGCACTGGGCTTATCACTGGAAAGCATTTCTAAAATACCCTCAGTTTTGAGGCAAGGTGCCCTGCAGTGAGCTCCAATACACATCAGTTCAAATCCCTCCTGAGCCTTGGTGAAGACTCACACCTCTAAACCGCAGATTTCCCATCAGTAACAGGGATTAATGGAGCACAGTCCTCCTTGGACTATCGTGAGGATTACAGGAGACATGTATGAATGGCATTCAACTTCCAGAAAATGTTCTCTTTTGCTAGTTCCCTCACCCCTCCTCCATCTTGAACTTAAAAAGTGAGTTTTACTGTGGTTGTTGTGGTTGCTTTTTTCCTGGTCATCTAGCTATATTCTCCTCTCTAGGGGTAAGAATAAAGCTCCTCGGTAAAGGAGCTTGAGTTTTCTGGTTTTCTGTTTTGTTTCACTATTGTTCCTTGTTACAGTATTTCTAATAAGGAACCATTTTTATACACTGTGAAAAAACTGTACTGTGATATGCATGGTGTTTAATGTACTAATTATGAGTAAAAATAAAGGACAAATGAAGAGCTTGTTTCAAAAGTGGATTTCAGAGTCCCTCTCCCATAGAGTCAGACTATGTAGATCTGGGGCAAAGGCCTAGAAGGTGTAGTGTTTTTTTGTTTGTTTGTTTGGTTGGTTGGTTTTTTTAAATTTACATGCCAGTTAGTTAGCATATAGTGCAATAATGATTTCAGGAGTAGAATCCAGTGATTCATCCCCTATGTAACACCCAGTGCTCATCCCAACAAGTGTCCTCCTTAATGCCCCTTGCCCATTTAGCCCATGCCCCCACCAACAACCCATGCAGTAACCCTCTGTTCTCCGTATTTAAGAGTCTCTTATGTTTTGTCCCCCTCCTTGTTTTTATATTATTTTTGCTTCCCTTCCCTTATGTTCATCTGTTCTGTATCTTAAATTCCACAAGTGAAGTCATTCTCTAATTTTGCTTGTGTATATATACATATGGTACATATATACAAATGGTATATATATACACACCACATCTTCTTTATCCATTCATCTGTCGATGGACATTTGGGCTCTTTCCATACGTTGGATGTTATCAATAGCACTGCTATAAACATTGGGATGCATGTGCCCTTCGAAATAGCACACCTGTATCCTTTAGATAAATACCAAGTAATGCAATTTCTGAGTCATAGGACAGTTCTATTTTTAATTTTTTGAGGAACCTCCATACTGTTTTCCAGAGTGGCTGCACCAGTTTGCATTCCCACCAGCAGTGCAAAAGAGATCCTCTTTCTCTGCATCCTCACCAGCATCTGAGGTTTCCTGAGTTGTTAATTTTAGCCATTCTGACAGGTGTGAGGTGGTATCTCAGTGTGGTTTTGATTTGTATTTCCCTGATGATGAATGATGTTGAGCATTTTTTCAAGAGTCTTTTAGCCACCTGGATGTCTTCTTTAGAAAAGCAACTATTTATGTTTTTTGCCCATTTCTTTACTGGATTATTTGTTTTTTGGGTGTTGAGTTTGATAAGTTCTTTATGGATTTTGGATACTAACCCTTTACCTGATTTGTCATTTGCAATTATCTTCTCCCATTCTGTCAGTTGCCTTTTAGTTTTGCTGATTGTTTCCTTTGCCATACAGAAGCTTTCTATCTTGATGAGGTCTCAAAAGTTCATTTTTGCTTTGGTTTCCCTTGCCCCTGGAGACGGGGTGAGTAAGAAGTTACTGTGGCCGAGGTCAAAGAGGTTGTTGCCTGTTTTCTCCTAGAGGATTTTGATGGCTTCCTGTCTTATGATGAGGTCCTTCATCCATTTTGAGTTTATTTTTGTGTATGGTGTAAGAAAGTGGTCCAGGTTCATTCTTCTCCATGTCGCTGTCCAGTTTTCCCAGCACCACTTGCTGAAGAGACTGTCTTTGTTCCACTGGATATTCTTTCCTGCTTTGTCAAAGATTAGTTGGCCATATGTTTGTGGAGTCCATTTCTGGCTTCTCCATTCTGTTCCATTTATCTGAGTGTCTGTTTTTGTGCCAGTACCATACTGTTTTGATGATTACAAAAAGCTATAGTTCTAACAAGCACACCCAAGGATGCTGGGCACAGGTGGTTCTCACCACACAGTAAGACATGCTGACATAACTCAAAGATGCTGACCTCCTAGAAGATCACTTCCTCAAGGCTATAGCCTCTGTTATAAAATAACATGAACTATCAGCACTAAGCCTAAAAGATAGAAGTATTTGACCCTAAAAACCCAACACATCGTACATTCTAGGTCAAAAACTACTACTTCAGCATTTATGTGTATCTTAGTAGAGTAAAACCTTAATTGCCAGTACATAAACGTTTATAAATACAACCATCTCCTCTTTTCCTTCCACATTTCCTAAGTGCTAAACTTGCATTTTACCCCTCTATCTCTCTAGCCATTCAGGTACAGGTGAAAATCTGTGGAAGACACAGATTGGAAAGACAGTGGAATCATCTCCTGGCTAAAGTGCACTGGGGAAAAACTAAGGTGTAAGAATCTTCCAGAAGACAGAACAATGGGCAGAGTTGCCAGGAATGCAGGTAAGAAATCCATGCAAATGCTTTTCCTTCTCTCCTTAGTCCCTTTCTGGATGGGTTAAGGAAAATGCAGAATGACACTGGAGTCACAACAGGATAGGTAAGGAAAACGCTGCAAAACTATAACCTAATCTTTGGGATCAAAGATGGTGACCTATATAGAACACATACAAGGTGTTTCATACATGTTCTGTGTTATTTTAGGTGACTGTCAGGTGGCCACACCTAGGTAGTGGCTGTTACTGGAGTTGCCAAGGGAAAGGCAAAGCAGGGAAGGGGGCAACAGCTTGCTGACGAGTAGGAATAACTTCAGGGGGTCTAAGCTAGAGGAATATCCTTCCTTGCCTGGTACCTGGAACTCAGATGATTAAAGCAGAGAAATATTGCCTCCTGGGGATTAAGGGAAGAGGCATGGCTGTGGGCTGGTTCATTTTCATGTCAATGGCATGCTCCAGGCTGCGCCCTTTGCTATCTCTAAGAGTTGGCTAGCTCTGGAAGGGAAAGTCTATCCCCAGTCAGGAAGGTTTTTAAGGTGTCCCGACACCATAATATACAGAAAGTGTTAAATTTAAACAATACAACAGAACTATCCACTCACCTCCTGCTTACTAAAAGGAGATTTAGCAGCCTCTTTCTGAACTACAAACGAAACCCTTCCATGTCATCCTAAGGGAACCAGAGACAGCAGCTTAAGATAAATCCACTTCCCAAAACCACTCAGTATCTTCAATGTGACACATTTGCTCTCAGCTTTTAACTGGGACATGCAAAGCTTTTAAGGGGAAAGATGGTAGGAAGCATTTGAAAGGTGGAAATGAGACGGAGGCACCACGCTGAGTTTTAATTGCCTAAAGAGCAACTCGCCAAAACTTCTGTGAAGACTTCTGAGGCAGAAAACAGGAAAGCATGAAGCTTCGGAAATCATCTCTGAGCTGATTTTCACTCTAAGGGACAGCCACTGTGGGAGGTACACCCGTTTCCAAATAACCATGCGAAGAGATGCAGTCTCTACAAACAACAGTTGGCAAGGCAAACAACTAACTCTGCTTCTAAACACACACATCTTCTCCACCTCTGTCACAGACGCCAACAATAGGAATTCCCTTAGATTCCACAGTAAGAATAGAGAGCACACACGCGCTTAAAGCATCCTGAGTTAGGATTTGTTTAAAACCAAGAATCACCAGTTTTGGTGTGAGGTAGACATTTTGCAATTCCCCTTTGCTACCCTAGTTCAACCTACATCCCCATGCAACCCTCCCCACCCACATCCCCAAACACAGGGATACTGGGGTATCCAGTACTGGGGATACTCTCTTTTCTTCATAACATGAAGCATGAACATAACATGAAACAAACATAATTTGTTTACTTCTCAGCATTTAGAGTCTAACCTTACAAAATAATCAAGTCTGGTGAACACGTGGGACAAACTAATTAACAAATAACAATTTGCTGAGCATTTATTATTTGCCAGCCTGCCAAGTATTTTCCGAGCATTATCTCCACAAATCCTTACAATTCTAGGAACTAGGTACTATTACCATCTTCATTTTCCAGGTAAGGAAATCACGGCCCTGAGAGATTAAGTAGTTAGCTGAAAGTCACAAGGCTATGAAGCAGCCAAGTCCAAATTTAGACCCCAGTTGCCTAACGTGAGAGCCCAAGCCCATGTGTAATGACTAAGTGCTGAAGAGATGAGGTGAGTTTCCATGATCTTGTGATTAAAGCTAAAAGGACATGTTCCCTCCATGGGAGCTCTAACAACCTCCAAGCAGTCACAGCACAGGGAGACATCATGCCACAAGAAGGCATTCCCAACTGCCAACACCCCACAAGGTACTCAGTCTCTGCATCTTATAGGATCAGGAAAGAGTGGCCAGAGATAAACGTTCCAGAAAGGGCAGAAGTACTGGCCTGACAAGATGGTGTATGTGTTTGGGGGGGGGGGGGGGGGGGGGGGGGCGTGGATGGGTGGGTGGGTTTAAATAAAGGGGAGAAAGTAAATGGCATTAGAGGAGACTCATGCTGAGATTCAAGGATCTTTAATGCTGGCACTGCTGATCTTGAACAGATAGCACAAAAAAGCTTAGCACGTGGCTTTCACTCAAAGAATTAACCTGTTGCCAAGTAAAGTGTTTCAAAGAATTGGAATGTTGTCAAACTAGCTTAACACCATGAAATGGTACAACTTAATGAGACTCCATATATATTGAGGAATACAATGCACAGCTCCCTCTGCAAAAAGTGATTTCACAAGGGGTTTGCTATCTTTCCCAGGCACATACACACAGTGGTTGGTGAAATGCTACAGCTGAAAGCTGTTTTTTTTTTTTTTTTTTAGCTGAGTACAACTTGTTCCACCCTTCACCTCACCCAATTCCTTTTGAACCATTTTTTAAATTAAAAAAAGTAAATATGTTTTAAAGTAAAATCTTAAATAGCTCACATAGTCATGCTAAACAGTTTTCTTTAAACACCTACTCAACCTCTTAAGAAATAACACCCATTCCTTCTCAGGAAACCCCTAATGTTAAAGCAAACCAAACCGGAGGCTCAGCACTGTACCTACAAGCGGGAGAAGCTATACTGATCCTTGCAGACCAGCAAGTGGCCTGAGGTCTGCTCCAAATTGCAGCAGGGTGGAGAAGGAGGGGGAGGGTGGGACTGGAGGACAGAAAAGCTCTGACTGAATGGAAAAAGTAAAAAATCCAAATTCAGTAGTTTTTGTTCCTGAGCAAAATGTGACAGCTACTCACCTGTCTACTGCTTCTACGTCAAAGCAAAACCTCTTCTCGATAGAGTCTGTTTTCCGCCGTGTGCAGGATTTCAGGATGACAGATTCATCTTCTCCCTGTTGGGAGCACACAGACTATCACGATGAGGCCTGGACATGGGCTATGCTCTGTGCCTCTGCAGCGTACCACAAGTACATCACACCAACGAGAGCAATCACTCCATCTTCTCAAGCCTGAGTGTTCACGACCATAGGAAGGTGGAATATTGATCCAAAACTCTCCCTCAGCTAACAGCCTCATGCATCTAAAACCTGTAAACCATGTTATACTTAACATGAAATATCTCTAGTTTTAGTTCACTTCTAGCACATCATGATGGTACAGCATCAACCCCTGCTGGATAAACTCTTGCTGATAATATTTGAGGCTGAGTTAATTTACAGGTTTGAAAAGGGTTACACAAGATGGCCTGCAGGCCTCCTCCTGACTCTGAGTTTCTATGGTCTTGAGTCAGTCATCATTTTTTCAGGAAAGCCTTCCTGGACCAGGTCAAATATCCCCAAGACATGTTCACATACACCATGTTCTTGGTCTCCCTCACAGCACTGATCATAGCTGCAATTGTCCATTGATGTGGGCAATGACTCCAATCATGTCTCTCTCCTCATTAGACTCTAAGCTCCCTGACAGCAGGGACTATCAGTTTTTACTGATTCCTGTGTACCCAGAGAACAAACCGGCCCAAGGACAGAGTAAGTGCTCAATAAATGGGTTTTAACAGCTTTAAAGAGATATAACTAATGTGTAATCAACTGTACGTGTCTATTTATGAGTTTTAACATCTGTATACATCCATAAAATCAACACCATAATCAAGCTAATGAACATTTCCATCACCCCCAAAAGTTTCCTTGTGTTTTTGAATTCTATCCCTGCACCTAGTCTATCTAACCTCAGGCAAATACTGAATCTGCTTTCCGTCATACAAATTAGTTTGCATGCCCTATATAATTTTATATAAAGTGAATCACACAGTATGTGCCCTTTTATTTTGGACTTCTTTGACTTGGCACAATTCTGTGATTCACGTTATGCTGTTGTACAAACCAAGAGTTTGTTTCTTTTTACCGCTGGGTAGTATCTCACCATACAAATGGAATCTAACAGTTTCATCGCATAGTGCTCTCTCATTGCCTAAAAACAGAGGGGTTTCTATCCCTGATTTCTTTTCTTTTTTCCACATAAGAATTTCAGGTTCCTTGGGGCACCTGGTTGGTTCCGTCGATTAAGCATCTGGTTCTTAGGTATCAACTCAGGTCTTGATCTTACAGTCGTGGGATCAAGCCCTGCTTCAGGCACTGCACTGATAGTACGGAGCCTGCTTGGGATTCTCTCTCTCCCTCTCCCTCTCCCCCTCCCCTGGCCTGTGCCTGCTCTCTCTCTCTCTCTCTCTCTGAAAGTAAATAAAATTAAATTAAATTAAAAAAAAGAATTTAGTATTCCTGTTCCTCTTGCCCTTGCCAATCTTTTTCTCTGAACAAGGGGAAAAATTAGCAAACTTGTCTAGTTTGTTGAAATAGAAAATGTGACTGCATGTGGTAAAACTTAACTACCCTCTAGAATCACAATACCACATAAAACACAGAAGACCTAGCAAGAGACAGTTTATGGAAAGTCACAAGCCTTCCATCTACTATCTACTTTGGGAATTGAGAACAGCGGATGTAAAGGCCTGTGGTCAGGGTCCATGGGCCTGGGAGGAATTTAAAGCTAGGCAGTATGGCTGAATCCCAGAGCGAGAGGCAAAGTGGCATGAGAAAGAGTATAAAGGAATCAAGAGCCACATTATGCAGATTGTGGTCCTTATCCTGAGAGCACAGGAAAAATAATGAGGGGGTTCAAGCAAGGGAATGGACAAGGTCAGCTCTGGGCCGCCCCAAACCTCACACGGAGAGTGGCCTCATCTCAGAGGCTAGGATACAGGGGACTTCTGTTTCACCACACAGAGGGTCTGGTCTCCAAGATGATGGAACATCTAGTGGCCTAAAACTAAGAAAAAAGCAGGTACTTTTAAAGAAAAATAACGCAAATAAAATGGACAGCAAAGTGAAGAAAGGGGAATAAAAAAGCCCGTTAGGAAAAAAACAAAAACAAACACCACATTATCCATTTTAAGTCTACCTCCACCTCCTAAGAGAGCTTTGTACAAACACATATATGGAAGATGCCACATGATTCTCCTGTACAAATGGAGATGCGATCACCTCTAGACAGCCAGTCTTCATATTCCCTCTACCCTAAAGCTGAGGAAATAGAGTGACATCATGGAAAGCTACTGTTTTATATATATTTTTTCTATGATTTCTATTTTCTAGAAAATATTAGCAGCAGCCACTCTGACTCAAGAGATGCAGACTCCAGAATCAGGGTCTGAGTATTGGCTTTGTACCTCAGGACTTGTATGGCTTTATAAATCATTTTCTCTTCTAGACCGCCATTTCCTCCTTTATGAAGGAGAAAACTGGATCAAACAGGATAATACAGGACAATACAAGGACTCAGAAAAATGTAAAATAAACTTAAGGAATGATTAGGAAAAATAATTACTGTAATATCAACCCCCTAACACAGAACTCATCATGTGTCAAGATCTGTTCCAAGAGTGTATGTACTAATTCACATAAACTTCTTAACAACCCAGTGAGGTGTTTACTATTACCTCACTAAATACTTAGGAGTCCCAAACATCTACCATTACTGGCCTCTGCATTCACTTTCAAGTGGGATAAGACCAAACACGAGGGAGTTAGTTCTTCTTTTAAGCTTTAGGAAAGCACAAGGTAAAAGGCCCCAAAATAAAGACTGAGAGAGAATAATTGAGTGAAGCTCACTTCTAGAAAGACAGAATTCAAAAAGGACCATGGCTCAACCCAAGGAAGTGAGTCTAACTCTATTTCCATTGCATGAAAACTAGGGCACAACTAATGAGTGGTGCCTACTATCACTTCCGATTCTGTCATTTCTTTATGTTTCTCTATTTGAACGATGTTGTTTTCCTGAGAGTTCTCCACCCCTGACTGGAAACATTAATAGGGCTTTGGGGGTTTTTTTGCTATAATACATGGAAGAAAAAGAGATGCTGATAGATTCCTGTATTGTGGCCCAAGTAAAAGAAAGCCAGGAAGAAAAATTCAAAGTGGTAGACAGCAAGGAGGCAGCCTGGCAGAGTAACTAACACTCTTGACAAATGCATCTAATGTTACTGAGCCTGGCAGTCCGATTTCAAAGATGGTGGGTGCTCTTGGTCTCTGTAAAGCACCCCCCGCCCCCCCCACACACACACCCAACACATGGTACCATAATGAACCACACAGAGGACCAGAGATGGCATGCTCATTACCAAAGACTCATTTATCAATATATTGGAAACAGCTTAAAAATTACTTCAACTACAAAAACAGAGAAGTTATGCTAAATGGAGTCTGAAGATTCGAACAGATGAAAAATATAAATACTTCTCTTAAAAATATTTAGCCATCTCCCAAAGGAGTTATGTCCAGAAGGAGATATGGGGAGGAGGCAAAATTCGAAGTGATAATTGATAAGAATTTCTCAAAGTTACTGAAAGACACCAATCCCCAAATACAGAAGGCCCCAAATTCCCAAGTACAACAGAATGGGGGAAAAAGTCACACATAAGACCATCATAATGAAATGTCCAACACCAAAAGGAAAAAACAGAAGACATTAAGAGCAGCCAGAGAAAAAAATGGATCACCGGAAGAGGAAATGCATTCAGGCTGCAGTGAGCAAGCTGGGAGGAAAGGACAAAGGCCGGAGCACAGCAGAGAGCTCCACAGCAGTGACTGTAGGGCATGTGAGGATCAGAGCCAGCTGCAAGAGTGTTTCTCTGCCACAGGAGCCTCACGTCACTGGGTGTGACTCTGCATCCTCTCCCAGTTAAAGTGAGTGGGCTTGATGGGGGCTTCTGTGACTGCTTCAACCAACAGAGCAAAAGGAAGGCTATATGACTTCTGAGGCTACATGGGGTCTCCGCTTTCATGCTGGAATATTCCCTCTTGACACCTTAAGCTGCCCTGAGGCCACCAAGCTGTGAGGAAACCCAAACTACCTCCCACGGAGAGACCAGATGGACAGGCCCTGAGACTATCCAGAGCAGGAGGGAAACAGAGAAGGGGAGGAAGAAGGAGATCAGAAGAAAGGAAGAGAGCCATGGCAGACCAGCCTTGAGCAGCTTCAAACCCTCACTGTTCCAGCCCCAACCATCTGATTAAAACCACCTGAGAAACCCTGAGCCCAATTCCTGACCCACAGAATCTGTGAGAAATACTAAAATGACTCATGTAGTTTTAAGAGTTGCTAAATTTTTTGGTCATCTGTTCCACAGCAACAGATAATCGCAACACTCACACCCACCAACTGGCAGCTCTCTTTGTATCAGGTAAGAGCGATATCCATCAGCTTCACAGGACAAAACCATCCAAGAATTTCTAGCCTCCAAACACATTTGACATACTTACTACTGTATGCATATGAAATACAAGAATCTTTCTTAGTTGCAGTTCCTAATAGAACTTAAAGCTAAAAATAATCGTCTTGCTTTAATTCCCGTCTAGGGTACCATTCCTCCTGGAACTATTATGTAAAAAATTAAGAAAATTACCGCAAAGCCATGTTAAGAGAAAGGAACAAAGTTCGAGCTATCACAATCTCCAATTTCAAGATATACTACAAAGCTGCAGTAATCAAAACAGTATGGTACAGGCACAAAAAGAGACATTACGGATCAATGGAACAAGATTTACAGAGGCCAGAAATAAACCCACACCTATATGATCAAGTAATCTACAACAAAGGAGGCAAGAATATACAATGGGGAAAACACAGTCTCTTCAACAAATGGTGCTGGGAGAAGTGGACAGCTACATGCAAAAGAAACGGGACCACTTGCTTACACCATACACAAAAATAAACTCAAAATGAATTAAAGACCTAAATGTTAGACAGGAAACCATGAAATTTCTAGAAGAAAACATAGGCAGTAATTTCTTCATCATTTGCCACAGAAACATTTTTGTATGTCTCCTCAAGCAGGAGTAACAGAAGGAAAATTAAACTATTGGGACTATAACACAATAAAAAGCCTTTGCACAGCAAAGAAAACCACCAACAAAATGATAAGGCAACCTACTGAATGGGGGAAAGTATCTGCAAATCATGTAACTGATAGGGGGTTAATATCCAAAATATTTGAAGAACTTCTGTAACTCAACACAAAATAAACAATCTTACTGAAAAATGGGCACAAGACCCAAACAGATACTCTTTCCAAACAAGACACACAAATGGGTAGCAGGCACATGTAAAGATGCTCAACATCGCTAATCATCAGGGAAATACACATCAAAACCACAATTACGTATCACCTCACACCTCTCAGAATGACTAAGTTTAAAAAAAGACAAGAAATTACAATGGTTGGTGAGAATGTGGAGAAAAAGGAACCCCTGTGCACTGCTGGTGGGAATGCAAATTACTATAGGCACTGTGGAAAACAGTATGGACATTCCTCACAAAACTAAAAGTAGAGTTACCATATGATCTAGCAATTCCACTACTGGGTATTTACCCAAAGAAAACAAATACCGATACAAAATACAAAAAGATATATGCACCCACTTTCTGCAGTATTATTTACAATAACCAAAATATGGAAGCAACCAATTGATAGACACATGGCTACAGAAGATGTGAGAGATAGATAGGTAGGTAGACAGACAGACAGACAGATAGACAGAGAGAGACAGGAATATTACTCAGCCATGAAAAAGAATGAGATCTTCCCACTGGCCACAACATGGATAGATCTAGAGGCTATAATGCTAAGTGAAGTAAGTCAGACAGAGTAAGACAAATACCATAGGATTTCAATCCCATGTGCCATTTAAGAGACAAATGAACCAACAAAGAAAATTTTAAAAAGATGGACAAAAAAGCAGACTCTTAAATATGAAGAACTGGTGGTTACCAGAGGGGAGGGGAGTGGGGGCATGGGTGGAATAAAGGGGGTTAAGAGTACAGTTATTGTGATGAGCACTGAGTAATATATAGAACTGTTGAATCATTACATTACATACCCAAAACTAATTTAACACTATATATTATACTTCAATTAGAAATTTTTTTAAAAAAGAAAATTACAGTGCAGTATCGAAGATGTTACTTAACACTAGCATTATAATCAACCTATGTTAGCCAAGCAAATCAAGCATGAAATTAAAAAAATGAACTTACCCCCTTTCCTCCTGACTTTTGGTCAAATGGTACCATGGTGATTTGTTTGGAATCCCGTTGATAGGTACAGTAGTGCTTCACCCAAGAAGTTCCAAAGTGCCCTGCAAGGTAACGTTTCCCATGAAGCATCTCCATGTGTCCAGTGCATACTGGAAACACACACAACCCATAACCCACAATGCTCATCTCCCCTTCAACTGTTTCTAGGGGCAATATACTGGAAGAGGAAGAAATCTGATCCTACAGGCTGGAACTGGAAACGACCCAGGGCTTTCCCCAGGGGCCAAGGAAGACCGTTTCCCACTAAATGCTGCATCCAAGGAGTCTTAAAATATAAGGGAAGGAGAGGTTCCCTGGGGAAATTAATTCACTTTCCCATCATTAATCTCCACTTGACATTTCCTTTCCCTTGACAGGATTAAGATGACTGAGGAAAGAACAGAAGAGCTCCTCAGAGTGCCTGTCACTGTCCCCATCTGCTGTGACGACTTCATGCTTCCCACAGCTGCTCTGCGAGTCTCTGCAAAGACATACATGGATTCTGACCTACTGCCAAACCCCTCATTTGTACTTTAGCAGAACTCAAGCAGACAGGCCAACTCTGACACAGAGATGTAAATGGGAGGGACTATAAATACCCCAAAGTAATGTGAGAGGTCTGTCCCTCAATACTGTCCCTCAGGAAAGGCAGACATGCCTCACAGTCAAATCCTGACAGTCCTCGATTTTCCCTGGTGGTCAGCCAATTACTTTATTTTGAATTAAAAATATTATTAGAGGAAGAAGGCATAATTAGCATTATTAGCCTCCAAGGTCCTCAGTCAACACTAGCCTTACAGGCTCCTGGAGATCACAGAGCAGAAATGGTTGTTTTTCGTTTAAAAGAATAACATGAGATTTAACAAAGATTTAGTAATTAGTTTTTAGGGTATCAGCGCCCATTTCAAGTGTGAAATGTCAATTAGTAAACTAAAAAATAAAAAGCAATATAGTAAGTGCCTACATTGAAGCATCAAAGACAAAAATACCAACCATTGTCATTTATTTTTGTGGCTTAGAGAAAGAATTCCAGTTATAGCACAACACAAAGATTCCAAAAGCGCTATTATCTTAGAAACACTTTGAGCATCCAAGCAAGTAAGGCCAGTAATGGATTTAGCCTACTGAATAGACGAGAAATCCTTAAGTCCATACTGACAATAGAATGATGGCTAGGGGCACCTGGGTGGCTCAGGAGGTTGAGCATCCAACTCTTGATTTCAGTTCAGGTCATGATTTCACATTCATAGGATTAAGCCCCATGTCGGCTCCACATTGACACTGTGAAGTCTGCTTAGGATTCTCTCTCTCTTTCTCTCTGCCCCTCCCACACTCACATGCTATAAGTAAATAAACAAACATTTAAAAAAAAAAATTTTTAAAAGGGGCACCTGGGTGGCTCAGTCACTTAAGTGTCTGACTTTGGCTCAGGTCATGATCTCGCAGCTCCCGAGTTCAAGCCCGCGTCAGGCTCTGTGCTGACAGTTCAGAGCCTGGAGGCTGTTTCAGATTCTGTGCCTCCTTCTCTCTCTGCCCCTCCCCCACTTGTGCTCTGTCTCTGTCTCTCTCAAAAATAAACAAACATTAAAAAAAACAACTTAACATTTTTTTTAAAAAAAATGGACAGATGGATGGGAAAGGAGAGGAGAGAATGAGACAGGGAGGGAGTCACTTGCTTATAGTACACTAAATCGCAACTAATAAATGTGGAGAAAGTGCCAGAGCTGAGAAATCACCACTTTGCAACCAACATATTAACAATCATGTAGGCAAGAATTGCCGACAGATGCTAAGTCTATAGAGGGCAAAGTTTGATGAGGAGAAGGGTCTCCCCATAGACTGTTAATTAGCTACGAGGGAAAAATAGTAACTGCATAGTGGATAAACCAAATAATACCTTGACTGAGTGACCAAAAACAACATCACCACTGAGGGGCAGATGGCCATCCTGTGCCCCTGGATGTGGGACCCAGAGAAGAAAACTATTTGACAAGGGACACCTAACCTGAATCTAATTATCGGGAAACAGACAAACCCACAGCAAAGAAAATTCTAGAAAAGAACTGCCCTATATTCTTCAAAAATGTCAATGTCACGAAAGACAAAGAAAAGCTGAGGCACTTGTTACAGAATAAAGGAGTCTAAAATGGTCACAAGTAAGTGCAGTACAAAATCGTATCTACACAGAAGGAAAAGAAAATGCTTTATAAGGGCTAATGTCAGGGACAACTGACAAAATTGGAATATGAACTATCATTTGCATTAAATATCTTATCACTGTTAACTGCTGGACATGGTAACTATACTGTGGCTACATAAAATAAAATCCTTATTTTTAAAAAGTGTACACTAAAGTAAAGGAGCATGAGCTATGCAACCTGTTCTCAAAAGGCTCAGAAAAAATGGAAATGTGTGTCTCTGTGACACGTGTACACATACCCACCAAGAAAAAGAAAGAGAGAACTGTGGGAAAAAGGTAAAAATTCATGCATATGGATAAAGGGCATATGGGGTTTCTTTATACTCGTCTTGTAATTTTTCTCTAAGTTTCAAATTTCTAAGTGGTAAGTTACCAAAACTTGCAAATGAAAACAGCCGTATCCCATTGGTATGCTCTGGACTAATGTGTTAGAGAATTAAAATCTAGCTCTAATGAAGACATTCATGTTTCAAAAAGCATGTGAGGTGTGTGAATAAAATTGGGTAACAAATGTGAGTGCGCCAAATTCATATATATAGGGGAACAGTATTAATAAATTAAGTATTACAAGTGGACACATATTCAAGATGACCTTAAACTTTTTGGGATGGATCTCCTCATTGGGCAAAAAAGCTATCACCTTACATTGAGGCCTACACAAAACACCACTACAGTACCCTCCATCTGTTAAAACCTCAACAAGCTCATCCCTGTAATAAAACCCTCATGACGGCCAACGCCTCCAACCTCAAACCCCACGACTGCCCCCATTATGGCCAGGCAACAATTTGAAGCCCAAGCAAATTTTTGAGGAATCACTGACTAAAATAATCAATGAAATCAAGTGTTCTGTTCCATCAGGAAGCTTCTAGGAGTAAAGACAGTTGCTTCGCACTCAGACAACAGAAGGGCAGTAAAGAGCACAAAACCAGCAAATCTCTGAAAGGAGTAACATGCTCCACCGAAAAAGTAGGGCAGACTAGGTAACTATCCATTGAAGAAAAAAAAAAATTACCTTCTCTTATCCCTACCACTTTGTAAGCTAAGTCTGAAAGTGCTACCCTCAAAGCATAGCCCTGTCAAAAAAGCCTCTCCCCAGGCCTAGTGCAGGAGTTTGTGAGTCATCACAGAAAAGTCTGGATTAGCAGCACCTGGCATTTCTTTCCTTGACATCTCATCGGCAGGACAATGGATTTCTCCTCCTACCTCTTGGAGTAAGCTTGTGTTTCTACTTTTCATAAAATTTCAGTGTTGAGATGACAGCAGTTGAAGAGAGGAAGGAGAGGACCTAAGTCATGACTATGTGGTCCTTGCTGAAACCAATCTTGAAGTAAACAAAATCACTCCATATTAAATCCACCCAAAGATATGACAGCTGATAGAAAATAAGGTCTAGCATACAAGGCCGGTCCAAAGCCTCTATGCCAAACGTGTGACGATAAACCCATGCTAAGTGTGCAGACACCTCAAGCTTGACACTACGGAGAAAAAAAAAAACCATCACAGGGCTTCACTGAATTCCAGGTCCCCAAGGGAATTCCCAGTGATAAAGAACAAAGAACACAGCATTTGGAGGGTGGACAAGACCTTATGAACATCTCTGCCTTAAAAAGCCCAGCTATAAGCTACCTTCATTCACCCAAATCTGTAATTACAGAACCACTGCTCTAGGCCAGGCACTACTAGGTACACCCTCCACATCCTGGCTAAAAGGTGTGAGCGTAACCCAAGCTCTGGTTCATCACTGGCACTCACGTTTCTCCTGAACGTACAGGTACCCTTCCATGGTGTAGGGACTGATGGTCTTGTGCTCAAGGGGATTCTCCTTCATCTTTTTCATCAGTGATTCCACTTCTGACCTGGTACCTTCGAAGCGGTTTCTTGTCTAGGATGAAAGGAATTTTATTCACATCAAAGAAATGAAACCTTATTCCCAACCGTAACAACTCAAAACATCAACCTAGTGAACCCTCAGATCGAAAACCAGGTAACAGTCAGCCACCTAGGAATTAGGCAAATGCTTTCGAGAAATACCCATTGACCTTAAAGTCCTATACCAGAATGACTCTCAAATGCTCAAAACCATCAAAATCACCTGGAAAATATGGAGAAAATGCAAATGTCCAGGCCTCACCCCTAAAGATTAATTTAGTACCTCTGGACCCAGAAATGTGCATTTTAAATAAGCATCCCAGGGGTGCCTGGGTGGCTCAGCTGGTTAAGAGTCCGACTTTGGCTCAGGTCAAGATCTCACGGTTTGTGAGTTCGAGCCCCGCATCAGCATCTGTGCTGACAGCTCAGAGCCTGTAGTCTGCTTCAGATTCTGTGTCTCCCTCTCTCTGCTCCTCCTCCACTCACATTGTCTCTCTATTTCAAAAATAAATCAAAAGTTTAAAAAATTAAAAAAAAATAATAAGCATCCCAAGGGATTCTGATTCAAGTGGCTCACAGGAAATGGTCTTCGCAGTCCCCTTCAAGACAGAAGAACTTACTTCTCCAGCTATAGGGAGTATTACTTGCTAATGGTTCATAGATGGTCCCCTCCTGAAAAGGGAGCTGCTTCACTCAAGGTAATCTGCACCCCAGCACTAGTCAAGGCTAGGGGCAAAGGGGGAAGGGGTCCCAAGCCCGGCACCCTTTCTTTTTTTCCCCACACTCTGAAGGTCCATGCCAGCGCCAGGGTGCCCCAGGGCACTGACTGAGGCCTCACAGCTCAATTTCTCCTGGAGGGGTCTGCTGCCCTCTCTCTCCCAGGTGATTCTGCTAACCCTGCTCCCCTATAAACCTGCCGCAGGTAAACCTCCACTTCAGAGTCTACCTTCGGAGGAGGAAGGTGGCCTAAGGGGAAGCCATGCTTTGTGAAACCTTGTCTGTGACTCTGCAACTTCCTGTTTTCCAAAACAACAAAGAGAACCATAGGGCAAAAGGCTCCAGGCTTCTAAACCCATGCAATACAACCCGCAAGGACACACCTGGGTTTCTTTGCTACACAGGATCATCTAGAGACAAAGACAACATACAGACTAACACAGCCAGTCATACAGCGAAGAAGGGGCTTGAGCCTGCTCACTGCTAACCAAAGGGCCCTTAGCAGGATTCGGAGCATCAAAAGGTCCTGCTGGTTAAAATCTGGGGAAGGAGACTGGGAGTCAACAGCTCTGACTTGGATTTCCTGTCAGCCTTACTGAAAGCTGAACAAGAGTACATCCTTTGAGCTGGAGGCCAGCATGTATGCCCCACCCCCATCCCCTGAACACACTCCAAGGTTCTTGTGGCCAGGCAGCTAGATGCACAGAAGGGAGGCTGGGCCTTCCACTGTCAAAGGAAATCCTGATCCTGGTGCTACAGATTTAAAACAAAAATAGCAGGACTTCCGAGAACATAAATAGTGCTTAGAAGTAACGGAAAAAAGGATGATGCTCTAACCTGGGGCCACCAAGCACCCGAGAAATGCCTGCCCCCAGCTGCCCTTTGAACCCAAGCAAGACCCATGCTCCTCATGCATTCTAATCCACGTAAGTGATCTCTATGCAACCAGACCCATACTTTGTTCTTTCCTTTCCTGAACCAGGGAAAGGAAGCCTGACCCTTGGCCACTCACGTTCTGTATGCTAATGGTCAACTGCGTCTTGAAGTCACCGAAGTCCTTGGCCAGTTCATAACCATGGTGATAGAAAGTGAAGAGTCCTTGCAAGAACGCCAGTAGCTGTAAGGCAGGAAGGAGAGCAGAGGTCACATCAGCACGCTAAAGAGAGATTATGAAGCTTTATCGGAATTCCCAACCTCGGTTTGAAAGCCTCGAATAAAGTAATAAAAATGCCTATCATTTAATGAGTGCTAGCTACTTGCATGCCCGACACTGTAATGTCTTATGCCTGCCCTCACTAAATGCTCATAAAGACCTAGAAGTTGAGTACTATTGTTGTCTTCATTTTAATATTGAGAAAGCAAATTCAGAAACATTAAATAACTCACTCCAAAATCTTAAGTAACAACCAGGATTTGAAACCAGATTCACCTGGCACCAACATCCAAGCTCATACTCTGAGCCTCAGCACTTTCTAAGAAAATCACTTCTTCAGAAACTGAAGACCAGTCTCCAAGTGCAACTCAGTCTCCTTCAAATACATCTGTAGTATCAGGGTACCATGCAGGAAAGTACGGTTATACTGAGAGCCAACAAAGAGGGAAGACAAGGAAGCTGTATGTCCCAAGCCTACAGTGTAACAGGCAAAGTTAAAAAAAAAAAAAAATCACCCAGAGCAGGCTTCAGCTCAAGTGTGCTTCTGTGCTTTCCTTTAAGCAGGTAAACACTATGGATGCCGTAATTAAAATATTCCCATGTTTCCACATTTTCAGTTATGATGGCTCCCCTAAATTCTCCTTTAAATCCCCCTAAGCTAAAACATAGTAAGTCCATTCCTCCATTTCCTCCCAGCACCTACACGCAAACCTACTGTTGTTAGGTTTCCCTTGCCCCTTCCCAAACTCTACACATCCTGCCTCAGTACCAAACCTCAATCGGAAGAAAGGACTGTAATAAAAGTCTAAACAAGGTTTAAAAGAACCACAACTTTACTTTGTTACAAGCTCAGTCATACTGCATTTGGGGACCATCCCTGTGGTCCAAGTGGTCCACTCTGATTTCACTGACCTGCCTCCAATACATGTTACATAAAGATACAGCTGCTTTAAACAGATGTTGGCAAGGATGTGAGAATGCAGGAAAAGAGGAACCCTCTTGCACTGTTGGTGGGAATGCAAAGTGGTGCAGCCACTCTGGAAAACGGTACTGAAGTTCCTCAAAAAATTACAAATAGAACTACCCTACAACCCAGCAATCGCACTACTAGGAATTTATCCAAAGGACACAAAAATGCTGATTCGGAGGAGCACATGCACCCCAATGTTTATAGCAACATTATCAACAATAGCCAAATTATGGAAATGCCCACTGACCTATGAATGGATCAAGAAGATGTGGTGTGTGTGTGTGTGTGTATGTGTGTATATATGTGTGTGTGTGTGTGTGTGTGTGTGTGTGTGTGTGTGTGTGTGTGTATATATATATATATATATATATAGAGAGAGAGAGAGAGAGAGAGAGAGGGAGAGAGGAATACTACTCAACAATGAAAAAGAATGAAATCTTGCCATTTGCAACAACATGAATGGAACTAGAGGGTATTATGCTAAATGAGATAAGTCAGAGAAAGACACATATCATATGATTTCAATCATATGTGGAATTTAAGAAACAAAACAGATGAACATAGGGGAAGAAAATGAAAAATAAGATAAAAACAGAGAGGGAGACAAACCATAAGAGACTCTTAAACACAGAAGAAACAGGATTGCTGGAGGGGTGTTGGGTGGGGGATGGGCTAAACAAGCAAAGGACATTAAGGAGGGGAACTTGTTGGGATGAGCACTGGGTAGTGTAGGTAAGTGATGAATCACTAAATTCTATTCCTGAAATCATTATTATACTATATGTTAACTTAGATTTAAATAAATATAAGAAAGATAAAGCTGCTTTGCTTTACATTGTTTAATTTTCCAGTCCCTAAACTAACATACCTTTAGTAATTAAACATAATCTCATTTTTTTTTCACCTACCTCTACTCCTCTACTCTTCTGAGAGGCAGCGCTAATAATGTTCGCAAAGGAAAATTCAGCCCATGGTAAGAACTAAGGTATGTGCTACTCTCCCTTAGTTCAAAGGAAAGAACAATCTTTAGACTAAGCCACATGACCAGCCCACTTTATCAAAGAGCTCTGTACTGTGAAGTAAGGCAAAATCCAGCTTTTAATAATAAGAAATCCTGACTTCCCCCCTATTATCCCCAGAGCAACTATCCCCTTAGATCCTCATGGGAGGTTGAGAAGCAGGCCCAGCTGGGTCCTCTGTTTCAAAAACTATCTAGTGACACCATATATAGATCACTAACATAAATCAATTAAAGGGTGGTACACCACATAGAATCACCAAAGACTAATAATGAATTCTTTTCTTCAAAGATGATAGAAGCTTTTGAACTCGCTCTATATAAAATACATTTTGGGGAGGAAAGCTCATGATTTTCCTCCTGGAAGGCTCCAGTAATAGAGAAGAAGGAGCTCTTAAGCCAAACCTAGTGTCAGTGTTTACAATGAAAACTGTTTTTTCTGATCTCTTCCTTCCCCCACTCCCCCACCCCACCCGTCACTGAATGCTCCGCCCATCAATTTTCCAAGGCACTGAACCATCCTCTCCTGGAGAGTAATGCAGAAGATAAGCAGCTAATTCTAAAGTCATTCCTCCTATTAACTCTGATTTATCTTCCACTTAAAGTCAACAGGGCCTCTCACACCAAATGTAATTAAACACACTCCAGAAGCTCACGAACACACCACCTGGACGTGCACACAAGTGCTCCAAAGGCAGAAAGTTACTAGTATTTATTTTGGTTCTCACTTCCTTTGGTGTCATGCTTCATTGTTCATTCGTCGATGGGAAATGATTCCATAGATATTGTTGACTTTGGCCCACTTCCCTCCTCCCCTGGCAACGTATCTCTTCCCCACCCCATCCCCACCTTCTGACATCCCCTCCCCACACAATGCATGAACCTTTGAATCTATCACCCAGTGGGAAATGAAAGACCACTTCCCAGTGGGTGGGCGAGACCCACAGAAAGACCCCAAAGATGGGATCATCTGTCTGCCTCAAAGGAATTCTTGTACTCAAACCCACAGGAGACAAGCTCGTTGGAGCCCCACCTTGGCTGGCAGAGAAGCAGCACATCCACACAGACTCTCCCCTGAACAGTCAGCAATGCAAAATCACAGCATGACAAAGGAAATACCAAAGAAAGACCTTCTCCACCTCCCTCTGCCTCCTTCCCCCGTCCCTGTTTTCCTCAGAAAGTAAGAAAAATCTATTTCTATTTCCTACCAGACAACATAAGTTATATGTATTTTTTAAGTAAGTAAAAATGTAACTGCTTCATTTAGTGACAGCTGCATCATTCTGGACTATCTGCTAAATTTAGATGGTTTCCATTTATACAACAAAGCTATTGTTATAGGCTGAATTGTGTTCCCCTACCCCAACAAAAAAACAAAATTATGTTAAAATCCTAACCCCAGTAGCTCAGAATGTGATTTTATTTGGAACTAGTCTTTATGAAGGTAATCAAGTTAATGTTAGCCAGTAGGCCCTGATATAAAATGAATGGTGCCCTCATAGAAAGGGGATACAGTATTCGTACAGAGAAACACACAGAGAGAAGACACCTTTAGAGCACCTTTACAGCAAGGAATGCCAAATACTGCCAGCAAACTACCAGAAGCTAGAAGGAAGGAAAAATCATTTTCCTACAGGTTTCAGAGGGAGCATGGCCCTGCTGACACCTTGATCTTGGACTTCCAGCCTCTACAACTATGAGAACTCAGCACAGGCATGCTGACAGGATGCCTGTTCAGCAAGACAGATATACTCAGACTGATGTGTTACGAGATGCACTGTAGTGTCAGTGTCCAGATCCGACTGGGGAAGGGGGAAGCCCAAGAAAGGATCCAACAAATCAAAGGGAAAATGAAGACCTGCACTGGGGCAGAAGACCAAGGGCAGGAAGGTACAGCACCAAAAAGTATTTACAAGATACATCTCAGAAGATGCAGTGCCTGATGAACGCAAGGAATGAGCTCTCCTCAGCACTAGATTACTTTCCATTATGAAAACTCAGGGAATGTGGCTTCATCCTCAAGAAGGGAGTAGGTCATTATCTGCAACCCAAAATCTCCAGAACATTTAGTACTTCAATAAGAAAATACAGGCTTCTAGGGCACACACAAGAAAATATGGTTTAGATCCCAGAAGTCTGAATTTTCTTCTTTGGAATACTCAAATCTTGCTTCTTTTTCTGAAGGTCAATAACATCCTAGTACTTGAAGTTACTTTGTAAGAAACAAATGAACATAGTCAATATGCACAGAGGTCCCTTGAAAGGCTGGAAACCAACTACAACCCTGACTACAACCAACGCAAAATATGAATATCCACACCAGGTGCCCCAGCAATTTAGTTCAGTAAATTTCCTGCTGGTTTCCTTTCCACCTGTAAGCAATCAAATACTGTTTCGTACAGACTAACAACCAGACCATTCCAGTTCTGCCAGGTAGCAGATGTCACCTTGGGGAATAAATGTGCTTCCATTTCCCAATCTGAAAACAGATATAAAGCAGCAATTACCTACCCTCAGAGATAGTATAAGGGTAGGACGGCCGTATGGGGGTGAAGTGATTCTTAGCGTACGACACAGTTTGACCTAATCCTCAATTGTTATTTCATGGTCTTCTGTACAATCTCAGCCAGGGGTTCAAACTTAAATGTGTGACACGATCGCCATAGAGGGTTTGGTGAAATAGGGATTACTGGGCCCCACCCCCAATTTTGGGGTCTCGGCTAGAGCCTGAGAGTCTGCATTTCGAAGACTTTGACAACCACTGATCTAATCGGCGGTGTTTTGATCAATCTCTCCCACTATCCATAGCTCCTGAAGCAGTGACCAGCCCATAAACTGGTGGGTCGAGAAACGAGAGCTTCTGTAAAAGGAGTGAACATGCGAATTCTACATCCAGCCTCTCAACCACTCATTTAATTTCACTTTGGGCAAGTTCCTATCACTTTCTCTTCATTCTAATAAGGGGCCAGAAATCGTCTCTTATTAGCTCTCCAGGTGCCTCAGTGCACGGCCTACAAAACATCTGCAAACCGCCAAGGTTTTCCACTCTTCACATCCCTCAGGCACTTCCCCATATCCTCCCTCCTGTCCAACCTGCTACTGCACTGCTTGCTACCTTGGCGACCTCTCTACTACATCCACCTTGCTTCCCAAATGAGGCTCTGAACTCCTCAGACACAGCAGCGGGGTCTTCAGCCATTTCCCTGGTATTCACGAGGTAAACGCTTTCAGATTCACCAAGACTTTTTAGATTAAAACAGGCAGGCCTCGTTAGTATTGGCACTTGTCACATGTGCTCATCTGAGTGAGCACCTGGGTGACTGAAGCTTAGATATTCCTCTATCTTAGAATAAAAAAGTAATTGCTACCTGGGTGCCATTTAGGTTAGCTCCATTCTAAGCATCATACATGAGGAAACTGATTCCTCTTAACATCTTTATAGGGTAGGTGGTATTATTTTACTCCTTTTGCAGATGAGGAAACTAAGGCTCAGAGAACTAAGTAACCCAAGAACACACAGCTAGAATGGCTGGGCTGAGATTTCAGTTTAAGCAGTCTGGCTCTGGAGCCCTTACCAGTGATGTTTTACTGCCTCTCAAACACTCAAGATATGGATATACTACAAATGGGAGTCAGGAACTAGAAGGATTGTTCCTTGCAGGTTTCTTTAAAAAAAAAAAAAAAAAAAAAAAAAAAAAAAAAAAAAGAAGAGGAAGAAGAAAAGGAAAAGGAAAAGGAAAAGGAAGAGGTGGAGGAGGAAGAGGAAAGCCCACCTAGATCAGCAGTCATCAGGCCAAGTCCAGCCTTAGCTGGGCTGAAACCCACACATTCATGAGAAATCAAGGTCTACTGCTCCAAGAGGTTCTGTGTTGTTACCCAGCAAAAGCTTACAGACACAGTATCTGATTCACGAGGAACACGTACTGGGAGATACAAGGGGACAACAAGAACAACAAAAACACCTCAAAGAAGTAAGATAGGCCAATTAAAACCCAAGACATCAAAAGCAAGCAATTGTAGAATACTATCATTGTGCACCTCAAGATTATTACAATCACTGTTGTTTTCCTCTAGAAATTCTGGTAAAATCAATTAAAAACATCCAACGCTAATTCTGTGACAGCATTTGAATGCCTGCCCAGACCACAGGAAATAGGCTTCAGTAAACCTTTCGCTGAAAAGCTGGCTTTAACACCTCTGTGTCCTAAGCAAGGAAATCAATAAGCTCATTTTCTCTGTAGGATGGCCTCCCCCACGACACAGACTGCAAAAACAAGGGGATTTTGACAGGAGACCGTGATAGAGACCACTACTAGACAGGAAGCTGGCTCTCAAGTTTCCAACATTCACATAAGAAGACTGAGGTAATTAAGGATATTAAAGAATTTGCCAGGGGTGCCTGGGTGGCTCAGTCACTTGAGCGTCTGATTTTGCTCAGATCATGATCTCACAGTTCGGGAGTTTGAGTTTCACATCAGGCTCACTGCTGTCAGCCTATCAGTGCAGAGCCCACTTTGGATCCTCTGTCCCCCTCTTTCTGCCCTTTCCCCACTTGCGCTCTTGCAAAAATAATTATTTTTTAAAAAGAAGAATTTGCCAGATGAGGTGGCTGAGAAGGAAAGCTCAAAATCCTAGTTCCAATACAGTAAAAAAAAAAAAAAAAAAAAAATCTAAGTATCAGATTCCAAAGCCACCAGAGTCTGATAAAACTATTAGCAAGTTCACATCCCTAAAAAGCATCCCAGAATTTTATGAATTAGAAATGGAGCACAGAACACTCTTTACTAAAACAAGTGGTTATTTTCTCTCCGTTTCTTATAGTTTTATTGTTTGCTTAAGAAAATCACTTTCTGAAATCTAGGTAGGTAAGAGTCTTACTTCTACAGAGACTCCAGGCTTGGGTCTAAATCAGAGGCTGCATTTTTAGTGAAAAATGCAAGGTCTGCACGAGTTTGAAATTGAGGCCCATGTGCTCTCTCGGTGTTTCCATGACATTTTCGTACTGTGCATTCTGAGTGCAACACAAGGGCAGGGCAGCACTACCACTGCACAAAGCCACACCCATGCTAAGGTGGTCTCAACTAAAGCCAGACTGGTTTGCACACTACAACCTTTCTCTCCCTGCTACTCGGTTATAACCAACTACAGTGAGAAATCACTTTATATAGTACCTTTTAATGCACGGAAGGAGCGTGGAGGGGCTTTGAACTCCGCAGACAAAAAGAGGAATGTATCATGTACATTCCCCTTTTTCCTTGGGCAACTACTACGTTTGGATTATTTGAAGGAGAAAGGAAGGGGGTGGGAGGGTGGAAAGTTAAGGTGTAATCACTACTGTTGGGCAAGATCAACAGTCCTCCCCCTGCCCTACTTCCACCTAGAAACCAATTAGCACAACACAGCAGGGCCAGAGGAAGCACTATCACTTCTGCTCAGGTTGCCCAAGAATGGCCACAGGGGACAGTCCAGGGTAGACAGACTGACAAAGCACTGTGACTTAGCAGAAGGCACAGTACCAGGGCTGATCAACCTCTTCATCAGCAACTTAGAGCATTTTGTAATCTAGGCAGTGCAATGAGGACTGGAGGTCAAAGTGCGGGTATACCATTAAACCCTGAGCATCTACTTACCGGCTCCACGAACTCAAACATCTTTCTCTCTTGGACTTCCTGCACCTTGAAGACATACTCCAGGGATACTTCATAGAAATGCTGCCGGACCAAGTCCACTTGGCTGTCTGCCTGCAAACAAGTCAGAATTTAAGAGGAAAGTCAAGTCACTACCCAAGGAGAGCATTCAGCAAGCAGGCCACAAAATTCCTTGGAGATGGTTTTTATACACAATTCAGACAGCATGAAACAGACCTAAGACTAGTGACAATGTCCTAGGCACCATGTCCTTAGGTATACATATATTACGTGACATTATTCGCTCCTCATTCACTATAGTGACTTAATCCTCATCCAATTCCTAAAAAGAAGATATTCTCATTACCTCTAAGTGACAGGAGGAAAATGATGTCTGCTAACATTAAGGAACCTGAAGCAGCCAGTACAGGGCACAGTTGGGATTTTTGTGCTTGTGGATCTGCCTCCAAGACCCTTGATCATCTTTAAACTAGGAGGCTGTACCACCTCCCCACACCCAAGGGCAGACCTGGGTTCTAAAGAAGACAGATTTTTAAGGAGAAAAAAAGAAAACCTGCAGGGTTCTCCCCATCCCATTAGGAATGAACAAAACCAGCTGTTAGAGGGCAGGGGCCTTTAGGAAAGGACATTTCCACATGAGTTTCACCTATTTTCTTGTTTGTCAAGGGACAAACTGTCAGTTTACTTCAGCAGAGTAATTACACTATTCCATCTAAGCCTCCTTTCTCCGTCCATGCAGAGGGGGTGCTGCATAGGCCCACACATGCGTACAATCAAACCACTGATGCAGGATATAGACAGCAGGGGAGAAAATGAGCCTGGGTAGAATAACAAGATGCTATTAAGTACCTCAACTATCACTGTGAAGTTCATAACATTTCCACACTATTGCTATGCCACCTCACTGTTACAGTGAATGCACATTTCAATGACAAAAAATATTAGTATTTTTTAAAATTTTATCCACTTATTTTTTAGAGACAGTATGCACGAGCAGGGGGAGGGCAGACAGAGGGGGAGACAGAATCCCAAGCAGGCTATGCACTGTGAGCACAGAGCCCAACTGGGGCTCAAACTCACAAACCGTGAGATCATGCCCCTGAGCGGAAATCAAGAGCTGGACACTTAACCAACTGAGCCACCCAGGCGCCCCTTAAGATTTTTTAATAAAAATGAATATCCTGGTAGTGGGAAACAAACATCTGCCTTCTTTAGAAGTGACAGGGTGAGAAACCATTCTATAACATACTTCACAGAGACAAAGCCCCCAAAGAAATACCTCTTCCAGTGTGCGTTTGTCAAGATCCCTGCAGAGGAAACTGGGGACATATTTCCCATTACACCAAATATGACACTGCTATCTTTCTATCTAAAGAACGTGGCAAATCATTCATTCATTCAACCATCATGCACAAAAAGAAATTTCCTTCATGGAACTCACAACATAGGGAAGCAAAAAGATTCTAAATAATTATGTCCATAAACAGAAAATTACAAACCCTGGTAAAGCACAAACAGCCCAGTCAACTCTCCTGTGAGCAACTTCCTCCTAGGTAAACATATTAACACATAGAAGCTAATTGGCTAAGTGCTGGGTGGGGAGGCAACCAAACACACACACACACACACACACACACACACACACACACACACACACACACACAGCAAAGGGCTAAACTTGGGGGTATTTTCTAAGCCTCTAAGCAGGAGAAGCTGGTATTTGCGGACTGAGAGATCTTTATTTGGAGGCCCAGTTTCAGAAAGTGCTGTACCCTCCTTCCCCAGGTGTGGCTCTTCAGACCACTGGGCTGATCCCTTCCACCTGGGCTCCTGCCAGCTAAGCCCCATATGCTCCTGCAGCGTCTAATTTCCTCATAGTGCAAATCCAACACACTTACACCAGGGATGCATCCACTTCCCCTGACCACCCACACACCTCAAACATCCTCCTTGCTCAGGCTTGCCAACTGACACTCCAACTCAAGAAAGGGTCATTCTGGAAATTTGCAACGTGGCTCCTGCCATGAGGCAGCAATGGAGGAAACTCCTAGGAGACAGACAGCAGAGCCCGGCATCAGTCAGGGAGCTAACAGCCCAAACATCTGGGTTGGACTCACAGTTCTATCATTTTCTAGCTGGAGAGGCCTACTCAAGTCACTTATTCTCTCTGGGGCTCTTTCCCACACCTGGAGGTAGTATCCGCCCTTGCGAGAAAATGAGCTAAAGGATGTGAACAATTTGAAAGCCAAAAAGGGCTGTGTGCACATCTGCTGTTACTACCACCAAGCCCTTCAGACAGATGGCCTTCAGCTCCTCCCCCCTAAGTCAACCATGGGTCTCGGGGTGACTAAACTCCTTTCCTAACTAGTCTCCCTGCTTTCTTTCTCTCCCCAACCCCAATCCAGCCTGCACCCAGCAGACAGAAGAGCTTTCTTAAAACTGGAATCAGAAGGGGGTGCCTGGGTGGCTCTGTCGGTTAAGTGCCTGACTTCGGCTCAGGTCATGATCTCACGGTTCGTGGGTTCGAGCCCCGCATCGGGCTCTGTGCTGACAGCTCGGAGCCTGGAGCCTGTTTCAGATTCTGTGCCTCCCTCTCTCTCTGCCCCCACTCATGCTCGGTCTCTGTCTCCCTCTGTCTCAAA
This sequence comes from Panthera leo, assembly GCF_018350215.1. Lineage (NCBI taxonomy): Eukaryota > Metazoa > Chordata > Mammalia > Carnivora > Felidae > Panthera > Panthera leo. The sequence continues at coordinate 118,572,019 of NC_056679.1, read as the reverse complement.
CATGGTTTGCAAGACCCTGTGTGACCTGCCTCCCCGCCCCCCCAATGCATCCTCCCTGTACTCCAGCCTCCCAGATTGACTCCCTGTCCCCTAACACTCTAAATACTTTGCAATTGGTGTTCCTTCTGTTTGCAAACCTCTTCTAAATATTTAGTTTTTTAAAACTTTAAGGCACCATAAGAAACTTTTACATTATGACCCAAAAAACATGCCTTATAATTTTCTTCTGTTCTAGCTTCCTCTATTCTATTTCATGACCTGACCCAGTAATTCAGATTTTTATGACACACAATTCTTAAAAAATACTTTATTTGAGAGAAAGACAGAGAGACAGAGGGAGAGGGAGCGGGAACAAGCGCAGAGGAAGGGCAGAGAGAGAGACAAAGAAAGATTACCAAGCAGACTCTGCGCTGATAGTGCGAAGCCTGAGGCCGGGCTCGATTCCGCAAACCTTGATGCCATGACCTGAGCTGAAATCCAGAGTTTGACCCTTAACCAAATAGGGTCCCGAGGTACCCCTAAAATATGTTATTTTTAAATAATTTCTACACCCAGTGTGGGCCTCAAACTCACAACCTTGAGCTCAAGAGTTGTATGCGCCACTGACTGAGCCAGCCAGGCACCCCAATACACGCACAACTTCAAGAACAGCGTCCTAGCTTTTCTCTTAGTGGTCCTTCTCATCCTTCTAGTTTCAATTCATTTGTTAACCTCTTTAGAAAAGGCTTTAGTGACCATGTTAATGTATATAAGGTAAAAAGCGCTGGGGTAACCTACCCCCCCCCAATTTATTTCCTTATCACTATGTAAAATTATTTTCAATGCTTTTCTCTGCCTGTGGCTCACCTACTGCAATAGAATATCAATGAGAGCAAAGACTTTGTCTCATTTTTCCACTTTTCTATCCCAGCTTCCAGAACATTGCCTGGCCCATAGTAAGCATTCAAGAGATGCTTAAGGAATGAATAAATTGATCTCTACGTGGCCATCAGTGATCCAGTTCTCAGAAGAAATGCATAACTCCATACATTTCCACAGGAAAGAGAAGAAGAAATCCAATTAGAATGGTAGGTTTCTCGGGGCGCCTGGGTGGCTCAGTCGGCTGGTTGTCCGTCTTCAGCTCAGGTCATGATCTCACAATCCGTGAGTTTAAGCTCCGCGTCGGGCTGTGTGCTGACAGCTCAGAGCCTGGAGCCTGCTTCAGATTCTGTGTCTCCCTCTCTCTCTGCCCCTCCCCCTCTCACACTTTCTCTCACTCTCAAAAATAAACATTTAAAAAAAATTTTTTTTAATTAAAAAAGAATGGTAGGTTTCTTTTGCCAATGCCTTTGCTCACCTGAGCCATAGAGCTCTTCACATCATTAGACCCCCTCCCCGCCCCACCCTACAATGGACTGGTAGGCCAGGAGTCCAGCCCACCTGGCAACCACTCAAGATGGTTTCCCTGCTTGTTACTTGAGAAACGGTTCATCTACCAGCTTGTCTGAGATGCACCAACCACTCTAAGGTTCTTGGAAACAAACACTGTCCTAGGCTCTAAGTTCATTAAAGCCGATCATTCATTTACTCTCCACGATACACTCAACACCTGAATGGACTCACAGAAGTATGCAATGAATATTTGTTAAGTGCATATTGTCTTTAAAGTTTCTTAGCCCTTGGAGAAGAAAAGTTAATTTACAAAAGAATCACCCACTAGATGGCAGTGTCATTCCACATCACTGCACTATAATTTTATTCACCAAATGTAGGGATTGGCTAGAATTTCAAAGTATTCAGTTCAGAGCTCTGCAATTAGGTAAGAATTCTGGATATTTAAAGAAAGTACATTTCATTAAAAGTGCAGTAGGTGTCTGGTAATATTTCCAAATTGATTTTTTAATAAATGTGAGAAAATCATCACTTAATAGCTGGAGGACCTTGAACAAATCCCTTGACCTCTGCAAGGAACCCAGTTCCTTCAAAAGTATTTCCAGTAGGTTCAATCAGAAGATTACCAAGGTCCCTCCTTCAGGTGGTGAATCCTATCTCAACGACACTGGCATTGAATAACAATGGCTGCCTAGCTGCCCAGCAACATCCCTCCCTCCCAAGGTAAAGAGGCAATTAGGAGAGTACAGTGAGTTCAAAGAGCTCCAGGGTCAGGGGCCAGGGTTCACAACCTCACTGACTAGCTATTGGCAGGCTACTGAACGGCGAGGGAATAAATCTGTCCCTCACAGAGTGGTTATAAGGATTTCAGAAGATTCCAAGTGCCTAACACAGTACCTAAAATAAGCATCAGTAAATATTTGCTGGCCTTATTGTTGTGGTCAGTGAAAAGTATTGTATCGTTTTTGTTGTTATAAGATTTTTATCAATTTAATTCAGCTCAGGCACAACTAAAAAGCAATGCTCAAGAATACCCGGACCTTAAAGAAAGACTTACAGCCCACTCCTTGCCCTCAAAGTACTTAGAAAGCGTAACGAGGTCAAAGACAAGCACACAAAGAACCATAAAAGAGTGTAATGTAGAAATGCCCACTAATACCTGTAACTGACAATGTCAGGGCTATAGAGTAAAAGTTGGTGTCCCTGCCAACATTCGTATGTTGAAACCTAAGCTCCAATGTGACAGCACATGGAGGTGGGGCCTTTGGGAGGTGACCAGGTCATAAGGATGGAGTCCTCATGAATGGAATGAGTGCCCTTATAAAAGAGACCCCAGAGAGCTCCCGGGTCCTTTCACCACATGACACCACATCAAGAAGAGTCATCTATAAGCTCTCACCAGATGCTAAATCTGCCAGTGCTACAATACTGGCCTTCCTAACCTCCAGAACTGTGAGAATTAAATTTCTGTCTCTATAAGCTGTCTCACCTATGGTATTCTCTTTTACTAGCCTGAACACACCAAGGCAGTGACGAAGAGTACCATTCAATTCGGGAACGGGAAATGGGGAGGAACGAGCCAGTCATAGGGATAATACTTTATATTTGTTTAGCAGCCATAACACACATCCCCATACATGAAATAGAGAGAACACATACTTTGTGTTTTACCAAAAAATGGAACTAAAAGATCAGAGAGGTGAGTACTTGCCCCAGGTCACACAGTGAAAACACCCAACAGCAGGCCTTGAAGTAAGGTATCACTTTCCCAGACAGTGCTCTGGGCTGACACTGTACTATCTTGGGGGGAGAGGATACTGGCATGGCTTTAGAAGAGTATGTTACAGTCATCCCAGACCAAGGAAGCAGCATCCAGGTATGGAGAGAATAGACCAGAAAAGCATCCTCACACTGCGGAATGCCATGCCTACAGACTAACTGTGCTATGGGCCGTCAACACCAACAGGTGGTAGAACAATCACACAGTTGTTCAACTCTCAATGACCCTGACTCACCTAACTGCTTAGGAACTGCAGAGCTGGCCACATCTGGTCATTGCAAGCTGCAGCCAAAAAGACTTTCCTTAAAGGTAGTTTCCAAACCCTAAATGCTAAATGACTCTAAGAAGGGTAACTCACTAAACAGTGAGGGCATCAGGACAGATCCTAATTTATCATGGATAATTGCATATTCTTGGGTATCTTCCAGTGCCCATACCCCACACACAGCTGGGATCCCATCCAAGGAATTAAGTACTTTATATACGATCCAGTGAAAATAGGTTCTCTTTAGCCTTCTCCAGCACATCTGACAAGATTCACCTGAGGAGCTAGGCTACCTTCAAGAATCACCTCCCCATGTGTTTGCTCCTTTTTCCCTAGCCAGGTAGGAAATCTTCCAGGACAGGTTAGTGTTTTCTACTTTTCACACCAAGTACTCAGTTGCTATAAGCTGGCTGACCGGCCAAGAACTGATCTGCAAAGCCCATTACAAACACTTGTTGCTGGCAGTGTTGTTGACTCCTCTTCATCATTTACACAATTGGTTTAAACTTGCATTTCAAAGCAAAGGGCTCTGAGAGCAAGACATTCCTAACTGAGGATGTGCAACAAATCGGGTTGGGAGGGGTTCAGACTCCACCATCTCCTATGTTATCTTCATTTTTCATCCTTTAAACATATGATCTTCATATTAACTTTCATGTGACAGAAGCACTGCATGGTATTTGCTTAAAAACAAAGTAAACTGAAGAATGAAGGCTAGCTTGACAAGTGTCCATCGAATGATGAACGGATAAAGATGTGGTACACACACACACACACACACACACACACACACACACACACACACAATGGAGCATTACTTGGGCATTAGAAAAGATACCTTGCTATTTTCAATAATGCAGATGGAGCTACATACAGAGTGTAATCCTAAGTGAAATAAATCAGAGAAAGACAAATACCATATGATTCTACTCATGGTATTTAAGAAACAAAATAAATGAGCAAAGGGAAAAAGAGAGAGAAGCCAAGAAACAGACTCTTAACTACAGAGAACAAGCAGATGGTTACATGGTGGGAGGTAGGTGGGGGGATGGGTGAAATAGACAATGGGGGTTAAGGAGTGCACTTGCTGTGATGACCCCTGGGTGATGTATCAAAGCACTGAATCACTATATTGCACACCTGAAACTAATACCACACTGTATGTGAATTAACTGGGATTTATATTTAAAACTTAAAAAAAAAAAAAAAAGAATGAGGCGCTAACTTGGAAGTCACAACCTCTCTTTACCACATACCTGAGAAAGGTGAAGTAAATTGTTAAGAGTTAAATAAAATGACATCCATGTAGTCAACTTTGGAGTTCCACTATAACCTGCTCGGTCTTCCAGAAACCACTCCCTTACCATGCAAGTCTCCATGAACTAAATGAGAATTATGACAGATCCATGGTTGCAAAGTTAACTTATCTTTCCAAGTGAATTACTCTTCATGCCAATCCAGAAAGTCCTAGGGCAGGCCACATAATTTATCTCTTGTGAAACAAAGTTACCAAAGCGTAAAACATATGAATGGCAATAAAATCCTGCTTAAAGAAAAAGAGACAGAGAGAGAGAGAGAGAGAGAGAGAGAAACAAAGACACAAAGAAAGAGAAGGAAGACTGCTGTGAAGTACCAATGGAAATATTTTTTAAAAAAATAGTAACAATAATATTGGAGGAAGAAAAAAGTGTTTCAGATGCTGACTTTTCAAATCAGTGATACAAGGCAGGAAGTCAAAAAGTAAAGCAATAGGGTACAGAACCAAGGTAAAGGGTGAGACAAACAGGAAAACACAAAATTTCAGTTTGAAAGGAAGAAGTACATTTCAGTGCTCACGGCTGCCCCACAAGGAGGTGAGTGACGTTGACCAGCAGTATGTGCTCCCGCCCACCTGGTAGGTTGGACAGCCACAAAAGGAGTATTGTGGATGTGAAGATACAAAGGGAATCCAGGCATTAGGCATCTGATGAGGGATCGGGGTCAAGCTCCTGGTTTCTGAGGCCACTTCAAACCCTAGGATTTTCTGGCAAGGAGGAACGGGCACATATTCTACAGCAACACATAGAAATTAAACACCTTGTTCAGGATATTAGTGAAGTTTCTTACCTCCTGAAGCTGAGATTCTTTCTTCTTAGAAGACAAATTCAAGTGTTTTTCTAAGACACCACAATACTTTTCTGTCTCCTTGTCATACTTCTTTTTGGCTTCCTGGCAAAAAGAAGACAGGAGGGAAAGAGTAAAACGTTGCAGGAATAAAAGCAACCTTGTCAAGACCTGCCGGCTCAATTCCATAGGTCACCATTCCTTCAGACCCAGAACAGCCAACTACCCATCTCTTCCTTCTCTTCAAATAATGCATATTAAGTCAAACCAACCCTCCATCAACACACAGACCGACGGGTATGAATGTCTATCACAGAAGACAATGCCAGAGGCAAGGTAAATACCAGTATTTAATAGTGGCAAAGCCAGGACTCCACTTTCTAAGAACCTCAACGGTGAAAGAGAAATGTCTAATTTCTAATTCAAAGGATGTTCAAGGCCAAATAAAGGAGCAAAGTTACCTATGAAGCTAATCCCAAAGCAGTAAGACCTACTTAAAGCTTAAATCGGACCAATCTAGGGTAAGGGCAGATTCAGCTTTAACAGCAGTCAAAAAGTACTTAATATATAGACCTAAATATTCCTGGGCACAATACTGAACACACGTGGGTCTCTGAACTGAAGAGTAATTCAAATGAAAACAAAGACAACAAATGTGTTCACAGCAGCATCAGTTATAAAAACAAACAAAAAGGCAAAAGCACATCACTGCCCAGATACAGGGTTTCAGATAATTAAAGGGTGGGACATCCAATAAATGGAACTAGGAAGGCTAGGTGGTCATATGGCAAGCTGCTCATAATGTAAGGGAAAGTATTAGTATCATGATATGAACTTGGTGCATCCTACGTAGAATGTATCTACCTACAGACAAAGATTAGATGGAAAGATAAACGAAAATAATCAAGTTAAGAAAATGGGATAATGGGTGATTTTCTCCCTCCATTTGGGAAATTTTTATTTGCCTACATTAATAACTTTCAAAATGAAAAATAATATAAATATCATAACACACATAATCCCTGCCTTCCCACCAAATCAGTGAGTCACCGAGATTATACTTTTATCTCCCATTTTACGGAGAAGAAAACTTAGATACATGGAGGTTAACTTGTACAAAGTCATAGTGACAGCTGGGATCCGAGGTCAGGGCAGGCTGCCTCCAAAGCCCACCCTTCAACCGCACTTCAGACACATGTTCAGGGGCAGTCTCTCTTCCTTCCACTTTCTGGGGGGCTGGAGGGGGGGGGGGATGGCAAGCAAGGGGGCTGGAAAAGGCTGACACTGGCTTGAAGACAGGATCAACTTCACTAAGCGCATTATTCTTACTCCTTACTCAGGCAGAACCTACACCAAGTATTTTTCTGCAACTCCAAGAGCTCCAAGAGGAGAAAAACTTTTGCAGCCAGGTAAGGAAATGCAGAGACATCTCCATTCATTCCACAAAGATAGAAGAAGCAATCACTCTGTGTCAGACGCCTGAAGCCACTGGAAATACAAAGTAGAAGTGGTCCCAAGCCTCATGGGGGTGAATGTTCAAGTAGAAGGACAATCAACCAGGAAACACAGAAATAGCTTAATTATAGACTGCAACAAGTGCTATGAAGGAAATAAGGTGCACTCAGTCCACAGACAGGGTCCTCAAGAATGTGAGCTAAGACCTGCTAATCATATGAGGGACAGGGTGGAGGCTTCTAGAGCACAAGAGCAGTACCAATGCTCTGGGCAGAACACTGGGCAAGCCTAAGTGGGACAGGTGACAGAAATCACCGAGAAGCTCCCACCTGAAGTCCCGGAAATCCCAGGCCATGTCAGAACACTATTTATCTGGTCAAAAGCGAGATTCTAAGCCTCTCAACACGGGCACAGTCATCACATACCCTTTTTAGCAGACATGTATCCACCTCTACATATCTGAATTTTGCTTGAAAGACTACTTATACCTAAGAACAACTCAATATGCAGAAGCAAGTGAGGAAAAAGCCTGGGGAGATACTACTCCTTCAAATTTGAGGAAGGGTACAGGCTACACATTGACTAAAGCAACTCTTTCCTTTGTGGAAACCGGCAACTTTAACCTGGGGCTCCCATTCCACTTAATGCTTGCAGATCCACTCCAGCAACCTGTCAGAAAGCCCCCAAGGAGAACCCTGTGCTGGGCTAGCCCAGCTGGCCAGAGGTGAGAAAAGGCCAGGGAACATGAGTCACCAGAATTCTGTGACTTTTTGGCAATTCAAGCTGCCGCATTCCATGTTCAAGAAGACAGCCAGAGCTAAAGAGAAAGGGAAGCAGTTTCTGTCCTGAAAAAAACAGCAACAGGACAGCCAGGGAGTAACTCTACAAAGATTTAGATAACACTCTTAAGATGGAAGAGTGGTATTCATGACTGGCTCAGGTAGGAGGCGGTGCTCGCCTCCCAGGGAACCTACTGTCAGTGGCTAAATGGAGAAAAGACAGAGTTAGAATCCTGTAAGTTATTCCCAACTTCTCATGGACTGACTCTAAACAAATCACTGCCCCCCTCCAAAACTGGGTTCCCTCATCTATAAACTGATGGGGGCTCAGGTTCAGGTTTCCTCTTTCAATTCAGAGGCTAACAAAATAGGAATAAAAACAGCCACCTCCTCATTGACCTATTAGGATAAAATGAGATTAACCATAGACAGTGCTTAGCAGAGGGCGCAGCACACAGAAAGTGCACAATAAAATTCAGTAAAGATGATGATGGCGGCAGTGATCACAGTAGCCATGGTGGTAATGGCAGTCATCAGACTCATCATCTGAACATACCTCTTCCTTATCAAGAACACTACTTGCTTCCCATGCCCCGCTGTCCCGTGAAGGTAAGCCTTCATGGCACCTACCGCAATTTGGAATTATGTTTATTTATTAGCTTTTTGTTTCATGTCGTTCTCTCTAGTCACACCATGAGCACAGTACGTCTACACTTGCTCTCCATCATCCTGGGACCAGGCACAGAGTAAGTGCTCATGTATTTTTTTTTTTAATTAATGAACTGTGTGTACTGAATCTAACAGCTAACATCAAAGGACTATACGACAGGCACTGTTCTGAGCACTTACCTGCATTCGCTTGTCTTCCTTCTAAGAACTCTCGGAGGTAACTATTATCACTGTCTCCATTCTACAGATCGGGAAATGGGTATGAAGAGGTTCAGCTACTCCCCAAGTTGACATGCCAGTGGCATCAGTGAGGTTAGGGCCCACTCTCACCATTGCTCTCTAACTTGTTTTACTTTCACTGCAGTGCCCGGCGCTCCAAATGCACCTCGGCTGTCAGAAAAACAAACTCCCCCAAACTCAGAATTCTAAACACAGGGTCAAGGTTATGCCAAGCTCAGGGTCATGACCTGCTGCAGGCCAGCTACCTCTGCAGCAGAATGCCCAGGAGTCCTCCTCCCTGGCAGCCTTCACATCCAACACTAAATTCTGCTTCTTGGAAAGTAGCAACAGGTTGTTACAGCAACCGAAGCAGCACCAGAATGGGGAGAAAGGGTAATTTTAGCCCCACAGAGGCAGAGTTCAGAAACTTCCACTTGGCCGCTCAGGAGCCCTGGCTGGCTCTTAGGTATTCTTCAGTCTGCTCCCAAAACTGCCTGGTAAAGAGTTTGTTTCTTTGCTTTCTCTTAAAGGTACACAATCCTAGGATATAAATGTATGTATATGAGAAAAAGAAATGACCAAAGGAGAGGGAGGGGAAATCATCCCCAAAGGCATTACACTGTTTAACAAGAAGGAGAGATTAGAGTACGTGAGAGGCAACATGTTTTGATGAGCTATGATTTTATTTGAATTCTTTTATTCTCCTATTTCTCACCATCTACAGCCCCACCTCTACCGCACTTCTGGAAAAGTACCTGCTGCTATCATTAAGATCACTGGTATTACCCAAGAGTAGTCCACTCAGAATCCTGCTCCTCCTCTATGCCAACTCTGGGCTTTCAGGAACCCCGAAGGCAGGGCTGAGGGCAGAGGCCAGAGTAAGAAGGCTGAAAAGATTCTTGGAAAGAGAACTCGATAAATCGGTCTGTCTGCTCTGCTGCTGTCTCAAAGCTCTTCAGAACGTCCAGAACCACCGCCATCTATTATCATGAACAGGAAGCACAGGTCCCAAGGCCACTAAAGTGAAGGTCCCTGGGCCTACACACATGAGAACCCAGGGAGGGACACTCATGGCAAACTCAAAATCTTAGTGGAATTAGACTCCCTTTGAATTATATATTCCGTAATCTCTGATACAAAACCCATGAGCTCTAATCTTCATAAATGTAAAGCATAAAACTAGTAGAAAGTGACTTAGAACTGGAAGAAAAATCTTTGCTATGGTCTGTCCTTCAAACTACAGTCAACCATCCCTCTGAAGAACCCTGACTGAACGGCACATTTTCTTTGCAGACCCTCATCATATTCGTTTTCAGAAGCAGATGTGCTTAGGTGGGGAGGTGGGGTGAGGAGACAGATCCCACTTTGTTGTATTTCAGTTATCTTTCTCCCACGTACAGGCACCTACTTCTCAAGGCCATTTCACGACTGAGTCAAATCTAAGCATGCTAGTAGGTGAGTGATGTTGCCCAAAGCTCCCTGCAGGTGGCGCCAGCTGAAGGATTCACAGTTGCAGAAAAACAGGAAGAAAATGTCAAAAATCCTTTTGCTTTCATTGATTCCAGTGAAAACACTTTCCCTGCAGGTGGCCTCTAACACTCTACTGAAGGTCAAACTAGCTAGGATTTCCTGGTGATTTCTCACAGGGCAGGGGAACCCTGGAGAATCTACCTTTTAAAAATGAACAAGGGGTGCCTGGGTGGCTCAGTCGGTTGAACATCCGACTTCGGCTCAGGTCATGATCTCGCCATTCGTGAGTTTGGGCCCCGCGTCGGGCTCTGTGCTGACAGCTCAAAGCCGGAGGCTGCTTCGGATTCTGTGTCTCCCTCTCACTCTGCCCCTTCCCCACTCATATTCTCTCTGTCTCTCAAAAATGAATAAACGTTAAAAAAAAGTAACAATAATAATAAATAAAAAATAAAAATGAACAAGATTCTCTTCACAGTCTTCTCAGGGACTGACAGAATCAGCCAAATTTTAGCTGCAGTCCTTCGCCATCAGCACTAACAGATTGGGACCTAGGAGTTGAAGCAGTCCTGCTTTTTGACCTGCACAATGTAAAAGATGTACTTTTTTAAACTAGGAAATTTCAAAGAAAACTATGACTTTTCACTTTCTCTTGAAAAATGTCAAGATCTAGCAACAAAGGGCCCATTTTCAAACACAGCAAAAATGAGCTGTGTCCCTCCCCACCACTTCGGGGCCCCATCTGCAACCCAGTCTAGGCTCTGAGTCCTGGGTGTCCACAGTAAGTGCATTTCCATGTTGTCCAAGCACAGATGTATCTACTAACACAAGGAGGCACGGTTTCTACCTTTGCATGATTTATGAACTAGCACAAACCAATTAGGTAACAAAATGCTAGAATGACTGCTCTGGGGTTTGACCACACTCAGTCTTACTTCAGACACTTGGGAATAACAGATGAGCCGCTATAAAATCCAAAAACAAGGCTGCCCTAAAATCCAAGAACAAAGTTTGTATAACTCTCACCTTGGCAGCCCCAATCTGCTCCTTTCGAAACTTCTCCAAGGGAGTGATGAGCACCTCGCTGGCATTCTCAATCTGGTGAGGAGAGAAACAGAGCAGGGGAGTTGGGGGGGACACGTAAACACAAAAGCAATGATCAGTTAAGAATTCCTTCCGTGTCTCACTTTAAAATTTGAGTAAGCAACACTGTGCAGGTGTTGACTGTTCACGATACGTGAACTGAAAGCACGTCAGATCAAAATCTAGTCATCATCTCCAAACACGGAATTCTTCCCATGTGTGACTCACTCTTTACAGTGAGGACCTCTAAAACGGTAAGCAACCACGTGAAGGCAGAGGGGAGCTGGTGACAGGGCAGGATCTAAATTTCAGCCTTAAGTGACTTCTTGTAAAGGCCAATTGACCAAGTTACATTTAAGTAGATATATTTTGGACAGATCAACATTGAGTCTAGGTTAAAAACAAGAAACACCTGTGGACATGCAATGGCATGAACACCTTCTAAGCCGGACTTTGTGTATTCCTACCAGTACTGGACTAGGATCAGGACATTTGTGCCTCCAGGCCACGGCTGCCTCTCACCTTCACCCCAAGCACTCATCCCATCAGGTCCTGCACGCAACAATACCATCACCCCAAGGCACCTCAAATGCAACAAAACTTGTTCCACTTCCAAGTTTTGGCAGTTAGCCATTTCCTCAGACGCTGGATCCCTGAATTCTCTTGTGGACAACTTATTTCTTATTCTAATTCAGGTTTTGGCCTGAAGGTCACCTCTTTAGGGAGGCCTTTCCTGATCACCAGCATATTCCAAAGCAAACTTCTCACTACCTCACCACGCGTTTTCTTCAGAAGACATAAGCCAGCTAAAGTTTTCTAATTTACCAATACACACACACACACACACACACACACCATCTTGCAAATGCTCACTTGCCCGCCATTCTCCTCCAAACACAGAAAGGTGCTGAAACAAAGGAGCACTCAAATATTTTTCATTGACTAAATCAATGAATGATTTCTTGACTGGCTGCCAACTGTGTGACCACAGGCGAAGCATTTAACCTCTCTGGGCTCTCATTTCCTAATGTGCAAAATGAGTAGGCTGGATTGTTCCAGCTCGAAGATTCCATGGTCTGTTCGAAGGCAGCAAAATATTTTACAATCTTTCCTTTTAAGTCATTCACTGCTTACTCGTCGCTCAACTAATTATTTCAGGAATCTTGTCCCAACAAAGGATTATTTTCCTAAATCACATGTGCATCCATCACAATGAAACCAACAGAGTAAATGCCAGAAGCCATAGATGGACACAGCCAAGAATTAAGTAAGCAATGTGAGGGATAAAAGGTGACAAGTCTCCAAATTTACTGCCATTTGCCTTTTTCTCAATTTTGAGAGCACTTACCTCAGAAGAGAGCATTTTAACATGAGGGTCGCAATGTTTAACTTGTTTGCTTTTTATTATTATTTGATGTTGCTTAATGGGCTCCCTCACTTAAATCTTCCACAAATCAAGCACACAGTGGTGTGCTGAGCCAAGTTAGCATACACTTGAGCCAAGAGCACAAGTTAGCATACACTTGACAGTAAGTTATATTTTTTCAAGAAAAAGTAAACTTAACAACAACAAAAATCCCAACGTCGAGGCTGTATCTCAAACCAATGAAATCAGAATCTCTGTACTCTGTCCCAGGCATCAGTACGTTTTAAACTCCCCGAGTTGTTCCAATGGGCATCCACAGCTGAGAATCTAGCCTTAAGGAGAAGCACCCCCCTCCCCCCCCGCCCCCCCCCCCCCACACACACACACGAAAGCACGAACTACACCTGGGAAACAGGACGCCCGAGACCTTGCCCCATTCCTTCTACTGCTTGCTATCAGACTTCACAAGACCTCAGTGTTCCCATCTGGCCAACGAAAGACTACAGATAGTGAGAAATAAGGTTTTTCTGGGTCTAAGATTCTATGACTGTGTTATTTCCACTCCGGTCTAAGCACTGCACTGATACTGATGACACAGAAGCCCACTCTATGCTCTTCAAGAACTCACATTTACTATGGGACAGACACATGCAGTGATTATCAGACACAGTGGAGAATCAGATACATGAACCAGATACTACGAAAATACAAAGGATGGCCAAATATCCCAGAGAGTCAGAGAAGTCTTTGCAGAGAGGTGCGGCTTTGGGAAGTTGAGCTGAATTGATGAGGCTGTCCCAGGATAAGGAGGTAGGGCAGGGGCTTGAGATGGCCAGATACTCGGATGCACATGGCAGAAAACTCAGTTCACAGACATTAATAATAAAATTGCAGAGGCAAGCTGAAGAGTATAATCCAGTCATTGTTCCCTTACCACGGGCCATGGCAATCTGCAGGGTATTCATCGAGATCTGCTCACCACACCCCCCACCCACAAATACTGACTCGGCCAAGAATCAGACTCAAAAGAATCGCTTCCCTTTCTCAGGCAGTAGCACGTGTACAAACACACAAGCTTTCCCCTGCCTCCACCCACCACCAACCTTGCTGCAGCTACCAGCCTCCTGATTCTGATGCAAGCACCCAAAAATGGGCCATCAAAGTCAACAATGTCTCTCTGTCCAGGGCAGAAGGTGAGAACTTCCGCTCTGTGAGGAGTTTCAAAGAAATTCCCACATTCTTCAGTATAACACAAATGTGCGTTTGAATCCAAACTGTGACACTTTTTAACTAAGTGACCTTGGGCATGTTAATTAACCATTCGAAACCTCAGTATCTTCATCTAGACAATGGGATGATATAGATACCACTTCACAGAGTCATCATGCAGGTTAAAATTAAAAATGCGTGCATACACGTCTTGGTCAAGGCTATGAACTGAATAACATCTCCTCAAAATTTATATGGCGAAGCCCTGACCTCTGTGAAATTAATTAAACAAAGATAAACAAAGACGCCATTAGAGTAGGTGGCTCTAATGTTATAACAGCCTACATAAGCAAACCAAACCCCAAGGGCATAAATCTCTCAAGGCTAAGAAATGGGAGACCAATTAGGCATTCCCAAGTAAGACAAAAGCTTAAGCTATGGCCAATCAAATAATTAACTTGCTACTTCCATTTGTTCGCTATAAAAGTCTTTCCCTTATACTTCCTGCCAGTGGAGGGTCCCTAAACATATCCAGTTTGGTGCTGCCCCGTTTGAACCAATTTTTCTTTGAATAAAGTCGTAAAAATATGATATGCCGCAGTTTATCATTTAAAACTCCCAGGATGACAGTATCTGAAAATTGAGCCTTTGGAAGTAATTAGGTCATAAAAGTGGAGTCCTCACAATGGGATTAGTGGCCTTGTAAGAAAAGATGTAAGAGCCACTCTCTTGTATTTAAGGATATGGCAAGAAGGTGGCCAAGGGCCAGCCAGGGAAAAGGTCCTCACCAGGAACCAAATCAGTTGGTTCCTTGATCTTTGACTACCCAGTCTCCACAACTATGAGAAATGAATATTTGCTGTAAAAACCACCCAGCCTATATTTTGTTCTGGCAGTCTAAGCAGATGAAAACACACTTAGTCTCAAATGATCAGTTTTAGCATGGGAAGAGAGGGAAAAAGTTTGCTGACAGACTCTTCCCTGGGCCTCTGGAGCACCACCGCTTAGGGCCAAGTCCCCCTAGGGACCAACTGCCATGAGGCCAGCAGGGGGATTTCGGTTCAGGCTTCATTCTTGATATCTTACTGATACAGAGAGGATGCAAAAGAACTTTTCACGGATGTGTTATCTGTTATCTATTGATGCCAAACCTCATCAGAATAATTTAGAATACAGAAGGTATCTCTTAAGAACCTAGAGACCAGCATTTGATTCTTCAGTTTGCACAGTGCCCCCTTTGTAGAATTTCTTGTGATTGCTATCATTTAGTTAGTGCCCATTTACTCGGTGCATACTATAGGGCAGACACTGGGTTAGGTGTTTCAGAATAAGAAGTGAAGGAGTGACCCCTGCCCTTCAGGAGCTCTTGGATACATTTAATAAGATGAGAATGGGGGGGTGTGGAGGGGGGCAGAGTGTGACACCTTCGTTCCCACCCTGCCCGTGGGAATGGAAGGCCTCCCAAAGTTAAATAATTCAAAAGATCCACCCATAAGTCATACCTTACAGGTACACCTTATAGTCAATCTTTGGGAGTTCAACAACGTGGTCCTAAGTTGTCCACAGTAATCCCTTGACATGTGTGAAAGGCTGACATGACCACACTGTATGGGACAAAGAGCAGCCTGGCCATACTCACCATCCGTATCCGTTCATCTTCAAGATTCCTGAGGACAGTGGCAAACTCCTGCAAAGACCTTGCTGGAAAAGAGAAAGTGCCATGAGAGGGACATAGACAAATGGGCCTTTGGGAGCCTTTCCAGGTACAGTTAGTATGTTATGGAATGAAATCCCTTGGCACATGCAGAATCCTAAAGTCAATTGCTTCCCAAGGCTCTCCCCTTATCTTTTCATCATTAACCATCCAGGATGACCCCTGGACGCAGGTTAATTTCACCTGGCACTCTAGCTAGGAAAGGATTTCCTTCAAAAACCTGCCTGTTCCTGACACTACCCAGGACTGATGAGATGCTGGCTGGCTCCCAGACTCTCGGCTGGAAGGGGCAGAGTTCCGCTTAGGAGTTGAAGGATTTCCTGCCCAGGATGTGACCCCTTCAACCTTGGTTGTGGGGCTGCGTCAGAAACCAACCTTTCCTCTGGCACCCGAACTACACCAGTGTAGCTCACAATGGAAGCCACATCTCCGGTTTCTCCCTGGATTCCTCCTCCTGAGTCTTCAAGCCACTTATTAATACAATGCAGTGTGCAACGTGGTGGTCAGACGTAGAGAGTCTCCTTCACCAGAATTATTCCCAAAGGCAACAAGCACTAGGTCCAACAGCCCTGAGGATATTCAGGACAAAGGTGGAGTCTTGGGAAAAGTACCCATGTATTCAGCAGTTACTATAATGATGCATTTTCACTGCTCTCGTCTATCGTCCCAACTGCCTTTGCTCATGCCCAGATCGTGGCACTCTGTGACAACAGGGGATTCAATAAGCATTTGACAACTTTCTTCAGTTTAACTCTCTCAATCCTTGCTCACTCCATGGAACTAACCAAGACGCCCAATGTAAGAAGAGTCAAGTACAGTGACTAGGCCCTGCCAAAGACAGACATCTTGACATTGCAAATCATCTGCACACAGCATGGTAATCAACAGTAACCCCACCCTCAGCCTCTGGTTAAGGAATGGGAGAGGAGATGGCGGGATGGGAGGGTGTGGGTCAGTCCATGTGCCATGAAAACAGAAGGATCAGGCCTTTAAGAACTGGGCAGAGAGAGGAGTTTAGCTTTGCTCACCATAGCACGTGGCACCTCAACAGAAACAACAGAAGGTGGCCAGAAGGAACTGTGTTGTGGGAGCCAGCGTCACCAAGCCCCACCACCCTCAGCCCAGGAGTAGGCAGCAACTACAGATCAGTCCCAAGCTCAGGCCTGCCCTCCTGCCCCACGCCCCACAACACCCCGGCCCTCTTCTCAGCCAGAGCGGTGCATGGGGGAGGGTGGTCCCAGAACAGATCTCCTCTCGTCCACAGACATCTTGCCAACACCTTGACCACTCTGCCTGAGATGCCAACTCCAGTGCACCCATGCATGATTTTTCCCCTGCACAAGGGGCCTAGTTCGCCACTTGGGATGAACAGGCCCCTTGACCTCCGACCCTCACTTCACTCTGTCCTCACCACTGTTGGTATGGGCTTCTTGATTCATGACACTTAGACACTTCCTCTCACAGGAAAAAGGCTCAGCAAGGACACAGACAGTTATGGTAAACCGTGACCTTTCTTACACACACGGTTCAGACTTACCTATACACATTTCATCATCTGTTTCTGCATCTCCTATGCACTGGAATTTAAATTCATTTAAGGAATCAGCAAATTTCCTCTTCGCTGAAGATAGATCTAGCAAGAAAGAGAGAAAATATGAATTATGGACATAAACTGATGTTCTCATGTGCTGCACTTTTTAGTCGTTCTACTTCATGCAGCAGCTCGATTTGTTCCTGAGGCAATTTCAAACACAAAAGAATCTAAGTTCCAAAACGCTGAACAGCTGTTTCTAACGTGAAATTGTGATTGGCTTGACAAATTCATACTTGTGTTAACACTGCTTTAACCATTCTGCTTCCAGCTCTAACTCCTCCAGCCACACACTGAGTCTCGTCGTGGACACTGGTCCTGGTGGGAATCCACTTGCCTAAGGAGGTGTCAGGAGGCAGTGTGGGTCAGAGCAGACATCAGCATCCATCATCCCATGGGTGAGCTCAGCCACGGACCTCCCACATCCCGACATTAGGTAGGGAGCTGGAAGGAAGGCCGAGGTGGGCCCAGCCCCCGCCGCCCAGGAGCTTCTGGACTCCTTATTGTGACCCAGGCACAAGTGATGCTGAGTTCTCACAACCCTTGCAGTTCCCCTACGGGGAGAGCGGCCAGCCTGACCAATTTCCGCCTGAACCATTTTCCTGGGTCACCACATTCCCCGCTGCCACAAGAACAAAGCCCTGGCAATGTTTTGAGTTGGGGTTAAAAACACACCCCACATATGTTCTCTGTAAAGAAAGCTCTTGGAAATCCTTGTCAAATTTAAAAAATAAGCTTCCATTTAAGACAGTATCAAAAGCCAATGATCCCTCCTGAACCCTCAGCTTCTGTTAAGGGTATAAAAGCACCCAGTTACCTTTAAGTGGCCTGACAGACACAGCTGCTCAGTCCAAATGCGCTTAACTTAATTCCACAGGCAGCCTTCCTGCACATTAGGCTAATCATTCAAATGACCCTCATAGATGTTTCCCTTATTGAAGGGGAAATGGTATTATGTTCAAATTCCCAGAGGAGGGAAATATGAGGCACAACTGGCAACACGGACTGGCTTTAATGAGATACGGGAGGAGGCTGGGACGGCTCTGGCTTCACAGACCAACATCACCTAATGGAATAAAAGCATCCTTGTCTTGTTTAGTTCCTGGACCTGTTCCTTCAAGTTAGGGGTCATGGGTGGTTGTTTTTTCCTCCATCTTTTGGTTTTGCTGCTTTCCCTGGTGTACCTGCCAGTGCATCCTGCTCAGTGCGTGAATACTGTGTGCACGTGGAGGGCAGTACATAAACTCCACCACCGGTGTGCAGCTCGCAAATCCCAGAGCATATTCTAAGCGCTAGAAGTGAGTACAAGAGGCTGGCTGAGCAGTCGGTCTCTTCTCAGGTCTGGGGCTCAGGCTTTGACCACCTGGACAGCAGGAGCTCCTGCTGCGAGACCGCCCTCCCATGGGCTCCGGTGACACGAGTCCCAAGACAGCTGCGGCTTGTGCAAGGAAGGCCCTCAGCTCTACACCAAAAGAAGACAACACTTGAAGTGGAGAAGGAGAACACAGGAGCCAACAGCCAATAGTCTCCAGTCTCTCCCTGGTCCAGTCACTTTAATGGAATGGTCTTTGGCAAAAAGTGCAGAGATGCCAGCAGAGGAATCGGGCATCTGTTAAACCTGGCAGACCCAAGCTGAGGATATCCCTAAGAACGCCAATCACTCCCTGGCAAGTCAGGAAAGAAACAGATGCATCTGAAAGTCAGAACGCTGTGGGGAACAAAGACACGAGGCCACAGGCAGGCAGGATGAGAAAAAGGCGGAATCATCTTTCAGAACAGAAGACAAAGCCCCCCAGGAAGGCCAAAGAGTATCATGCCAAGAACGTGGACATGGCTGTGCTCAGTCGCACCGTAATTAGAATGTTCTCCAGAACAGAATTCACAAAGAAAGGCCTGCGCAAAGAGTAAGAACGGAATAGCTTCTCTATCCACCTAACAATCCTCTGTGCCTCCCCAGGAGGCAAGAAAGACTCAAACTGGAGAAGCATCTAAACAAAGTGGAAATAAGCCGAAATGTAAGCCAGGCTTGGGAAACCTCCCAACACTCACCTGAGAAGCTGTGCCGTCAGGGGCAGTTACCAATGAGGATCAAGGAGCAGCTAATAATGCACAACAGGGCCTTTGTGGGGCCTTTTTCACAGGAGGACCCATCCAAGCTGTAGCAGGGCCTGTTAGCTTCTGACCAGAAAGTAACCTTATTTCATTGTTGAGTGACACACAGCACACCCTGCCACGACACAAACCTGAGAAGCTGTGTGGGACACCCACAGAGCTGGTAAGGACACGTCTCTCGCTGATGGAAGAATTAGGTAATGAGTACTGCTCCAGAGACAATACTGGTTACAGACCAGTGAGCACAGTTAGGTAGACTAAAAAAATCCCAATTACTGGAATCTGAAAAGGAAGTCACCATTAGGCCTGAAGAATTTGTGCCTAAGAGACAAATCTTTCGGTCAAAGTTCAGGGAAACACCTGATGTTTTGTTTATTCAGCATACTCCCTAGTCTTTGCAACAGCAACTCAAGCTTTCTTTGGAGGATCTCCCCTTGAGGCTTTCTCACTCGGGGTCCTGGTTGTAGGCTGATCAGCCTCTTGCCCTCACCCCAATCTTACCTAGCTCCTGGGCTCAAATTTCAGCTCCACTATTTCCTAGACAGGTAACTAACTCTGGGCTAGGCCTAACTTCATAGTCCCTTACCTGACAGAAGCTGTCGGCCCCACCTAACGCACCAGCTTATCAGGAGCCCCAGGGAGGCGCACTGCACAGGCACTCTGTACGCCGTAAGCTTCAGTTCCAGGCAAGGCTGGGCTATAGTTCCCTACTAAGCGAATCCTGCAATGACAGAACCCAGGGAAGTGAAGCCTGACTACCTGATGTTGAGAACTCAGATAAGTTAAAAGAGTGACCTAACAGCACAGAGCTCTAAGGTGGGGATCTGGGTCTCTCTAAGCTCGTGCGTGCTAAGATCTTTGTAGCACACAGATACACCATGATGCCTCACCCTGTTTAGATAAAACCCCTACTGTTACTGGGGACAACAGAGAGGACACCAAAAAGAACACCTAAAACACAGTGCTTCTTGTCTACAACCCAGAACGACTGATGGCATCTTATGCAGACGATCACCTTTGACATGTAGCTGCAGAGAGATTTATTTCTGGAGACTTCACTCTGAGGCAACAAGAATCTAACGTGCACATTCCAGTAAGAAGAGCAGAGAAGCAAGAGAGGCCGGTACTGATGTTGAGTGCATGCCAAGCTTCATGACACCCTGCTCATAGAACCCCAGTGTTCCATGTTCAGTCCAAGATACAGCGAGGCGCAAAAGTCAGTAATATTTACTCTGCAGAAAGATCTGTTGCTAGAAAGGCAGAATGCTGGCCAGAGCAGAGAGAAGTTGTAACTGGCAGCTGCTGGGGAGGACAAGTATTTGCCTTATAGAATTGAGTTGCCTCCACCTCAGTGAGACCAGGCAGCTAAGGGACACAGAAGCAGCTAGAAGTCTGGGCCTTTAAAGACGGCTCCCAAAGATGTCTGCTTACTAGGGGACCAGAGAGAAGTGCCCTTCTCATCCTGGAGAAGCCATGCTCTCTGCCTCCCTAGTTACTAACCTGCACAGTTTTAAGACAATTTAACCTAACTCTAATTCTTTTTTCAGTAAAAGAAGGTTGATAATTTTTTAAGTTAGGATCTACCTTAATTTACACAAGTTTTACCATTAGTACCATAAGTCAAGCCATTTCCATTTTCCCCTTGGGTAAAACTTAATATACAGGCGCACACACAAATACATAATGTGTACACACACATAATAAAGGACTCAAGGTAATTGTAGAATTATATTTCTTTCAGGGCATCTGTCACCTTTCTTTGACCTCCAGTTACCAGAACTGTATATAAGTACCCATAAAATTTTTGCTCCTCAATCACATCTCCCAGGATTTGGAAACGGATTACCGTTAATGAAGTCCAACTGCCACGGTAAGTATTTGTGACAAGACTGGCCTCTTGGCTGCTTAAAGTGCAAACACCAAAGTCCCCAGGCCTACCTAACCACTCCCTTCTCTGAAAACCAATTACACTTACTCTCTATGCCTGATTGCCTTGTATTTGGAATGATTCCAGAACTATGCATGAGTGGCTCCCTGACAAATGCATATTAAGTGCCTAAGACAAGGCCGAACAAGGTGGCCCTTAAGACAGGCTGGAGTGATCTGGCCGGGCACAGCAACAGAAGGTATCTTACAGATGGAACATGTGAGATCCCCAATTGAGAGGACCCACAGGTGGGTATGAGTTCCCCAAATAAGAGGGTTGACAGCTTGACATAAGTCCTCAGGATGGCAGCTTTGCCCACAACTCACATTCTCAGGTAAACTTCCCATTCTCCAAATCAAACTCTCTCTCCTCTCCTACGCTCCAACTAAGGGCCTCTTCCTGTGTCACCAGTTTGGCAAAGGGCACCACCATCTGTCCTGCCACACAAGTCAAAGTCACACACCCACGTGTCATCCCTGGCAGCACTGTGTCCTTCCCAAGTGTGTCCGTTTCACCTCCTAAGCATGTCTGTTCGATACACTCCTCCCCGTCACCATTCACAAACATCTACATCAAATGCCCCCATTTCCTGGGTAACTACAAATGCCTCTGCTCTGGTCCCCCACACTCACTTTTGTCCCTCCAATCAGTTCTCTCTCCAGTCATGACAGCTCCAATAGTGAATCCTGCAATGGGTTCCCAGAGTTCTGAAACCCAAGACCAAAGTCCTTCCCAAAATCTTGCAAATCCTTCCCAGCCTTGCAAGGCCTGGGCCCCCAACTTCCTCTCTGGGTTCTGCCAGTTCCTGGAACTCCCTACTCATCCCTGCAGCCCTCAACTGAAAAGTTTAGTCCTCCAAGAAGCCTTCCCTGACTTCTGTAACCAGACCAAACCCCACGCTACCTTCACCCTAAGTCCTATGCACCTGTTTCTTCGTAGTAATTTTATATTGTTCAGGTGACTCTCCGATTAGTATCTCCCCAACTAGTAAATTCCTTCAGGGTGAGGATCCTGTCACTTCATGCTCACCAGGACAACCTCAGAACCTAGCACATCACCTGGCTGAAAGCAGGCGTCACAGGAAGAACAAAGGGGGAGGGGAAGTTGGACACTCCCCTAGTTCCCTGAACTCATCAAAGGTGAAATTCTCAGTTGTATACTTCGCAAGTGAAAATAAGATTAGATACATAATAGGATAAACGTCAAACTTCGTTAAGCCAGCCTGAAGTTTGCATATATAGGAATATGCTTACTTAACATAGAACCACCTCCCCTCATCTTCTCTGTTGAAGAAGATTCCCACAGAGCTGCAGAAACACCAGCAAGGACATGAAGCAAAACCTTCTCTAAACCAAGAGACCAGGAACAATGAGCTACAAACATGCCAGGTGTGGGCCACAGCCATGTGTGCCCTTTCAGCCCCAGCCATTCCCCAAGCCTGGAGCTAAAACAGATGAAGAAAGGGTTCCGGAGACCCTTCTCTCCTTCCCCATACCTGCAAGTGGAAAACACATCCAATCAGAAACTGCCTGGGGAGAGGCATTTCCCAGTCTGCATGTGGCATTTTAAACCTAGTGCCATTGCTTAACTATAAGAAAACCAACCATGTTCCTTTGTGAGGTACCATTCTACAGCCTGAAACCCTGCACTTCAGGAGCAAAAAGAGAGATGGTGTTCAAATCTTACAGTAGAACAAAACACACTCAACAACATTCTAGTTTCTGTGATGCAGTCTTACCTGTGGCCACTAGGTGGCGGTGGACAATATCAGAGAAGAGGTGTTAATAACCCAAGGAGAAATGACAAAGCCTGACAAGTAGTGCTGGGCACAGACCATGCCCTGCTGATGAAGACACCCACCCAAGAAGGGAAATGTCCAGTAGACACGCAATCAGCAATGCGGGGAGAAGCGCTGGCCTCCACGGGGGAAGAAATGTCCCAAAACATGCAGAGGACCTGCGTTCTTCTTATCCATTCAAGCCTGAGACATGGAGGGGAAGGGCTAGAAGGATCAAGTCACCACCAGTATGTCTCTTCCATTTTTCCAATCTGGTTGGAGCAGACTCAGAAAACCACTCACGTCACTAAAGGATGATATGCCCACCAGCCACATCAACCACCACATGTCACATCATGTGCATTCTGATGATACATCTGTGTGCTTTTCCTGAGGCCATTTCCCTAAAATTCTGTTACCTAAGTGAGGACATAGCCAACCCTGACTCTGGAGAATTTGTTTCTGCAATCAGAGCACTAAGGCTAATGAAATTCTCGGAGTTATTTTAAAAATGAAATTCTGGGGCACTTGGGTGGCTCAGTCGATTGAGCACCCAACTCTTGATTTGGGTTCAGGTCATGATCTCACAGTCATGGGATCAAGCCCTAGTTGGGCTCTGCGCTGGGTGTGGACCCTGCTTAAGATTCTCTCTCCCTCTCCCTGTGGACATTCCCCACTCCCACCCCCTTGCATGCATGAACACGCTGCTCTCTCAAAATAAAGTAAAATAAAATAAAAATGAAATTCAATAGAAGGAAAGGGGCTTCACCACTTCCTAGACAAGATTTCCAATTCCATTTACATGGAAACATCCTTTTTAGATTAATATGGCGCTCCAACCTCGCCTTCACCTCCATCACAGTAACTGTAAATACATGATGCCTTCACTTACTGGGCACTTACTATATGTACCTACTGAGTACTTTAACTCATTTCATCCTTACAATAATCCTACAGGTAGGAATTATGAGTCCCATTTTGCAGATGGGGCAACAGATTCAGAGATTAAATCATGTGCCATGGTCACATAGCTAACGTGTGGTAGTGTGAGAAACCTGGTCCTTCTGACTCCTAAACTCTCAGCTACAATACTCCAAGGTGTAACTGACTCTAATATTTGAGAATCTGGTATCAGTGTACTCAAATTCTAAAAGTGATACATATACATTCCATACGCTTTAGGAGACTGCAAGTTAGAAGGACCTCATCTGTGAACAGATGTACCTGTGCTTTCAGTCACTGCAATCAACCCCAGTCTAGAACAGATGACTCTCCCTCTGACTTAACATCACACAGTCAGTAGGAGCCTAACACTACACTGCGTCACAGTGCCTACCTCATTCACCTCATCTCATCACGTAGGCATTTTATCATTTCACATCATCCGAAGAAGGGTGAATACGGTAAAATGTTTTTGAGACAGAGACCACATTCACTTAACTTTTATTACAGTATACTGTTATAATTGCTCTGTTGTACTTTTAATTATTGTTGCAAACATCTCACTGTGCCTAATTTATAAATCTAACTTGATCATTAGTATGTATGTGCAGTTTAAGTGCAGAAAATAAAAACAGTCTATATAGGTTTCTGCACTATCTGTGGTTTCAGACATCCACTGGGATCTTGGAACATATCCGCTGTGGAGCGGGGGTGTGGGAGAAGGACGGCTGTACATGAACTCGCAAATTAAGGGAGAACATGCTACAGCAGTCAGAGGAGGGGGAAAAAACAGCTACAGATGTGCAAGCAGGCTATTACTCCAGGTGGGGCCATTGGAGGAGTCCTCCCAGGAAAAAAGAACAGGGAGTAGCTTTTGAAGAGAGCCTTAAAAGTTCAGGAGTCCAGTATTATTTAGAAATGAAAGGAGGTACACGGCATGGTAAGCAGGCGTGGGAAGGTATTCTAGAAGTAGCAACAGGAAGCAAAGAGGACCCCGGGAGACACAGCAGGCAGTTCAGCCTCATGGACAGAAGCTAAGACTAGGAAGAGAGATTGGAATCCAAACATGGAAGGACTGGAATGCCAAGCTAAGGAATTCAGACTTCATCCCTCAAGAAATGGAAACCATATTTTTATAAAGAGAGACAAGGTCAACAAACATTGGTTACAACTTCCACTGAGGAGCTGGCTCAGAACTCAGCTTTGGGACCTCTGCTCTGACTTCCCATCCTGCTTCACTGCCAAGAGTGTGCAACCACAGTCAAGGGGCTTTGTCCTTAGGGAATGACTAGGTGACAGATGACAACTCTCAACCATGACATTGGGTGCACAGACCACTGGGCAGTCAGAAGATAAGGAGAGAATGAGGGATTCAGAGGAACTCTACTCCCTACCAAAAACTCCAAGTTGAGATCTGATTGTGACTCATCAGTAGCATCATCACCATATACATGTAATTATATACAACGATGTATACAAACACATTTGTATTTCTGAAGTGCTACATGAGCTACTAGGAGCATTGAGTTTAAGTACTACCACTTGATCTTGTACAAAGAAATTTCAGAACAGTTTAATGTCACATAACAGGCGCTTAATAAACATCTGCTAATCAAGGACCACTATGTTAAATGATTAAGTCAGCACTAGACCTAGGATAAAAAGTCAAGCCCCAAAGAGCCCAGCCTCAAATGTGAATCCCTCAGCCCTGACACAAAGCAGAACAAGGACACAGAGGTACTGGATTCAGAACAATTATGTTCACATAAAGCCCCAAGACCTTCCAAGACAGCAGGTCAGCACAGGAAAAATCCCTCAAGGAAAACAATGGTGATTTGCTTGGTTAAACAAAGAAACCCATTTTAAGAGGGACTGATCAAGTGTAAGAGCAAAAAAGAAAGGGTATTTCCATAGACTTCAAATATAAATGTCTCACACACACTCTCTCTGTCTCTCTCTCTCTCTCTCTCTCTCTCTCTCTCTCTCTCACACACACACACACACACACACACACACACACACACACACACAGTCAAGGGCAATTCACAAGAGTATGAAGTGCATGGAATCCACAAACATGGATTCAAACCCTGGATGTGCCTATTACCAGCTCTATGATGGCATAAATTACTCAACCTTTCTGACAGTTGATGTCACTATGAGGGGAACAAGTACCTGACAGGGCTGCTGTGGGAATTAAAAATGAAGGGAAGGGGCGCCTGGGTGGCTCAGTTGGCTGAGCATCCGACTTCAGCTCAGGTCATGATCTCACAGCTCGTGGGTTCGAGCCCCGCGTCAGGCTCTGTGCTGACAGCTCAGAGCCTGAAGCCTGCTTCAGATTCTGTGTCTCCCTCTCTCTCTGCCCCTCCCCCACTCGTGCCATGTCTCTGTCTCTCAAAAATAAACATTAAAAATTTTTTTTTTAAATGAAGGAAAAACAACATTCGAAGAGCAGAGCACAGGGTTGCCCTTGGATGCTGGTTCTTTCCTTCCCACAAGCACAGGCTGAGCACAGGTTAGAGACAAGGGGATCAACAAAAGGAGCATCTTAGTTAGCTAAAGAATTCAGGAATTTTTGCCTCATTAATTCATCAAATACAGGCATCCCCTGTTTGTCTAAAGTTCGAGTTATGCCACTTCACTTTAACAACCTATCGACATCCGTCCTTACTTTCACTAACCAAAAGAAATCCAGAGAGTTTTTTCGCTTCTCCATGGAAAGCGAAAATAGCGCTCAGTGTTTGTTTTGCAGTGAGCTGTGCGCGCGGAGCACTAGAGTGGCCACAGCTTTGAACTGTGTCTGGGAGCTTCTGCACCTCATCTTGGTTTATTTTGTGCACCATTAACAAGATGTGTCCTGAAGTATCAGAAAAGTGTTAAGAGAGGTTATTGTGGGGGCCTTGGGGATGCACGAGAGTTTTCCCACCTAAGTTAATAGTAACTGCTTCTTCATTTTATCCTATTTTAGCTTAGGAAAGGTTTCACAGGAACACTCCACTGTGGGTAGTGCAGTAAACCTGTCACCTCCTCCTAATGATCAGGTTACTAAAAATACATTGGAGTCCTTAAAGGTTTTCCTCAGATGCTCAGAAAAGTCTAACATACTTACCAAATTAAAATTTCTTTTTATCTGCTGCAGACAAAAGGAAAGAAAAAAACCCTGGACTAGAGCATGCTGTATTTTATCTGAACAGTAACTCAAGGTGGTGTGCAGGGCTTCCTGCAAAATTTACTAAGCTCAAGAGGTACCTCTTAAATGCACTGAGGCTAAGAGTGGTATCCTGAAATCCTTCTTGTCCACTGAGTGGGGGAGGAGGCCATTACCAGGTAGAACGGAATCAGAACGCTAACAGGACAGCCACGATAAGTGGGCTTTACAGGATGCACGGGCCTGAAGTGCCTGGCTTCCTGAGAAGGTGCCCAGAACGAACTGCACTGCAGGAGCCAGTGTGAGCATGCCCCATCACTCTCGGGCCTCAGCCCAGAACAGTTGCTCAGGCAGCAAGTACAGAGCAGGTCACAATAGAACTCAAGGACCAGAGGGTCCAGATGGTGCAGAGCTAGAACTCAGGCAGAGAACGCTGAGCTTCCTCAAACTCAACACCACTGCATTACTATTATGCTCAACACAGAGCAGATGAACGGTCTGAGGGAGGGCAACTGATCCTGGCTTATTAGCTTTTGCTTCTACAATGTCCTACCATCTTAGAGGAGAGCTTCTCAGCCTTTAATGTGCACTCAAAGACAGAGTGATCTTGTTAAAATGCTGAGTGTGATTCAGTAGGCCTGGGAGTCTGCATTTTGAACATGTTTCCAGGTGATACCGACGTTGCTGGTCCAGGCTCCATACTCTATGAGGCAAGGATGGGGATTTCCACCAGAAACCCTAAAAGTAAACAACACGGTGTCTTTCTAACTTCCAGCCCAGCACCTAGAATATCCAGGACCTCAGTACATACTGCAAGAAAGGATTCCTTGAAAGGACTTCAACTGTTGCACAAAACAAAGAGATGCTAGGATAAAAGTCAGAAATGGGCTGCATCCTTGTTCACCCGGGAACAACACATATGAACCTCAGGAAGGTAAATTAACACCTTAGCCTTAAAGAACTCATTTGAAAACCAGAAGGATGACCAGTCATCTTTAAGATCCCTTCTAACTTTAAAAAATTCCAGCTCTGAAATTCCACCCCAACTCTTTTTTCTGTGCCTTTAAAAAATTATTTTAATGGCCAGGGTATACACTGGCCATCCCTACAGGGAGGCACACCTCTGTCATTCTCAGATCACAGTTTCCAAAACTCCAATGGAGAGAACACAGACTCTGTTAGTCTCAGCAAATAACCATAGCAACTAATACCCCCAAATAAAATGATGTCTTCACAATGATGTGCTGGCTCAATTAGATTAAGAGGGTGACGTGTACCATCTCAAAATTTATGGTCGTAAACTTAGAGCAAAAGCCAGACTTTCTTGGAAGAGGTTTTTAAGAAAAAAAAAAGGGGGGGGTGGTGAGGGGTGTCTTGCCAATAAAATGAAAGAAGGACAGGGAGCCAAAAAAATGGAGATGAGAAGTGGACCAGAGCTGCCCTGCCTGTCCAGGTCCACAGAGACGAGGCCCAGGCACCCACGTGGGAATCCAGAACTTGGACAGATCTGAGTGCCACCACTTCCGCCAGGTTATTGAGAACGGCACTGTGTCCTCTTTCTGTGCCTTTCTTCATGCATATAATAAAAGGAGAATAAATCCTGCCACCTTGGAAAAGAGTGATCTACCAAAGGGGCTGTGAGGCTTTTTAATGAAAAAGGGGAGACCTGCAAAATGGTTAATCTGGGTTGATAATGGATTTCCAAGCCCAATTCCCCACAGGTCATCCGGGATTCAGATGCTCCTGTTCCAAGGTCTTGAGATTAGAACTGGAATCGTGAAGGGAAAACCCAGGTCTGCCCCTTCCAGCGTCTGCAATCACAGTTGCTCTGAACACATTCATGCAGCAAGAGGCTCACTTGAAAAGCAGGAAAAGGGAAGCCAAGGCCCGTCACTTCCCTATAACCCCTGATCCTTTTCTAGCAAAGGACAAAAAGAGAAAAAGCAAACCAAAAACCCAGCCCAAAGAATCTGGGCTTGACTTGCATTCAAATGTCAACAACAACTTCTGTTACTAACAAAGCCCCACAGCAGAACCTGGAGAAGATGCCCAAGTTCAGATCCACCTCTGGCTGCTCTCATCAACAGCTGAGATGAATTTGAGGGTAGTCAAGGCAAGACAAGGCACTGGGAGTAAAGAGAGGCCTTCCACCAGCCAAGTAAGCCTCAGATAAAGGGTAAGTGCTAGAATAATGAGTCAACTCAAAATCCCACCTCAGCCATCTATTAGGCCTCTGTACTCTTTTCCACCTGCCTGAAATGGAGGTGAGCGGGGGAGGAAAGCTGCCTCCAGGGATTTCTGTGAGTAAAGAGATGATGCTCGGAAGTGCTCAGCAGCAGGCCTGCAGCCAGCACTCAAAAAACAATAGATATTAATAGTAGACAGTATTACCCAAGAACGTACTAACCAAAATGTCAGGCTGACTTATTTCTGTGTAAAAATCAGACGACAGTCACTTGGCCTCCTACCACCTATGTTTACGCCCCCCTCATCCTGCTGACCTCCGAGCATTATGATGATCTCAATGGAACCCAGCTAATGACTGGGCACAGCTCACTCTTGCCCACTAATACCACAGGGAGCAGTGCAGCAGCTCCCCAGCACCGAAGATCCATTTGAAAAGGAAAATTTGCCTGTCTCCCTGTGGATTAAATTAACATTTCCTGAAGAAAAAAAAAAAGAAAACAAAAGCACACAGCGTTTCTGAACAGAGCCACACCTAGTAACATCCCCCCAAATTAGTTTCACTTTCTTTTATCCTGCGTTCAATGAGCCACATTCCTGCTGCACCTGGCCGAGGCTGTGCTCCCGGGACCAGGCAGGGAGGTCCAGGTGGGCAACAATTGCCCGCCACACAGGTTCCCAAGAAAAGTCCAGGTTCCCAGCCATGCTGCCTCCTTACCTAACACTGTCTCCTCCCCAGCTCTGCCCAGTCAGATAAGAAATTGTGCTTCAGGGGCACTTGGGTGGCTCAGTAGGTTGAGTAACCGACTTCAGCTCAGGTCATGAGCTCGGGGTTCACGACTCCAAGTCCCGTATCAGGTTCACTGCTGTCTGCACGGAGCCCACTTTGGATCCTCTGAACCCCTCTCTCTGCCCCACCCCACCTCGCACGGGTGCACAAGTTCGCTCTCTCTCACTATCTCTCTCAAAAATAAACATTAAAAATTACTAAAAAAAAAAAAAGAAGAAAGAAAAAAGGAATCGTGTTTCAGGTAGTTCTCAGAGAACCCTCTTAACTCCATACCATCACAGGACTTGACAGACCAAGATTAGTGTTTCTCCAATATACTGAGCATCACCTGTCGTAGACTTGCCTCGGGAGCACACCCAGCCACCTCAAATCTGGGGGGCTGGGGTCCAGGAATCTAGGCTCGCAGGTAGTTTTTTCGCATGATGAAGTTAGAGAACAGCTATCATCCAAACCCTCAGAACATCTAGCACCAGGCACCAATAATGGAACCTCTCCTGATTACAAAGGTTGAGCTGCAAGGAGCAAGCCCGAACTTCCAGTTCCTGACAACAGGCTTACAAATGTTCCCAAAGCAGGCAATTAAGCCCTATAGAGGAAGAAATCTAAGTGACAATAGAGGTGGGAGGAGGTAACACCAGAGTTCAATTTAAAAAAAATCACAAATTCTGAACCCTTAGCCTCTTTCCAAAAAAGTTCTCAATCATGTCTCTTATTGCACAAGCACCTAGGAAGGCAGCTCTGTTTAAGGCCTGATTTGTACGCCCCTTGCTTATGGCACCGGCAGCTGATGAACGGCCATGGTGATGACTGCCTAGAAACCCATCCGGAAACCATGCTTCCCAAAGAAGTGACAGCTGCCTTCAGCGCCTGGCAAGCCAAGCACTCTTGGCCCACAGGCCTGGGCTGGGGCTGCCAATACAGGACCTGCCCAGTTCATCTTCTCTAAGCCTGCTAACAGTCAACCTGACACAGACCCAGGTGAATCTATGATACAAGGCTCACAGGCGGCTGACAGGACTACCACTTCAGGGACACGCAACCCATGTGGTCACACAGTAGCCCACACTCAGAAGGGCCACTTAGCTTAATGCTATCCTACCACCATCTTGACATTAGTTAAAAATGTATCTTTGAACTTTTATTTTGTAACTCAAGTCTGGTGGGATAAGCAGAGCTGAGATCTCCAACTTGGTGGCAGGCATGTCCACCGGGGTCCCCTGCAGCCCCATATGAGCACATGGTGTTTGCGATGGCCCATGAGCACAGAACTCTTGTGGACCCACAATGTCTGCAAGCTGAGCGAGACTAAAGCCAAGTACCAGCTGAGCATGTTCTGTCTGTAACTGAGTAAGCGGGAACACTGACAGCCCTGAAAGGCCACATTTTCTTTCCAAACCAAAACCTGCCAAATGCAAAAAGAAGGCATTTGAAGAAACATGAATGACTGAGGGGCCCTGTCTTTCTTACTCATGTTATTTCCCTGGTTAAGCCAGCCACCTAACCCTGACTGTAAAGACACAGCACAGGGAAGGATGGAGCAAACTCACAGTCCTTTGCCCTTGTGGTCCTTCCTTACTCATCAGTGAGACAAAGGTAGAAAGTGCTCAAAGAACGTGTATTAAGTCGGGGGGGGGGGGGGGGGGGGGACAGCTGAACTAGGGCATTTTTCACAGAAATACAACAAGCTATCTTAAAATGTGTATGGAACCACAGAAGATTCCAAAGAGCCAAAGTAATCTTGAGTTAGAAAAAAGCTGGTGGCATCGTGCTCTAATTTCAAACTATAATACAAAGCTATTGTAATTAAAACAGTATGGTATTGGTATTAAAACAGATGCACAGATCAATGGAACAGAAGAGAGAGCCCAGAAATAAACCCACACGTAGATGGTAGATCAATTTATGCCAAAGCAATGAAAACTATACAAAGGGGGAAAAAGGCTTCAATAAACGGCGTTGGGAAAACTGAACTGCCACATTGAGAATGAAACCAGACCACTACCTTACACTACACACAAAAATTAACTCAAAACAGATTAAATAAGACCTGAAACCATGCAACTCCTACAAGGAAATCTCCTTCACATCAATCTTGGTAAGGATTCTCTGGTTCTGACACCAAAAGCAAAGGCAACAAAAGTAAAAATAAAAAAGTGGGACTACATCAAATTAAGAAGTTTCCATACAACAAAGGAAACCATCAACAAAATGAAAAGACAACCCACTGAACAGGACACAATATGTGCAAATCATATATGAGGCTAATACCCAAAATATATAAAGTACTCATGTAACAGCAGAAAAAAATCCAATTAAAATGGGGCAGAGGATTTGAAAAGACGTTTTTCCAAAGATATACAGAAGGTCAACAGGTACATGAAAAGGTGCTCAACATCACCAATCACCAGGAAAATGCAAATTAAAACAAGTGTTGGCAAGGATGTGGAAAAAAAGAGAACGCTTGCACACTGTCGGTGGGAATGTAAACATATGCAACCACGATGGAAGACACTATGAAGTTCCTCAAAAAATTAAAAATACAACTACCATAGGATCCAGCAAGTCCACTTCTAAATATTCACCTGAAGGAAAATAACCCCCTAATTTGAAAAGATAAATATATCCCCAGGTTCACTGCTGCACTGTTTACAACAGCCAACACATGAAAACAACCTAAGTGTCTATCCATGGATGAATGAAGAAAATAAGGTGTGTATATATATGGTGGAGTATTATTCAGCCATGAAAAAAAATGAAATCCTGCCATTTGTGACAACATGGATGGACTCTGAGGGCATTATGCTAACGGAAATAATCAGAGAAAGACAAACAACGTATCATCTCACTTATACACAGAACCTTAAACAAAACAAAAAAAGGTGGGCGGGGGGATGCCTAGGTGGCTCAGTCAGTTAAGCATCCAACTTCGGCTCAGGTCATGATCTTGTGGTTTGCAAGGTTGAGCACCACATCGGGCTCTGTGCTGACAGTTCAGAGCCTGGAGCCTGCTTCAGATTCTGTGTCTCCCTCTCTCTCTGCCTCTCCCCCACTCACACTTGATCTCTCTCTCTCCTCTCTCTCAAAAATAAATAAACATTAAAAAAATATTGAAAAAAGAAGGTCACAGTAAAAAGGAGATTGGTGATTGTTAGAGTCAGGGGTAGGAGTGGGCAAAATAGATGAAGGTAGTCAAAAGGTACAAATTTCCCATTATAAAATAAGTCACGGGATGTAATGTAACGGTAACTACGTGTAATAATACCGTATTCTAGGGGTGCCTGGGTGGCTTGGTCACTTGAATGTCTGACTGGATCTTGGCTCAAATCACAATCTCATGGATTGTGGGATCAAGCCCTGCATTGGGCTCTGCACAGAGCCTGCTTGGGATTCTCTCTCCCCCTCTCTCTCTGCCCCTCCCCTGCTCGCTCGCTCTAAGTGAAAATAAACATTAAAAAAAAAGTTGAAAAACATACTGTATTCCATACTTCAAAGCTGCTAAGAGAATAGATTTTGTAAGTTCTTAACACAAAGAAAAAAACTGTAACTATGTATGGGGACAGATGTTAATCAGACTTATTGTGGTGATCATTTCACAATACATACAAATATCAAATCATGGTGTACACCTGAAACCAATGTTATAAGTCAATCATACCTCAAAAAAAAAAAAAAAACTATCTGCAAAAAGACATCGACACACAAGGTTGAGTTACCTTGCACAGTGTCTCCAATGTTCTAGTAAAAACAAAATTAATGTGCATCTGAGCTACATAATATGAATGACATGATTTCAGTGATTCCACATGCACATCAGTTTATCTTATTCTTACATTAAAAATTGGCACTACACAATACAGTTAAAATTCTTACTAACAGTGTAAATTGTTTTTTAGGTTTTTTTTTTTTTTTTACTTCTAAGTAATCTCTACACCCAAAGTG
The DNA here is from genome assembly GCF_018350215.1 of Panthera leo. Lineage (NCBI taxonomy): Eukaryota > Metazoa > Chordata > Mammalia > Carnivora > Felidae > Panthera > Panthera leo. The sequence goes on along the minus strand of NC_056679.1, from coordinate 118,538,129 downwards.
GGGCTGGAACCCCAAGATCAAGAGTCATACACCAACTGAGCCAGCCAGGTGCCCCAAATTTTTATTTTTTTTAAAAAGCAAATGAAAACACCACAAATCAACAAAGAGACCATAAAAGAAAGGCTTTATATTATTAATATCTTTAACAGTTCTTATTTGTGTTTTACGAATAAGGGCCCACAGGATAAGTAGCTAGTCCTGGACATAGGAACACCTGGGATTCCTTTTCTACCCCCATTTACTTTCTCACTTCCTCCACTGGTACCCTGAGGAAGACCTCCATTCGTGCTGTATCACCAAGCCCATGCCAGCACCACCTGTGGTCTGGACTCCTAACTGGACTCCAGATGACTTGTAACTCAGCTGGCCCAAGATGGCCTTTCCAAAAAGCAGATTGTGATCTTGTCACTGCCCCCCCCACACCCTCCCAGACTGCAACTCTTCCTTTTCATTTCAAAATCCACCCAAGGCCTACAAAACATGTCTTATCTGCACACCCTGCTAGCCTCGCCTGCCCTCAGTGCTCCAGCCCCATTGGCCCACTCAGATCCTCTGATGTGAGAGGACCATGCTAGCCACAAAGCCTGGTACAATGTGTTCCTTCCTCCCAGGAGGGAATCCTGTACCCGCGAGCCCTGATCAGAGACCACAGTGTTCCCCCAAGCCTCTCCACCTTTCAGATTCCACTTGAAGGGTCACTTCCTCCAGGAAGTGGCCTTCTCTCATCCTCCACCCACTCCCAGTGGTAAACTCTCACTGCTCTCTAGAATTTCCCTTCCCATCCCTTTACATGATAGCTAATTTCCTTTAATTCTGGTAACTGCTTAATGTGTACTACCTGATGAGATTATAAACACAGGCAGGCAACAGCCAGTGTCTGTTTTATACAGAAAAGGGCACTCATTGCAGTTCTGCCATGTAATATGCCCCAAGTAATGTTTTCAAATCAATAAATGAATACTAATAGGCAGGTGACTCTTTTAAGAGTTCAGTCAGGAGAATGACAAACCCTACAGTCCCCTTTATACAGAGAGGCCTACATCAGGTTCACTGCTGTCAGCACAGAGCCCGCTTCGCGTCCTGTTCCCCTCTCTCTGCCGCTCCCTCACTTGCACTCTCTCTCAAAAATAAATAAAAACATTTAAAAAAAAAATCATTTTGCCTACAGGCAAATGACAAGCAAAGAATTTGCATTTGTCTATCTACACAGCGTATCTAGAATTTTAAATACATAATCTGATGACAAAGTGTGCCAATTAGCATCATGTAAATGCAGAAATCATCCTTTCTAATGCTCTAGGTATCACCAGAGGGAAAAAAACCCACACACAAAAACCTATCTTTTGGGGGAGAGGTTTCTCACTTTGGCATTTGGAATTCACCTGAATCACATCAGTCCAGACTCAACGAAATCAGAAATTCCAGGAATCAAATGTGGAAATTAGCTCTGGAAATCAAATTCCCAGATTGGAAATCACAGGAGGTTTAAAAAACCACTGTTAGAGGAAGACCGTGTTGAGTAATTTAAGTACCAGGGAAGTGGAAGAAGCACTGACACCAAACCTGAGAAAGCAGAGAAACAAGAAAGAAAAGGAAAACTACGTCCCGTAGACCTGGAAAGTCCCTGGCAACAGGCCTGCAAGAAGGCAGCAGGAAACTGTTCCCAGAGAAAAGAAGGACCGTGGAAAAACCCTAGACTATTGTTGGCTTGGGTCATTAATTATTGTGGCCAGTTTATTCTCATGGCCACTTCCTCCTCTCTCAAGGTGCTCCAGGGGCTGTCAGGAAGAAACCGATGTCTCTCGCTCGCTGCAGGAAGGACAGGGTGGACGCGACCGGCCAAAACATGACAAGGGCCACCTCCCACAGCCTCACAGCTTTGTTTAGGCACCTAAAGAAAGAACCCTGTACCTGCGAGTCCTCACCAGACACTGGAATTCAAAGCCATAGCTGGCCCGCCCTCCCCACAACCAGGTCTGCGGTCTGCTGTCAACCCAAATGCCAGGAGGAGTGAGAAAACCCACCCGTGGGGAGCCTCCCAGCACTGTTCCACCAACTTCAGCATCCCCTCCTGTGGTGGGCTGACACATGTCCCCCTTTCTTATTTGCCTGGACCTCAGAATGTGAGCTTATTTGGAAATGGGGTCTTTGCAGAGGTAATTACTTAAGATTTTGTCATACTGGAATAAGATGGGGCCTAAATCCAAAGACTGGTGTCCTTCTGAGAGGAGGAGGAGATAACAAAGACACACAGGGAAGGAGGAGGAGGCAGAGACTAGAGTCATCAGCTACAAGCCAAGGAACACCAAGGGCTTCCAGGGCCACCAAAACTACGAAGAAGCAGAGAAAGCTCCTTCCCTAGCAGAGGTGTTATTTTAAGCCACCCAGTTTGTGGCAATTTGTGATGGCAGCCACAGGTGGCTAATATACCTCCTTTCATAGGAAGCCTGAGTCGTTAAGTCACACTGCTACCAAAATCTAAAGCGTTCTGCAACCACACAAAAAGGAATACTTGCTGTTGAGATACTGGACACGGCCTGGCCCTAGCCTCTTTGAGAGCTGCTCTCCACATCCAGGCCACCCAGCTTCTTTCCCAGATCAGTGCCCTCAAAGACCTGCCTCCACCCTGCCAGACCCTGTCGGACCCTGCCAGCACCTGGCTTGCTCCAGGGAACCCTTCCCAGTGCGGCTTCCCACATGCTGCCCCCCTCGCCCCTGCATCAGTCCAAGCTGGCCCCACTGTGCTCTGAGTTACCTGGCTCTCCCCCTCCAGGCACCTTCCACACGTGCTCAGTATAGGCAGAGACCAGGTCAGTCCCATACCCCATCATAGCCCATGGGCGACCACAGCTCAGCATGAGGAGCAGCTCAAACAATGCCACTGAGTGCATGAGCGTATGTAGGGTTAATGGCATTCACAGACATCCCGCATTCTTCCTTACTTGGCCCAGATAGTAACGGTCTTCTGTGTGACTTCTCACAGCTTTAATTATACTCATGGTAAAGCATGTCCCACACTATACATATCACTCATCGATTCCGTTATTCGTTTTAAAAAAACAAAACAAAACTCTATGTTGACTACCCATGTGCCTGATATACTTATCAATGAGGAGACAAAGGTAAGCAAAAGGCAGACCAAGCACGTATCTTCACAGCATTACAAACGGTGAAGGGCATCAGTCGTTAATAACCTCACATCGAAGCTGAAAAACAATAGGACACTCTTGTTCACAAGCCTGGCTCTTCTGCTAAATTGTTCCCTACTCTGGGTTCCTAGGACCTACAACAGAACCTGCCACATAATAGGCTATCAATAAACGGGGGGTGGGGGGGTGGGGGGGCGTAGGGAATGGATGGAAGAAGGGAGGGAGGGCAGGTGAAGAGGTAGATAGGTAGGTAGGTAGGTAGGTAGGCAAGGTATGTGCACATAACAATCAGTCAATAATAGGATAGGTGGACACATGGATGGATGAATAGACAGAAATATGTATGGATACATTGCCTGGTACCTAACAGGGAGTCAATGGTCACAGACAGATAGAAGGATGAAAGACGATCTAGGGAGCAGAGCACCTAGGATGAGACGTGCACAAAATACAACTTCAAAGTGCAAAAGCTGCCTCCTCTTAAGTGGTACCTCTAGAACAATCACATTTTATCACAAACCAACTAGCTGCCTCCCAGCTCCTGAAACAGTAGCTCAAAATCAATCTGGTATCCACCTCTCCTGTAAACATTTAGTAGAATATCAGCCTCACCCACACAAATACGCTCTCTCGTTTCCCACCTTTCCCTTACTTGATGTAGTGGAGGTTTGAAAAGCGTGCTTTGCTGGTTCTTCTCTACCACAGAGAGTATTTACTGCTCTAAAACGTTGCCTCTTGCCAAAATGCACACCACAGAACGCTACCTAGTTGTGTCATTTTTAATTATTATTTTTGTGCTGCTTCTTTTAGCACCTAAGAGACTTTTCTCTGAGGTAATCAGAGCTGACTCTCAAATTTTCATTGTCATTGATGACGCAGTGGGGGAAGAGGGAGAGGGAAGCGGGAGGAAGGGAGGGAGGGTTATATCACAAGCTTGAGAGAGGAAAAAAAAGACCTGGGGTCCTTCTAGCAGCCTACTTAAAGCACCCTGTAATATCTACATAGAACACTGCATGGAACAGTTGCATGGAAGACTCATCCTCACAATGACAGACAATGTCCCCTTGTACCTCATTTTGGGGTCTGGTTTGTGTCCCTGCATCTCCAGGGTTTCCTTACTGTCACATCAGGAATGAAGTAATTCATACCCTAAGAGGCCTTTCTTGTCTTTGATTTCCTCTGATGAAGGCAAGAACAACTTTGAGTCTCTGGGAACTCGATCCTTCGTGCTCCCATTTCAGGCCCAACAGTGCTGTGTATCTATTCTGGCAAGGGGGTGAATGAACGAACCTTTTCACCTTTCCACGGAGTGCCTCCTATGAGGTGGGGACTATGGGAGGCAATGCAAATACCACACTGAACTAAACTGACAAGAGTCCTTGCGCTCACCAGCATGCAACCTGCTGCAGACAGACACTCCAAGACACACACACACAGTCATCATCTCAAATTCCATGGCAAGAACATAAAAGTGCACATGATGACTAGAAAGGAATGCTGTGACAAGGACGAATGCAGCACACCCCCACCGCCATCCTTGTGAAGCAGCCAGCCGCATGCACGGCCAAAGGGTAAAGTGGCTTATCAGCCACAGAGAAAGAAAACACTTGTGACATAGGCATTAAGGAGTCCCCTAATGCTGTGCAGATGGCTTCACAGGTGTATACAGATGTCAGAATTTGTCAATTTGTACAATTTAACTGCATATTTAAAATACGCAGTTTTTGTATGCCAATTCAGCAGTTTAAAAAAAAAAAAAAAAAGAATTTCCCCTAAACATGCTACCTACCGTCATGATCTCCAAGATGAGGAAGGGTCCTGTAGCTACAAACTTAACAAAAATGACCCAGCTACACCCAACATGCCACCCAACCATATTGCTATCCTTGATCTGCTCACAGCTTCACTCATTCAACAAGGAATTATGTATCACATACTATGGGCCAGGTACTATCCACTTGTGTTCTCCATTATATTGCAAACAAAACCATGCATGACCCAGCCGTCCAAGAACTCGTAACTTCCTACAAATGCACACACAAGTAGTAAAGACAAGTACTGTCCACACAGTGAGAGAAACTGGAGGCATTCTCACAACATGAAGTTTATGCTAAGTCTGAAGGATTTTCAACACTGCCATAAACAGCAATTTATCGAAATCTCCCAGTATGCCAGGCCCCAAGTGCTTTAAAGAGATCATTTCGTTCTCCCAAAATCCCTTCAAGGTAAGTACTATTGTTTAAATCCCTTTTACAAATGGGAGAATTGTCAGTAAGTGACAAAGCCAACATATGAACCCAGGAACCTGACTCTAGACTCCCACAATTTTAAAATCTAAGCTCCACTACCATAAAGGATAATTTGCCCATCAACTGCCTGAGAAAGCTACTGTGTAGTCAGAAGGATTCTTCCAGTCCAAACTTTGCTGAGCAGACTCTCTGACCCTCCCCAGGAGTACTTCCACCACCTCTAGAGCTCGAACAAGGCAAGTCTGACAAGTGAGGGAGGTCACAGGTTTCAGAGCAGCAAGCCTCTACAAAAGGGACACTGACTCTGACATCTCTCTGTGGCAAGGAAAGGGCTCAGGGTCATGAGACTTCAATGGTACAAGGAAAGACAACAGCTCAGTTCTCTGCCTGCAAGCAAACTGTGCCCGGGCCTTCTGGCTGGTAAACTTTTCTGTTCTGTTGGTCTTGTAAGGCCCAAGTAAGACATACACTTCCAGGGCAAGATCACTATTGTAATGATGACCGAGTCCAGAGGAACAGTGAGTCCTCCTTTGGATCAAACAAACTCTGTACCTTTCCCCATGCGGGACACTCAACCAGGTCACATAAAAATCCCATCCAAATACTGGCAGTTGACAGGAGTCAAAATGCATCACCATTCAAGAATGCATGTAACAAATAGGTAAAAACCCCTGTGGTTCTGAGGCACAGGCATATTTATTAACAGCATGAGCCCCATTATTAATATCACCTAGGGAAAAATAAAATAGATCTCCTCTGAGACAGCCTCCATGAAGAAACCCAACTCTGAATTTTGTGAGATCCAAGGATGGTTTTCAAGAATCTAGATCCTGCCACCCTGGCTTTGTTTCCCAAGAAAGCCTTTTACCCTGGCCAGAAGATTTATTTATAAAGAGGAGCCTGACAATGCCCCTACTAAGGGATGGTCCCATGTCCCCAGAGGACAATAGGCTCTCCTTAAGAATACCAACTAATATCTGTGAACATTCCACAACTCCTCCAAGGCTAAATAATTCCCATCTGAGTACTGCCTCTTGCAAACTACCTGTAGCTGCTCAGAGCCCCTACCTGGTAAACCATCCCCTAATGCTTCACCCTACTTACCTCACATACAAGGCCCTTTACTCATTATCATTTCTCTGCACAGCATTACCTGCCTCTTCACAGAAAACCAATAGAACCCTCTAGCACTTATCATTACTTTGTCAAGCTCCAGAGGAAGAACAAGTGGCAAATCCAAACTATTGCTACAGTACAGTTTAACCTCTATCTTTCTGGCCCAAGAGAACCATCTTTCAAGGTTGAGGAGGGGGTGTGTGCCTATGTACAACAAACCCTACAAATACAGAAACCCTATGAATGATCCGCCATGACTCAGGCAAATCTCCTCCTATTTCTGGACCTCAGTCAGATGAAGAACGGAGAAGGACTTGCCGCTGCTGCAGAGAGGTCTGGGAATCAGGTACACATGGTGATAACAGAGGCCAGGACTGGAGAGATCAGTAACACAGAGAGACAGATCATTTGGTCTGGGAGGTTAAAGATTGCCAGAAATCTCGTCAAGATGCACAGGACACAGAGGATGAGCTAGGAAGGGACTCTCAGAAGGAGCAAAGGAAGCCTGGAGAGCATCCAGTCAATGAAGGAGAAAGAGGACTCTCAAGAAAGGAGAGGAATGCAAAGAAGAATCTGGTTTAATTAACTAGGTTGTCCCAGGGACCTCTGAGACATCAGGTACAATAAAGAACTAGGGGGCAAGATCCAGACTTCCAGGCTTTTGGTGCATAAAGCAACAGAGGCAGTAAATACAGAATATTCTTCTAAGAAGCTTAGCTATAAAGAGGCATCTGCACATGATGGCACATAATAGGACAAGTACAAAGCGAAGTTTTGTTGGGATTGCTTCCCCCCTCCCCCCGTTGTTTTAAAGATAATAAAGACTTCAGCATGTTTGCAGACAAAGAGGAAAACATCCTACTGATAGAGTAGTCTAAAGATGCCCAGTTGCCTGGGGGGGGGGGGGGACTCTGGAAAAAGCATCCAAAGGCAGGAGGGTTATGCCTAAGAGGAAGAACATTAAGAGGGCCAGTTGGTGGGCCTTGGGGAGGAGGGGGACTGCTTACTCTATTGAGTAACTGACTGTATTAGTTACAGGGACAGTTCCTTTTTCTCTCCACCCACATAGTACAGGATATTCAAAAACCACAGGGTAGGTAATATTTGACTATGGACACACACCTTCCCAAGCATCCTTCATCTCTGTGGAAGACAAGCCAATGCACACGTGAGTGCTTTGGGAGGAGAGAGACAAAAAGTGCAACTGCCACTGCTCCATCTGTTCTCAAGTCCTGCAGTTTTCATTATTGGTTTTGGCTGTGTGTGTGTGTGTGTGTTTAGTATGGTACCCTGTGTCACTCAACGGTGAGGAATACTAGAGCGATGACAAAGCCCAACCTACTTCACCATGAAAACCTACTTGAATTGCTTTAGTTAAGGTGAAAATTACCCTATCTTCTCAATGGTTTGAATCTTTAAAAACTTATTTTCTAAAACTGCAGACCTCTATTCCCATCCGTATGCCCCCTTTTAAGCTGTAGTTTGTGGCTCAGAAAACATGATGATAAAACCTTTTTTTTTTTTTCTCCAGATCAAGTTGGAGGTTGGGATGGAACTGTCATGGAACTGATAAACACCACGGCAGAGACCGTCAGAGATCAACTAGATCACTACCTCCAGTTTATAAAGAATTTAGGGCAAAGGCCTGGAAACCAAACAGGAACTAAAGACAAACTGCATGACCCATGAATCAGAAGTCCATTGGTTAATTCCTACAAGCCATGCCTGGACTACCAACGCTGAGGGAGCAGGTCCCTCTTCTAAAGAGCTTCGAGTCTTGTAGCCTGCTCCAGAAAAACTGAATGCAAGGAAATCAGGCAAAGAATCTTACGTTAGGACTCAGATGTTCAAAACTAAAGTAATTTTTTGCCCAAAAGAATTGATTGTAGGCAGGCTTGTTACACCTGGGCAGCATGTACACCCTCTAAAGAGAGATTTACACACAACTGCTCTCTACCAAATATGTTACATCAAATGAGAAGCATTTGTCTTTTACTGGTGAGCGAAGGCCTGAGAGCTGCCTATAGTGAAGGTGTGAGCACAGACAATACAGAAAAATACAGAGAGGGTAAAGACGGGAAGCATGATTGGGAAAACCACAAGGCCACACATGATATTTACTTCCAACAGGCTTTAACTTTGTTCAAGGTTCTGAGGTCTCGAATTTAAAAGACCCCAGGGAGAGAGATCGCCACTGTTACCATCAGAATGCTGACCAACAGCTCAAGGAGTAGCTGATTCACAGTCGAGGTAAAATCAAATCTAGTGTCTAGAAGAACTTACAGTTTAAGTAAGGTGTCTGAAGTCAATGTTTCACAGCATAAATAATCCCAGGCCTCACTTCAAGCAGAAATCCCTTCTCCAACTGAAGTTCAATATTTTTCTCTCCCAAGTCACTCCCCTTCACCAATTAAAGCTGTCCCACCTCCAGACACTGACATTCAGTTGGGCTGAACAACTTTACCAGGAGCCCCTCCCAGGTGCAGGCCCTACCATAGGTCAGAATAAACCCAGCCCAGCCCCACCCTCCCAGGGCTTACACAGTCCTGTTCCTTCTGCTCTGAATCAAATGGTTGCTGAACTCGCACACCACCCAATTCTCCGTGCTGAGCATTTGTCCTTGCTGTTCCCTCCACCAACCATGTTCAGCTTGCCCATCTCCGCTTGTCCAGACGGGCCAAACTTTCCAATGCCACCTCCTCCATGAAGTCTTCCTCAAGTCCATGCCAGTCTGCCTGCAGCACCTCCCTCTACCCACACAAAGCAGGTGCCACATCCCTCCCTTGGACCTCTTTATGACATTCTGTGCCATGTAACGGCTGTTAAAACATTACCGTCCTTTGCTGTATCCACCGTGACCTGGGTTTGGACAGCCTCCCCAAGGCTGGGTTTCCTTACCTTTAAAACAAGGAAAGGGGTGCCTGGGTGGCTCAGTCAGTTGAGCGCCCGACTTCAGCGCAGGTCATGATCTCATGGTTCTTGAGTTCAAGCCCCACATCTGGCTCTGTGCTGACAGCTGAGAGCCTGGATGGAGCCTGCTTCAAATTCTGTGTCTCCCTCTTTCTCTGCCCCTCCTGTGCTCACGCTGTCTGTCTCTCTCTCAAAAACGTACATTTTTTTTTTAATTTAAAACAAGGAGAGAAGATTAGCAATAATAAGGGTGGAAACAGCCACGTTTTACTGAGGCCTTCCTATCCACCAGAGGAATGCTATGAAACTGAAGAATGCTGTCTCATTTGTTCCTCAAAATCTTATGAAGCAAGTAGGCACTATTATCCCCACTTCACAGATGAGCACAACAAAAGGTCAGAGAGGTCAAGTAACTTGTTCCAGGTCCATAGACAGCAAACAAAAAAGCAGAGATTCTCCCTCTAGCAGTCCCGCATCCGGGCCTCATCTCAGTCACTAGTCCCTACTGCCCCACTTTCTTCAGGGTCCTAGCTACCTCACAGGGTTGTTCTGAGATAATACATGAGAAATCCCTAGCATATTGGCTGGCTCTGCATCTTTCTGTCCCCATGGCAACCTCCTTTAAGGGAGAGCTACTGACATATGTGTATGCTTTAATCATACTAATCAACAGATAATGAAGGAACTAATGAATCAAAAAGAATGAAGGACATCTGTTAAACTACCATAATGAGGGAAGGAAGTGTCTTACGAGTGTTGCTTAACATCCTATACACAGGATCGTGCAGGACAGCATAAAATGTGGCCTCCTCTTCTCCCTCAAGTCTTTCCAACCATGCAGTCTCCAGTCAGGGTACAAAGGGGAAGAGGTGGGGAAGTGAGAACCGCAGTTGCAAATGAGTGAGGAAGACAATGCACATCGCAAAGTGGCAGGCCCAGTTCTGCAGCCCTCCCTAGGACAAAATCCCCACCCCACCTCACCCCCCAAGGCAATCCCATCCAAATCCTCTTTGTCAGAGCAGAAGAAGGTCAAAGAGACTAATCCTCCAAAGGACCTGAAATTCTGGCCCGCCTGTGCCACACCACCAAAGGACAACCTCCTGGAAGCATGAAGATGGGCACTCTCTCCTGTGCCAACTTGTCCTGGCTTCACACATGCACCCAAGCTCCCACCCAAGTGCAGGCACTACCTCAGCCATGTGACTGTGGGCAGGTCGCAGGCTCATCCAAGCCTCAGTATTCCCACCTGGAAAATCAGTTAACACCAGAACCACCTTTAAACTGCTAGTGGGAAGAGCAAACAGATAATCCATGGAACCAGTGTCGGGCATGCAAGGAGCACTGGGTATGTGTCAGCTGTAAACGTGGGCAGGTAATGGGGACGCAGAGGGCCCTACATGAACTCCAAGCAGCCAGTGCTCAGTTTTCTACCTGGATGCCTGAGGTGGCCAATTTCACTTGGCACCCAAGCTACAGCTCTTTGACAGCAACAACCTGGAATGCGGTTGGTCTTAGAGGTGGGGGGAAAAGCTTTGTGGGTGGGGTGGGTGTAGGGAGGCAAAAGGGGGGAAATGCAAACAGGGAAACAGAAGAAAAGGATGTCGCCTGACCAGCTGCCAACAGGCCAAGAGCTGTGCTGGTGGCAAGCCCAGACGGGGGAGCTGAGTGAGGGAGGGGCAGCAACAGATCCCTATGCAGACTCAGCACTCAGACAAGGCTATCAAGACAAGAGACGGGAGGCCGACACGGCCAGCCAAAAGATGGAGCCGCCAGCAAGGGGACGTCCACCAGGGCTGACACTCCGTTGCTTTAGCTAGTTTTAGTACTCAGACTGAAATGTCCCTGGACGTAAACAGTACAACCAGAAGTCTCTTCCTTTTCTAAAAATACATGTCTGCAGTTGGGCACTGAAAAGGCCACCTAGAGCACAAAACAAAGCCGGCATCCACAGATGGAGGAAAAGCATTTCCTTTATCAACAGCAAAGGGTGAGAAGTTACCCTTCCCTCCAGAGGCCAACTCCGGTCTCCGAAGCAACATGGCACAGAGAAGCTCGTGACTGACACAGGCTGGACCAGACTCCCATCTCATCCACTTGCCTAACTTCTCTCAGCCTCAGTTTCCTCGTCTGTAAAGTGGGATTCGTAACAGCATCCACCTGGTAGAGTTCTTAAAGGACTAGGAAAGATGACTGCAAAGCACCTACCACAGTTGCTGGCACAGAGCAGGACACAGGACACAGGAGCTCTGTTATTCCTGGGATCCCTGAGGCTGCGGCTCCCTCCCCCTTCCCCCTTCTCTCATCTCTGAAATACCCCAGCCAAGGAAGACAAAGACGGATTTTCCCTGCTCCTCTGGCAGCTCCCTCAAGAGCTGCAGCTTCTGAAGGACACTGCTGGTGCTTGTTCTGGGCAGCAACGCCAGAGCCAAAACATCAGGAGGCTACTTGTTAGTGAATGGAGCAGAGAAGCACGAAGCACAGTCGCTGTAGGCCTCATGGAAAGGCTTTTCTACATGGCCTGGCCTGGGTCAAGGGTCAGCCAGCATCTCTGTGGAAAGGAGGCTACAATCGTTGAAAGGGTCACTGTCAGGAGGTCACAGACAAGGAGCTTTGGAAGGTCCTGAACCCTGCGAAAATGAGTGTGATTTGGATAAACACGCATTTTCTTGGGAGAAAGTCCAAAACATTCATCAGAATTCTCAACAAGGTCTGTGACACTCCACTCAAAGTGGGGGGGGGGGGGGGGGGGGGAGGGAAGGGCTTTAAAACCACCCACTCATTAAGAGAAAACAAGAATCTCTGAAAAAGAATAATGTAAAACAATCTCTAATTTTTATCTCAAATGTACCAACACCTACCAGGTGCTTTACCATGTGCTGTACTATTGAGTCCCTACAACGGTGGAAGGAGACGATCATCAATCCCAGATGAGGAAACGGAGGCCCAGAGGAGGCCGCCACTTACCAAGGCCCCTTAATCAGCAAATGGCAGAGCCAGGACTCAACCCTGAGAACATCTGTCTGAGACCAGAGCTTAGGGTCCCAATCACCACATGAGTGTCACCTTCTCCCAGCCAAGCTTGGGGGAGAAACTGGTTATCTACCATCATCTTTCCACTGTACCCATCTTGCCCCATGTCTTCTTCACACACTGATACTAAGAAATTTGCTAGATATTAGGAAAAATCAAGAAGTTGTAAGGAGTATACAGACAGCGTGGGGTGTGTTCTATCAGTACCAAAGGCCTCCATTTCCTTGCTGGAAAAATGCAGATTATACATTACTGCTCCATGCATGTCTGGCATGTAGCAAACCATCCAGTGAATGGCAGACATCATTTTAATTACTGCAATCTGACGAAACAGCATGTCCTAGCAATCTGAGGTGCCATCTTTATGCTGATGAACTCCACGTTGTTCGCTTCAATGAGCCCATCACCCTGCATCCTGAACTCTACTCAGATGCTGGTGAGAGACAGGCCTCGATCTGGCTCCCAGGAGCTATCACTCTTCCCCCAGCTGCAAGCTCAGGAAACCAGCAGCAGCAGCCAGCAAGACTTGGGAACAAGCCTGGGTTCCAGAGCCAACTATCCGACGTCATCCAAGGTGCCAAGAGGTCTTGGAAGCCTCCAGGGTGGTTACAGGAGATAGGGAATATTCGTGGCAAGCTTCTCCCCATGCAGGAAAACAAAAACATAACAAAACAAAAACAAAATAAGTTTAAGAAGTTATCAAGGTGGGAAGGTTTACCTCTGAGCCTCGGAAGACAAGAGATTTCCATACTAGTTTTGGGTTTTGGAAGACCAGGGTTTGGGAGAACAAAGGTTTGGGTACTTTTGACTCAAAGCTTCTTTATCCCTACAAGAAATTCATCTAACTGATAGGATTCTTCAAGGAAGGTAATTTTCATGACTTAGTCCCACTCTTCACAGCTAGAATACACCATCTGTCAAGTCTTCACACACAAATGGCACCTGTTACTGTTAACAGTTGTTTTATGTATTAAATTTTACTAAGGGCTTAGCCCTTTCCATATAGTATGTCATCTAACCCTCAAAGTGAAATTTTGAAGTGCCACCTTATTTTACAGACGGGAAATTGGCCTTGGAAAGGTTAAAGCAGCCCATTCAAGGTCAGAGGGCTGGTAAGTGACAAAGATTTCTAAATACCATTCGCTTAACTACTATTTGTTTCCAGAAAAAATACTGGGTTCCACCCATGGGGTACCGAGACACTTTTTTCTCCTCATCCTTCCAGAAACATATGAACTAATTTATTTCAATCTATCCTAATCCAAAAGACTTCTTATGTGGAGTACTGAACCCAAGATAAACTCCATTAGCCCACGAAGGTCACATGTAATCAGAAATACACATGACAGGGGCGCCTGTCATGGCAACACATGCCAGTTGGTTAAGCATCCGACTTCGGCTCAGGTCATGATCTCACAGTTCGTGGGTTTGAGCCCCATATCGGGCTCTGTACTGACAGGTCAGAGCCTGGAGCCTGCTTCAGAGTCTGTCTTCCTCTCTCTCTCTCTCTGCCCTTCCCCTGCTCACACTCTGTCAATCTCTCTCTCGAAAAATAAATAAACATTAAAAAAAAAGAAAGAAAGAAATACACACGACAAAGGTGAGAATATTAACATTAAGGGAAAAGGGGAAATGACCACAAACCTTCTGTCTTACACACTCACAGGCCCAGAACACTCCACACTCCTGTGTTCAAAACAATTTCAGGAAAGATGACTTCTCAGAAGACAATAAAGTTCTGAAAATATCAGTGGATTATCTGTAGAACAAGGAAAGGTGACCACAGAAGAATACAGAAGAAATAGCACTTGAAAAAAAAGCAAACCCCTAACACCCTACAAGTGTTCTCCATTAGATTTCCTAAAATAAGTCATGACTTTGGAACCAATCGGTTACCACAAATCAAAATAATCTGAACCAAATGTTCCCATTTAAAGGCTCTTTCCCCCCTGAAGAGTTGTACAGTGTTCTACAAGGGTAAATGCACTCTCACACACCAGGCCACCTTACTCCAGTAATTACCACCAGGCTTAAGGGGCTCTGACCAAGCCAGATAGTCGATGAACTCCAAAACCAAGAGCAGAGATCACAAGGGAAGTGGGGAGAGGTAAACACAATGAACGTGGGAAATTTTGCAATAGGACCTCCCTCTGGAATATCTCTCTCTCTCTCTCTCCCTCCCTCCCTCCCTCCGTCCCCCATCTCTCTCTCTCTTTCTGGATTTTTGTTCCTAGAAGTCTTCTTTTAACAGGACTCACACGACACCACTCCACTTGTCTCCACCCTTTTCCATTCGCCACCTCCTTTGCTCCAGCCACAGTGATCTGTCACTTAGCAACTACTCTCCAACAAAAATACGAAGCCAAGATGAGGTCAGGCTTTTGACACCTCTTGCTCACTAGCACTCATGGGATAAGCTTCAGGTAGGGCCAACAAATCTACCGGCTCCATCACACCAGCTCAGAATAGGAGGAGCTCCGCAGAAGTACACTCACTCAGTGTCGCTAGTCACCCTGGACGACTCCAGCTAGGGCAAAGGTTCTTATTAGACTTCAAGGATACAAGGACTTAATACACTGCAGGAAGCACAGCGTCCAACAGCTCCCATCCAAGCGTTTCTCAATTACAGTTGAAACATGGTAGTACTGATATCCTGGATTTGGGCCAATATACCTTCCAGTGTGGGCTGCTGGCTGAGCACCACAACAACTGACCCCCGTATTCACCTCCTCAGAGACCTTCTGGGACACCTCACCTGAAGTCAGTCCCTCCCTATCATCTATGATTTGTTTCTTTCCTGGTTATTTTTATGACCTATTTTGTCTCATTGTTTCTTTTATGTCTTCCTCCCTGAACACAGGGACCGTGATTACTGTTTATCCTCAGCCCCAAGGAGCTGACCAAACAAGGCAGACAATTACTGTTTATTGAAATGGATGGGATAAGATGGTGAAAGGAAAATCACGTAGAGGCCCTTATAGATTCTTAAGTGGTAAGAAACATATCCTAACATTACTGCCTTCCCTAAATAACCTGTTACTGACCCAGTTTTCATAAACTTATAAAATCTTTTTTTTTTTACATCTTTTCACACTTTCAGTCTCAGAGAAAATGAATGAATTACATGCGTTTACTATGTGAAAGTAATACTTCTTTTTATGTTCCTAAATTACCTCTATTGAACCTTCCTTTGGAGGGGGAGAGAAATAAAACTGGTAAAGTAGATATTGAAGGTGTGGCTAATCCAACTATTATTCTAGGATTTTGTCAGCAAGCCCATGCTTACATTAGCCATTCCTTGACAATTTCATCTCCACTTATGAATGCGATACATACATGGAGCCCCAGGGGAAGAGGGCTAAGTGAAACTTCTCAGAAGTATCTTTTGATGACTCTTTTGGCCAACTAACTCAGATTCTGACCACATAACACTAATGCAACTATCATTTATCCTGGGCTCTCCCATTTGTTTACCTAGGAACCTTATAACTATTTGAAATTCTTATCCACTGACTTGTGTACGGTCTCCCTTTTCTGCAAGAATCTAAGTTTTATGTACGAGAAAAACCTTGTACGTCTTGTTCATAAGCTCCTTAAACATTTTAGACTCCATTAAACAAATGTCAAAAGAACTTACAGTAACTAAGTGCTTTGCAAAGTTGGCTAGATTTGTGGACAAAGAAATGTGTTCCCTTGTGAAAGAAAAAATCATCTAAGGATTATTCCTCCATGATGAGGTAAGGCTTTGCCAGCCACTCCCCATCATATATATATATGCACATGGCTCTGCGTAAACTCAGTTCAGGTTCCACCCAAAAACTGTTAGCCTTTCGGACATCTGAAAATTCATAAATCATGCTAAGTATGAGAATAAAGGGACTCAATAAACTACCCAGGCCCTGAAATAGCCTATTTAGCAAAGTAGAGTCAACACTTCTATGGCAGATTCTACTTTCCAAGGATGGTGACACCAATACAACCCATCCCAAGTGTTATTCTTACAATGAATGAGACATAGACACTCCTCTATGAAGCAGTGGGGCCCATGTTCCCCTCTCCTTAAACCTGGTGGGCCACTGCAACAACCTCAACCAAAAGAAAATGGCAGAAGTAATAATGCAGACCTTCAGAACTGGGTCATTAGAAGCACTATGGCATCTCTCTATAGTGTGCCACCCACCCATGGACAAAGGACTCTGGAGCCCAGAGCCACCTAATGGAGGCGAAGCCACCATGCTGGAGACACCACACAGAGAGACCAGCTAAAGGGATGACCAGCTGCTCGCATCCACAGCTGTTTTAGTCCTCTGAGCCCAGAGGCCAGACAAGGTGAGTGAGCAAGGATTCAGCGGATCCCAGCCCCCAGCCTGAAGTCATCCCAATGCCATGTGGAGCAGAAACAAGCTTTCCCTGACGAGCCCTGCCCACACTGAGATTAGTCGGTAACATCAGTATGGTTTGGAAACCATCGAGTTTGGAGTTGTTTTGGAGGCACAGTAGCTGGTGCGGCATACAACATCAGTAATAATAATAGGCCTTCACCTGCAGTTCAGCCACATCCTACTAGAAGGGGACCCATTCCATGTGCAGCTAGAGGGTTCAGTGCAACAAAACCCACAATCTCCAGGTCAACTCATGTCATAAAGCAAGCAGAAAAGATACAAAACCACAGAGGGCACAAACTTTTCCAAGTTCTCTGGCCTTGGAGCTCTTTGAACTTTAGAAGCAGAGTTTGGCTCTTTGACCGGCTGCCACCCTCTCCTTTCACCATCCGTATCTTTGGCACCAAGAGGGACTCAAAAAATGAGGACAGTCCCTGATGAACAAATTCTTTTAACCAGCTCTTCCATTCTCAGGAAACCCTCACTCTAGAACTTTTTTGTTTTGAATAAGCCAGAATAGGGATTATTTACCTGTGTGAGGTCTCTCTTGGGTCTGTCTCAGCAGACTTTACCAACGAAACCCGGAGGGATATTCTTATAACGAAAAAAAATCCCTTCAATTTTAGTATCTAGTGCAAAAATATTTCACAGGTATGTATCTACTATCCCACATGGGTTTCAGTATCAGACACACATGAGATTCAAAAACCAGTTCTGCCATCTGCTGACTGTGTGATCTTGGGCAAATTATCTGACCTCTCTGTACAGTGGTTTATTACATCTGTGAAACAGACAATAACAACCCTCAAAGAGGCATTATGCAAATTGAGGTGATGGCAACGAACACTTATAAAGTGCTTCCCATACACCAAGCACTATTGTAAGTGCCTGAAGGTGCTCAGACCATTCCTGGCACACAATAGGAATTCCTTAAGTGGTAGGTACCATGAACATCTTGAGTTCTAGTATCATTAGATTACGATTTGCTACCATGAGAGTGACCATAATGCCTGTAGGGTAACTCTATGAATATCAACTCGTAGCACAAGAGCAACAAGGCTCTAATTCACTTCTAAAAACTCATTTCAAACGCCTACAAATGTACACTTCTAAGATGCTAAAGAATCATCTGAGCTGTCTGTTAAAATGAAGACCCATGGCTCCACCTCCAGAGATTTTGATTTAATAGTCTGGGATAGGGTCCAAAGAACTGCTTTCTTAACATCTCCACCCCTTCACAGGTCATTCCATCAACCCCTGTGCTGGAGATGCTGGTGTAAATATCTGGACTGAATCAGTCATGATGCCACAGAAAGAGCATAACCTAAGAGAGGTTCTGGGTTCTAGTTTCAGCTTTGCCCCACATTAGTTCTACAGCTTTGACACGGTGACAGGGTTTCAGTTTCTTCATCTCTAAAATCAAAGTTTCGGACTAATCCCAAAGGTGCCTCCTTTTCCAAAATTGATCCTACAGGGTAAGTACTAGACCCAAGTCCCTCAGACCACCATTTTTTGTGCATTTGTAGCAGCTGAACTAAAAGCTATCATTTATGAAGTCCCCACTATGTGCCAGACACTGTCTGGGATGCTTAGTTCATTTAATTATTTCTAAAAGTTGCAAGGATCTTGAAGTATATGTAAGACAAAAAAAAAAAAAAAAACCCACCTCTAAAAGGTCCAATAATCTGACTGAGGTGATACAGCCAACACTACAAGAGCTTTCATTCTATTCCAGACTTACCCTGACCCAATGGTTCTGACACCATCATGCGTTTGCCCACCTCACTACAAAATTCACTTTCTTTACATCTCTTTGCTCTTGTTCAAGTGAGAGTTAAGAGGTAATGAACGCTCAAGCCTATGCTCTTCCGGTCCGCAAAGCACCGAGGGGCAAGAACGGGGCCAAGGGGAGAAATGTAGGCATGACTGGGCATTGCAAACCTAAGAAGTGGGTCTCCTTATCCCTCAAGTGAAGCTCAAGAGAAAACACCAGGGAGCAAGATACCTTAACAGCATCACGTCCTTAAGCGTGAAAATCCGCAAGGTAGGTGGTAGAGGAGGAAAGCAGAGAACTGAACACAAAGCACTGAGGTTGGTCGAAGGGGAGAGGGTGAAAACACAGAATTTTGCCAAGATCTTTCCTCCCTTTCTTAATTCCTCTCAGGGGAAGAACAGAACTTTCCGACAGAGTATCCTCCACTGAGCTTAGAGATACAATGGGAAAGTTTCTCATGACGTCGACTCTTTGTTTGCTCTTGCCAAGTAACTTAATGGGAACCTAATCCCAGGCCCGCTTGACTCCAAACTTCATTACTTCATCTCAGGGATCTGAGGCAAAGTGGAAAGATGACAAGGAGGACGACAGTGAACAGTAACCATGGCAAGCTCCAGATCATGGATTTTATACAAAAACTGTTTTGATTTCCAGATTTGTAGTGTGAGAGATTTAAAAGGTGTTTGAAGGACATGTGGCAGGGGGGAATCACACAGGGAAAAGCAGAGGATCTGAAATCAGAAAATCTGCAGCTGTGATCCCAGCACCACACTGGGATCCTTCCCATCTGACCTGGGCAAAGTTATATAATCATCCTTGAAGCTTCACATCTGTCAAATGGGGACAATAATACTGACACTGCAGACCCATTTTTAAAAATACACCAACGGGGGCACCTGGGTGTCTCAGTCAGTTGAGCGTCTGACTCTTGATTTCAGCTTGTCATGATCTCATGGTCATGGGATAGAGCCCAGCCCTGGGCTCTGCACTGGGTGTGGAACCTGCTTAAGGTTCTCTCTCACGCTCTCCCTCTGCCACCCCCACTCTGCTGCTCACATGCTCTTTCTCTCTCCCTGAAAATAAATAAACTTTAAAAAAAAATAGATGAACTAATGTATGTAAGAGCCTGACATGCTATCTGACCCAAAGGTTTTCTGAGTTGGCAAATGAGCTGAGAAGTTGTGTTCCTAGCTGTACAGTTTCAAACCTCTCTGAACCAGGTGAAGAGACAGAAGACCGGGCCACCCTGAATGAAGTTCTCTTCCAGTCCCCACTGTGAGTAACCCAGGGACTGCTTCTCCTTGGAAAACAAACGACCTCAAAATGGGTCAAAACAGCCACTGATGCCAAGGGAAACCAATCAATTTTTTCAGGCTTACTACCTAAGAGACTTAAAAAAAGAGAAAAGGTGGCCTAATAATCACACACAAGTAAAAGCATTTAGCTCCTCCCTCGTAGATTATGTGGAATTACTACATCAGGAGCAAGGAAAACATCTTCAGAGTTGTGAATGATTTATAGGAGTGGTTCAACACACAGGAAAAAAGCTGTCAGGCTTTAAGGAAGCCACACACTCTCTTCAGAGGGGAAGAATGAACCCCAGATTCCGTGAGAGGCAAAAACCTCAGAGAGATCACTAAGCAAGTGAGGCAACAGCACGGAACAGCACAGAGTCTGAATGACTTCACTGCCGCCCAGGGTGCCTGGCTCTGGCATTAAACAACAGGGGAATACAGAGTCTGTGCAACAGGTCAGATATCCTACCTCTTCTAACAGTCCAGACATCACGTCAATGTACTCAAAGATTCCATTCTTAGAGAAGCAGGAAAAGGTACTGAGCCTCTAAACTGAGATGCCATGGGTTTAAATCCTGGCTCTGCCATTAACTAGCTTTGTTAATTCTTTAACTCACTCTGCCTGGATTTCCTGATCTGCAAAATGGGTATAATAACAACCAATCTTATAGGGTTTTATGAGGATTATATGCATTAGTACAACTGAAGAACCCTGATCACAGCAAGGGCTCAAATGAAAGCTATTATTACCTACCTCATAGTGTTGGCCATCCATTGTTGAGCATTTCTTATGTACCCTATGCCAACCATAAGTTGCCTAATTTAGTCACCCAAAGCCCTGTGAGTCACTGAGGGTAAAGCACTAAGCCCTATGCCCTCCCTGAACCCCACCAAGTGCTCAATAAAAGAGACTTTCATCTCGGACTATTATCGTTACCACTACAAATCCAAAACACCACCAAGTTCTGAAAAGACACCTGGGTAAACAACAATTCAAAGAAAACCATTAATTTGGCATCTATTTGGTAATATGTAAATCAAGTGTTTTTGATGAGTCAGAGACCCTGGTATCAAAAAGAATTGCTGATACTCTTTATTATTTCATCTTAATACAGATTCTAGGACTCAGGAGTAAAACAGATAAGGCCTCCTCAATACTCTCTCACACTGGTAGTCAATGGCCATAAGAAAAAACATGGGGTCTCCAATAATTTAAGATATAATGTGCTTTTAACAATACCCATATAAACGGCAGAATAGTTTTCATGTTGGTAGGTAAACCATTAGCTTTATACCATTTCATGAGATAAGCTGAGGCCACATCAAGCAATGAAGGAAATACAAAAGAAAAAAAAAAATGTAGTAACGATCAAACATGGTTCAAAAAAAAAAAGATCAAGCCCTAAAAGCACTTCTATTTCTGCTCTAATCCTCTTCTATCAGATGTAGATACAAATGAACCCCCTAACTTCCCCAAGCTACTTTGCTCTGGAAAGTGACAGTGTTCACATGTGCACCAGGTGGAACAGAGCCTTAACACTGTAAATGAAGTTCTGTATTAACAATAACCTTGGCCTACACAGTACAAGCACTCTTCAAGTGATATGGCACATTGTTTAATGGCCACATCTATTTAACAAAAGCTCCTTTACAATGTGTCATTGCTATTCTTCCCCTCCACAGGTACAGCCTATTTCTCCACTCTCTTGTATCTGGACTGGCCTTGTGACTTGCTCTAGCCAGCAGAATGTGGTGGAATGTTGTACCAATTCCACAGCCCAGGCTTCGAGAGGACCTGAAGCTTCCACTTTTGCCCTTCTGGAACACTCTTCTATGACAGCCTTACCATAGAGAAGTCCAGGAACAAAGACAAATGGAGAGGGCCTCAATCCAGACAGAATTTGGTTCCAGACAGAATCCAGCTGCGTGACTGAGCCCAAGTCAGGGCAAGACAAGTCCCTGGTCAATCCACTGAGTCCCAAGAAACACAACCGTCCTCTTCACTCTCAAACGTTTTTGGTGCTTTGTTATACAGCAATGGATGAAGGATACCACTATGTTAGCTAGAGTTTACTTGATTTTAAAAACATGTTTCCAGGCGCGCCTGGGTGGCTCAGTCAGTTGAGCAACCGACTTTAGCAAAGGTCATGATCTCACTGCTCATGAGTTCAAGCCCCGCATTGGGCTCTGTGCTGACAGCTCAGAGCCTGGAGCCTGCTTTGGATTCTGTGTCTCCCTCTCTCTCTCTCTGCCCCTCCCCTGTGCGTGCTCCCTCTCTCTCTCTCTCTCTCTCGTTCTCAAAAATACACACTTTTTAAAAAAACGTATTTCCTAACAATCTAAAATGATTATCTTCGGAGAGGAGGGATGGAGTGGATTTAAGAAGGGAGCTTTATGGCATGCTGATAATTTTTATTTCTTGGCCTGAGTAGTGATTACATGGATGCATTCATTTTGTGATCATTTATCAAGTGTGCACTTCTAAACTATGTATTTTTTCTGGATATATACTAAACTTATATTTTAGATAATTTAAAATAAGCCTCTCTTGGCAAAAGGCTTTTGAAAAAACAGTGTTATGTGGCTTCAGGAAATAAATCATGGCCCCAATTTTTTATTCATTTATCAAATTCTCCTCAGAGAAGCCTATATAATACACACACGTCCAGCTTTAAAATTTGAATATCACTAGTTACATATCAGTGTGTTTCTTCCTTGCCAAAAAATATGACCCATTTATGAGTCAGTCTAAACTTGGCCCCAGAATCCCAACAAACTTGGCAATGCCTATACCAAGGTATTTTCAAGTGCTAGTTTAAAATCTTCTTATCATTTCAGGGTTCACCTGGGTGCCTCAGTCAGTTAAGTGTCCAACTCTCGGTTTCAGCTTAGGTCACAATCTCATGGTTTGTGGGTTCGAGCCCCACATCGGGCTCTGTGATGGCAATGTGGAACCTGCTTGGGATGCTCTCCCTCCCTTCCTCTCTGCTCCTCCCTTGCTTGCACCCACGTGCGCGCTCGCGCACTCTCTCTCTCTCTCTCAAAATAAATAAACATTTTATAAAATCGTATCATTTCAGAAAGACTGTGTAAGCCACGTAAAAGGAAATGGTCCTCAAGGCTTCCGTGCTCACAGAAGTCTCTCCCTTTGTAAATCACACCAACTCCAAAGCCACATCTCATTCTCATCTCACTGTCCCTGGCCCAAGCACCAAAGCCAAGCAGAGTCACTTGTTCACACAGAAGAGACTCAACAAATGTTTTCGGTTGGTAGGATGTCCCCAAAGCCCTCAACAATGTTTATGTCCTTGGACTAAGTAATTCCCCATCAAGCAGTCTATTCAAAAGAAATTACTTTAAACAGAGACAAAGATTTCTACATTAAGTTGTCAATGAAGTTCTTTAAAACAGCAAAAACCTGGGACACCTAGGTGCTTTAGTCGATGAAAAGTCTGACTCTTGATTTCTGCTCAGGTCACGATCTCAAGGTCGTGTGATCGAATCCTGCGATGGGCTCCAAGCTGGGGCCTGGAGCCTGCTTGGGATTCTCTTTCTCCCTCTGCTCTTCCCAGGGCATGCTCACTCGCACTCTCTCTCAAAGAAATAAAATAAAATAGCACAGATATTTATAAGGACAGAAAACATCAAAGAAAAGACATTGTGTCCTTGTGGTGGAACTATGAGAGTTACTACTTATTTACAATTTTCTGTAATTCTCAGATTCTCCATAAGCAGCAGGTGTTTTTCATTTTTTACTTTTATCATCAGAGAGGGAAAAAACAAAGTAAAAACCTGAAGAAAACGTGTTAACTGAAGATGATTAACAGTATAATCTATTTCTCTTTCAGGATCCATTTATGACTTTATCCATTATTTACATCACTTTCCTAAAATCATCACTTTAGTTATAAACATATCTTGAACATTTTACATGAAGACTCAACTTCCACTGAATCATAGCAATCTATTTATCTTTCTTTCCCTCTAGGCTCTGAGCATGTCATTATCTTTGTAAACCCAACATTCAACACAGTGCCTTGCTCTTTATGAGTGCTCAGTACGTTTTGATTGAAAGCTGCAGAATGTCAGGGTAAGGACAAAAGGATTTGCCTAACCTGCACAGCAGGAAAGGTTGGGTTTCCCAATGTGTCCCATACCTGGCACATGAAAGATCTACAAAAAACTACTTGTTACTTGTGTAGTCAGCTCAGGCTGCCATAACAAAATACCATAGACTGGGTGACTTCAACAACAGATATTTATTTCCCACACTTATGGAGACTCGAAGTCTGACATTAGGGTGCCAGCATGCTAGGGTTCTGGGGAGGAACTTTCTTCCTGGCTTGTTCAGGCAGCTGCCTTCTTGCTGTGTGTTCACATGGCCTTTTCTTTGTGCGTGCGCACAGGGGGAGGGGGAGAGAGCTCTGGTGTCTCCTCTGGTAAGGACACTAATCCTATAGAACTCCACCCTTACTGTCTCATTTAACCTGAATTACCTCCTTATAGGCCCTATCAAATATAGTCACACGGGGCATGAAGGACTGAACAGGTAAATTTGTGGAGAGGAGACACATTTCAGTCCACATCATTATTAAGTGAAAACTGACAATATTTCACCTCACCAGGGGAGAAGTGAGAGAATACCAAGAATAGACTATTACCCTAACTATGAGAATAACAGCCTAATAACTTGATCCCTGTGTCAACTGATGGGGTGCACGAAAGGACAGGTATAAGCTTTTGGTAGGTCTTCATAATTTGAGGAATCGTAAGGAGAAAACAAAGGATTTGGGCATGGATGGGATATACCCAAACCTGTGTTGTGGGAAAACTGGCCAGGGAACAGCCCAAGTCTGGTTCCAAGGGCACAAACACAAAACGTGGTAACTACTTTTAGAAACCATTCCAAGGGTCAGGTGAGTTCTGTGGGGGCCAATAGTAGGAAGAACTATCATGCTAGTGGCAAGAGGAAAGGGGAACAAGCAGGTGCAAAGGGCTTCACCAGGGTCAGATCCACAAGAAACTGTAACCATCAACTAGATAACCAGAGACACAGGAAAAAAAAAAGCATTGAAGGTAAGGTAAGGTAAGGTAAGGTAAAGAAGTGGGGAGAGGAGAGCTGCACATCCCAAGACCTGGAGAGGGTAGAAGAGGAGGACATGTTTGCAGAAGGAAGGGAAGAGTGACTTGCATTTGAGATAGGTTTGATCTGAATTACACGATATACCCTGGCAGAGATGCTAGGAAGACAGTTGGAAAATGGATGGGCATCTGGGTGGCTCAGTAGGTTAAGCATCCAACTCTGGATTCCGGCTCAGGTCCTGATCTCATGTTTCATGGGATCGAACCCTCCATCAGACTCTACAATGACAGCATGAAGCCTGTGTGGGATGCTCTCTCCCTCTCTCTCTCTGTCCCTCCCCTGCTCATGTGCACGGGCGCTCTCTTTCTCTCCCATTCTCTCTCTATCCCTCAAAATAAACAAACATTAAACATTAAAAAGAAAGAAGAAAAAGAAAATGGATACATGAGAGCCCAAGAGAGAAGTCAGGCCAGAGGTGGATACTTTAATATCATGCACAGAAGTAAACAAGATAGCGAAGCCAACTTAAGTGAACTGAGCATAGAAATTCAAAGACCATCTTCTTTGGACAATAAAGAGGCCAAATCACAGAGGAACAGAAACAAAGAAAGGCCAGAGAGGTAGGAAGACAATGAAGGTAAAGCAGGGCCATCCATCAGAAACGACTCCAGGTACGATGGAATGTTCAGCACCAAGAGGAGCACAGACACATCAAATGCACAGAGACGAAGCATTTGGGACTGGTCCTGACATGACGATCAATGGGGTCCTTGAGTGAATTATTTCAACTGGGTGAGAAGAGCAGAGCAGTGAGCCCCCCAAAACAAGAAAGAGATAAACCAACAGGCTGCGCACCTATGCATGTGCCAGGCATCGCGAGAGGAATTACATACAGAATTATCACCTTCACTCCTCACTAACACCCCTGCAAGATGTTGCTATTGTAATTTGTATGCAGAGCATTTTGTGTAAAAATTGTTTAAAAAAACAGAAAGGAGCATATCTACAAGACCACATTTGCCTATCTGAAAAAACAAACCTCTCATACATATTTTGAGGTAGCTATGGAGATCTGGAGAGCAGGCGTGTAGGTGGAAACAGATATCAAGGAAAATGATACATTTAAAAGGGGTGGAGTATGGAGTGGCCCGGCTGGGTGAGTCATCACAATGGTCAAAGTGTTTTTGACGACAAATGGATTTAACCCCGGGTGGCCACAGTACAAACTTGTACTATTAGTAGCATTTTTTGAAGGCTGATTTCTTTTAATCCACCTGCACAACTCTGTTAATTCAAAAGTCTGACCTCACCAGATAATTAACCGAAAAACATCAAGTCTTGACTCCTAGGTCATCACCACGATGGAAAAAAGAGCGATTGCTAGAATACACTGGTAAAAACCATCTCAAACCTGGGGAGATTTAACACAAACGGGAAAATGGGGGATTTTGAAAATCCTTCATTTCCCCTTCCCACCCTCTACCACAACTTATTTTTACCACATCTTTCATCTTCACCACAGATGCTCTCAAGTGCCCTAATTTAAGAAATACATATATCACCTCACCCCTCTTAGCCAGATATTTAAACCATACTTGATAGTAATGAGCTGTTTTATTAGAACTGTTAAAAAAAAAAATACTATTCAGGGCTTGGAAGGAACCGTAATAACAGCAGCTTCTCTGCATTTACCAATCCATAAATCTGTGGATGCTGTCTGACATTTATTGAACATGAATAACATCCCCACATGCTGTGATCCTGAGGCTTGACCAGCATTCTAGGGAAAAGACTTAACTCACATAGATAGGCTTAAAAAGGCCACCCTGGCCCGGCACATCCTAATACCAACCAACTGCCCCAACCTACTATTCTCATTAGGCCATAAATGTCCATCATTTAACCCTCTCTAAGGTGGCAGTGGTATAAAGCCCTGAGCGTGAATGTTGCCTATGCCACTTCCTGTGCAAAAGCAGCTCATGCTCTGAATCAGTTGCATCCTGTGCATGATGGGAATAAAACCCTAACAGAGCCTGGAGTTGAAAATGCTAGGCCAATATGGCAGACAGCAAAGGCCGGTGGAGAAAGCCAGGCACACCTGGGCATCCACTGTGGCTTCACCATTACCTGCTTGGCTGGTAACACTGGGAAAGTTGATCATTTCCTTAAGGTTTCATACTCTTCCTTTTTATCATGTCTGATTTTAACCAATTAGCCGGCAAGTTTTACTTTTTTTTTTTAATGTTTATTTATTTATTTTGAGAGGAAGAGAGAAAGTACAAGCAGGGAAGGACAGAGAAAGAGGAAATAGGGAATCCCAAGCAGGCTCCGTGGTATCAGCACAGAGCCCGACACAGGGCTAGAACCCATAAACCGTGAGATCATGGCCTGAGCCAAAACCAAGAGTCAGACACTTAACTAACTGAGCCATCCAGGCGCCCCAAGTCTTACTTTTTTTAAGTAAGTGTGGCAAGTAGCCAAAGATAACGATAAATAATCACATCACGTTGCATTTCACTCTCTCCCACAATGGGGATCTAAAGTACCCTCTGCTTTGCAGATCTGTGGGTTTGTTTTTTTTTAATTACTAAAGTGCAGAACTTTTAACAACCTTCTACAGAACTCTTCTTTCTTGCTCATTTCAGATGAAGGAGGTGGCAACCTCAATGTTATGATCTAGTGGGGGGAGAAAACACCACTGAAAGCTGATGTTCATTCCTACTGACAAGGGTTTCAAAGAAACTTGATGTGATCCAAACATGGAGGGACCATAACCAAACTGGGGCAGTATTGCAAAAAGGGGAGTTATTAATAATCATGCTGAGACAGCAGATATGACCCCAGGACAAAAGGTCCATCCTGGTCGGACCCTGTGCAGAGAGTAAGATGGCATACAGCCTTCTCTCTCCCTTCTTAGAAGTTTCAACCAAGGAAATCAAAAGGGCATAAAGGTTATAGTAACCTCAAAGCCTCCTCCCCCTCCTTATCATGACCAGTCTTTCCCTGACTCAACAAAAACACAAGCCTAACCAGCACTTACTAACCTATGTATCAAACTGTGCCTTTTTCTTGAACACAGTGGCCGACTTCCAAAAATACCAATAGTCAGGGTCATTAGCACAGAAGCACTTAGATAAGTAAAGCAGAAATGCAGTTATACTAGCTGGTTTGAGCTGAGAACAAGGGTCAGACTGGTGCAGGAATGAGAGGCACCTGCTATCTGTCACAATCACCTAGCACACCAGTTCAAGTATTAGTAGGGGAGGCAAAGCCCAGATTTGGGGAACTCCACAGAAGAGCCACATGGAAGCTCTCCCTGAGAGTGCTGGAGGTTTTGCCAACCCTCAGAAATACAGACAATCCCTCACACAGGTTGTGAAATCTGACCATCCCTGTTCTCACAGCAAGGATCCATCCAGAGTCCCCTGCACATGAGGGCAAAACCTTTCTTTTTAAATTAACCCAAAGATACAGTATTTTAGTTACAAGTAATTATCAGGAAAAACAAAGTAAACTCATGGCAAAACAAGCCTTGGGGAAAAAGAGTAACGTATTTGTTAATTTTCTTCCCAATGCTTTTCCTTTTTATTTTCATTTTCTCAACTATTTCAATTTTTGTTTAACTTTTTTTGAGAGAGAGAGAGAGAGAGAGAGAGAGAGAGAGAATGCAAGCATGAGCAGGGGAGAGACAGAGAGAAAGGGAGAGAGAGAATCTTAAGCAGGTTCCACGTCCAACACAGAGCCCAACACAGAGCTTGATCCCAAGACCATGATATCATGACCTGGTCCAAAATTGAGTCAGAGGCTTAACCAACTAAGCCACCCAGGTGCCCCCCCCCCCAACCATTTTAGAATTGATGAGGAAGGTCCTTGGTTTACCATCTATGTGGTAGGCTTAACAAAAAAGAGTAACCTAATCTTAATTCATAATGAGTCTCTTCATAGCACATATGTTATAAGCCCAAAAAAAGTCTGTGACAAAAAAAAAATTTAAGTGGCTAAAAGTATAAAAGTACAGAGTACGGGAATAATCCTTCCACTAAAGTGCACACAATTTCCTCCGTAAGAAAGGGTGGAAATGCCAAAGAGGACACCACTTTCCATTTTTAACAGATACTCATCTCCTGAATATCTCTGGTATTTCGTACAACCTGCCAGAGTCTCCCAGCAAGTTCCAGGCCAAGGCCCCAATACAGCGACAATTCCTGCTCACAAAGGATCGTCACAAAGCAAGACATCTATTCCCCCAGAAAAGGGTAACTGTTCCCAGAGCAAACCATCTTCAATCCTTGGTAGATGGAGAAAAACAAAGGGAACAAAGACCAAGAAGAATGATCTTGAAATTAATTCTGGTGCTGGGAAAGAGGGCACAAACCACAACCAGTAAGGAATAACAGGAACATCAACACTTCCGTTAGAGCGGACATTTATCGAGCACTTCCACGAACCTGGCACTATTTGACGCACTGTATACAGGCATTAAGCTAGTCCCCCCAACAATCCTGAGACGTAGGTCCTATTACCATCTTCATTTTGGAAATGAGAAACCTGAAGCAGCTTCCACACTTGAGTTGCCCAAAAAGTAAGTAGCAGAGCCAGAAATGGACCCTCACGTTAACTCAAGGGCCCACACCACTGACCTCTACATTATATACATATCCTCCCATCACTGGCCACCCAGCCGGTGAATGGAGAGGTCAGGACTGAACCCCGGGTATTCCTGGCCCTTAACCCATGCTCTCCACAGTTACCTGAACAATGACCACAGGCCATGCTGTCTGTCCCCTCTCTCCACAAACACCACAGCCTGCTGTCATCATTAATAATAAAGGGCATTATTTATGGAGGGCTTGCTGAGCCAGGGTAAGAAAACTTTGGCTCAGAAATGTTAATAGGACTCAGATCCCCAGCTAGTACGTGGTAGACCCAGGATTTAAACCACGTCCGTTGGACTCCAGAATTGAGCTCTCAATTCCTCCAGCAGAGGCCAGGGCTGTAGCAAGATTATGACCACAGGACACAGGACCATACAGCAACCAACCACGGAGGCCAATTCCAGAGGTGGCTGTCACAAAGTCACTGACTCATATTCTTTAGGTCTCACCCAGCAACTTCCTGCTTTTTAGAGTATAGATAGATAGATAAATAGACAGAATAAAAAACGCAGAAGCTCAGCTTCCTCATTCACAGCGGCTTAGAAACAAACAACCCAAAAGGAGTGACAGGCAGTTAGTGACAATCTCAGGGCCTGCAGGTAAGGTGACAACTGACACAGAAGGGAAGAAAATGAAAACCTGGAAATGCAGACATAAAATTATATGGTACATCAATGAAGCACATAATGAGAGGCCTGAGTCATCAAGAAAAAATTGGTTTCTGCTTAAGCATCTTCTGTTTTGAAAAGCAGCAAAATGCCTAATATTTAAGCTGGGTTTTCATTGAATATTTAAAATTTTTCAAGTCTTGGCATCTGAAATAGTAAGAGGCAGAAGGGCTTGGAGGAAAGAGGAATAGAGGACAGTGGAGTGCCCCGGGCTTCAGAGCTGAGAGCTATACGACACTCAGCTATGTGGCCAGGGACCCAGGGAAATGACTGTACCAAAGGGGCCTCGGTGAGGGGGCAGGGCTTCTCATCCCTTGCACCACCAGAATTCTGCGAGCAAGAACACGATGTGCCTTGGAGCCAGACAATCCTGGGGTGCATCGTAACCACCCCACCGATAACCCGTGTCTGGTTTGCTCACAATGATCATCATCCTGGTACCTGGCACACAGAGCAAATTCAATAAATGATGAGTCAGTGAATGAACGAAAACCATACAACTTTGGTTACTGTCTTTGAACTTCAACTTCCTACACTGCCACGTGGGTTTGACAACTTCCGTGGCATGGAATTCGGTTAAGAATTAAATGGGTTAATTATGTAAAGCACCTCCTCCAGGGCTTGGATACAAGACTCTCTGTGCTGTGACACCTGGACAGTGAACCTTTAAGTAGTCTGGGAATAGAACCTAGGAAGCAGCCACACGCATGTCCTTAGGACCATGGAGAGAGAAAGCACAAGTTCCTCAGCCCTGGTCAAATATAGGAATTGCAATTTGAGGAAATCTCTACCCCCTTCCTCTAAAACTAATCCCTAAATTCAACACAGTCTCATTGGTCATTAATACCCTACTAACCTAGAAAGATATTCTAAAATTTACAAATGAAGACAGGGAGCACAGCACTACGTTTCCCTGGGTTAACTAGCAAATCAACCACAAAAACTAGGTCTTCAGACTCTGCTTCCTCCTCCTCCTCACCCCTGAACAGCACTAGAAACTAAATACCCACAAGCATCCTGCATAGAACTCCACAAATCCCAGGCCGGCCGGCAGACCACAGACCCAACAGCAACACTGTCACAGGCAGGTTTTAAAACTGTGTTCTGAGCAGTCATTCCAACAAGGACACCTATAAATGATACTTTCTAGCCCAAGCAAAATTTCCTCCTCTCTGATCTGGAATCTCTGGACAGAAAGACCTTTTCAGAATATTGGCTTCTAACTACCACTTGCTTATTCCTTCAGTTAGTGCTGCCAACTGAGCTTCTAAGAAAGAAAGAAAGAGAAAGAAAGAAAGAAAGAAAGAAAGGAAGGAAGAAAGAAAGAAAGAAAGAAAGACATCACGTCCTGAATGTCCCCCAAGGAATGCATCATCCCTCTAAGGAATTCCAATAGAAAAATAAGAACTTTTGAACTTTTGGTGGCCTGGGGGCAGGGAAGAGATTAAATCACAGAAACCAATGCTGCTCAGGGCTGTGATGCCCAGGCAGTCTCTAGGAGGTGGCTGTTGACCTCGGCCCCCTCCCAGGCTGGATGATGGCAGGGACCGGCCTTCAGCCTCCTCCCTCTCAGTCTCCACACCCCCACCCCCACATCCACGTGCAGCAGAAGGAGCAGTGCGAAGGATCCCAGACCCCTCCAGCAGCGGATAGAGGACGACCAATCACACTCTTCCTCCACCATCACCTCTCCTCACTCCATGACAACAGTTACATTAGTAATAACACAGCATGTACTGTGTGCCAGATACTACTGTAAGCACTTCCGATGTCTTAGTTGATTTAAATCCTCACAACTGTCCTATGAAGGGGGCTACGTTATTACCCCCAAGAGTGCACAAGGAAATGGTACTCTTCGCCATTACCTCTATGACTCAGCTGAGCTTGCTTTCCAGGGCTCAAGGAGAAAGGAAGATGCCTCTTGTTCTTGGTGCAAGGAAGGAGGAGCACAGGTCTTTAATAGAGAAGACACTGAATCAATATAAATGAGTAAGAGGAGTGGGCGCAAGGTTATGAATTATCTCAGGAAAAGGTACCAGTCCACCTTCTCCCCTCTCTCCTGGCAGTAGTACAGGGCAAAAGAGTCCCAGTAAGTATCTGTCAGTTAGGTGTCCAACTCTTAATTTTGGCTCAGGTCATGATCTCACGGTTTTGTGAGTTCAAGTCCCACATCAGGCTCTGAGATAGGAGCTCAGAGCCTGCTCAGGATTCTCTGTCTCCCCTTCTCTGCCTTTCTGCCACTTGCACTGTTGCTCTCAAATATTTATTTAACATACGTCAGATTCCCCCCTATTTGCTAAAAAATAGTTCCTGCATAGGCTGCTGAAGGTGTGGCCCCTACAGTGGCACTCTTGATGGCCTATCCCATAGTAAGGCCTCCTGAGAAATCCTTTTACAGCCAATGCACTGTGCTTAGATCTCTCAATTCTTACATGCTCTGAAGCCCCACAGAGACATAGCTGTGGGACCACTTTCTGTGGGCGTCTCGATAGTTCAGCACAGTGGCAGCGGCCGTCCTGCCTCCCACCTCTGCTGGCTGTGTAATCAGCCTCTTTCTAATCCTGCCAAGCACCACACTGCCTGGCACCAGGGGCCAGAAGCTGCATATGGGTAATAATTTAACAAATCACCTGTCTGGCTCCCCTGCCAGGACACCCACTCTGAAGCTTATCCAGCTGCTGATGCTAGGGCTGCAGCCCCGTGGGATGTCAGCGAAACAGCAGGTACCAGAGCCTCGGGGCCCACACACTCTCTGACTCTATCCTGAAGAAAAGCAAGGTGGGTTGTGTGATAAGGGGGGGGGGGGGGGGGGGTGCTCAGAGACTCCTACTCCACACCTAGCTCCTTGAGGATTTTACAATTCTGCTATTTTGCCAAATGCAGGACTAACAGCCGTACTCAAGAAGCAACAACACATACTCTGAGAAACCTGGATAGCAGGAACATCCCAGGACACACAGGTTAAGACACACACAGCAAACTGAACTGCAGCAAACATATACCCAAAAACCCTGAAACTTCTGCAGAGTTCCACAAACAACAACAAAATGTGACTTGAAACAGATTGTGGAATCTGTCCCAAAATACATGCATCAGCTCAGAACCACAGGAAAATAAGTGAAATGGTCTGCGTATTATTTACAATACGTATTCATTGCTATTTTATTTATTTGCCAACCACTGAAAGGAAACATCTTTTCAGGTTACAAATACTATGCCCACTTTTGAAAAGTGAAAATTCTGCCAGGACAGGCCTTACAGAACAACGAATCCTTTTGCCCAAAGCAGTAGTAGAGGGAAGTTACCTAAGGAGAAACTGCCTTTAAACAACCATCAGTAAGTTATAAAAGCTGGCCCAAACAGAGGCGCCTGGGTGGCTCAGTTGGTTAAGTATCTGGCTTCAGCTCAGGTTATGATCTTGCAGTTCATGAGTTCGAGCCCCTCATCAGGCGCTGTGCTGACATCTCAGAGCCTGGAGCCTGCTTTGGATTCTGTGTCTCCCTCTCTCTCTGCCCCTCCCCTGCACATGCTCTGTCTCTCTCTTTCTTAGAAATAAACATTAAGGGGCACCTGGGTGGCTCAGTCGGTTGAGCATCCAACTTCGGCTCAGGTTATGATCTCACTGTCCGTGATTTCGAGCCCCGCGTTGGGCTCTGTGCTGACAGCTTGGAGCCTGGAGCCTGCTTCAGATCTGTCTCTGTCTCTCTCTCTCTGCCCCTAACTCACTCGCACTCTGTCTCTCTCTCAAAAGTAAATAAACATTAAAAAAAATTTTTTTAAATAAATAAACATTAAAAAAAATTAAAAAAGCTGTCCCAAAGAATTATTGCTGTCAAATACTTGTTAACACACACACATTATGACATTCACATTAAAGACAACAGAGCATGGGTGGGTCCAATCTCTGCTCTACCCTCACCAGCTGAATGATGTTCGCGAAGTTACTTGACAAGCTTCCTCAACAGGAAAACTGGGATACCACCTGCCTCATAAGGTGGTTGAGAGAATTAAAACGACATGAAGTATTTAAAGTGCTTAGCACAGTGCTTTTCTCATAGAAAGCACTCAATAAATGACAGCGGCTATTGTCAACAAACAGGGGCTCACCTCTGAACCAGAACACAGACTGCTGAAAGTGGCTAATCGACTCAGTCATTCACCAAGTATTTGTCGACTGCTCCCTTGTCTGCCAGGCACCATGCTAAAGGTTAGAGATAGAACACTGAATAACGTGGGGCTCAAACTTCAACAACCACGGTCCACTGGGGAGACAGTCACGTAACCAATACAGTGTCCGAGGTTTTGATGGAGACAGTAAAACAGTACAAATGGCTTATCCTAATGTAGAAAGAATTTTAACTGTGACACGAGTCATATACGTATATATATACAAAGAGAGAGAGATCAGACGCCCTATTATGTTCATTCCCTACACAGGAATTTATTTTTTAATATTTCTTTCTGAGAGAGCGAGTGTGCACACACATGCAAGTGGGGGAAGGGCAGAGAGAGGATCCAAAGCATGCTCTGCACTGAGAGCAGTGAACCCAATGTGGGGCTCAAACCTACAAACCTCGAGATCATGACCAGAGCTGAAGTCAGCTGCTCAACCAAATGAGCCACCCAGGCACCCAAGTACATTGGAATTATAGTAAAAAATACAATGATTCAACCCTACGCTGTTTTTGCTGACACACCCACAGAGAGTTAATGTTCAATAATGGGCTAAAGTCAAGCATTAACTGTAAGAACTGCCCGTTCAATATACACCAAATGAAGAGAGGCTCCCCTTCAGAGATAAACAGAGTCCAATGTGCATGTCACCAGAAAATACACCATACCAAAACTAAAGATGTGTGGACATCCAGCTGGCTGCATTTATTAACTGTATGAGTCATCAGACAACTCTCTGGGCAAATCTAAGACTAAACTGGCCTGTTGTTTACAATTCATCAAAAAGTCAGGGTAACATCAAGTTGAAGAGCGAGCCAACTCTGGGCAAAAGGTAAGGGAAAGAAAATGGACAAGCAAAGACCTCTCCAAGATAACCATGACAGGCTGAGAAGTCAATGCCATGATTTCCTTAAAGCCCACAATGATACTCTTAGAAGAAATTCCTTAGGAGGAATGGAGTTTGTTTTGTAGATCAACAGTTTATCAGTTTCAATATGTTATCACTCTCAAAGGGTTGAGCCAGATGCCATTTTATGGCCAACCTAAAAGTTCATGTGCATTAAGCAATCTAAGTTAAAAAATCCCTTTATGTAAGTCTACCTCAATTTATAATCAGCTAAGCACCCACTAAGCAAAGGAGATGAGAATTAGGACACACAGAGGTACCCCATTTCCTGAACAATTTTATAAGCGAATATAGCCTTTCTTAATAAAAATTCTGCCTAGCACAGAGTTGGCATTGGAAACCGACTCTCTCATAGAGGGTTACCCAGATCAGTGCTCCTCGAAATTTAACGTTCACGAAATCACCTGGGTATCTTATTAAACTGACAATTCCAATCCTGTGGGAGGGGTGGGGGAGACAGAGGACAGCACAAGATTTTGCATGCTTAAAAAAAATGGTCAGACGATGCTGATGCTAGTGGCTCATAAACCATACTTTCCAAAAAAGGACCTAGACCAGCCAGCCAAAGTCCAGTGATGAACACTCTCCTTGCAGTGAGACACCTGTTTGGGGTTAGAGACAGCTCAGAGAGTACAGCCAGGGATAAGCACACATACACCAGATCTCAAAATTCTGCCACAAGCCATTGAAGGAGCTTCCCCAACTCTGTGAGGTTGTCTATGGATCCCAAGGTAAGAATTGCTGCCTTAGGTGCCTACCAATTACTGTTACCAACACCAGACTAGCTGGGGGTGGGGCCAAGGGATGCACCCTTTTGACAGCTCTGGCCCATGTGTGAACAATTTTTTTTAGGAAAGAACACCAGGAAGCTCTGTACTCTGACTCCAAGGCACAATTCACTCATCTTCGGCTGGAGTCCCACCTCAAGTAATCCCTTTCTGGCATCCTGTCTGCCCTAAGCATAGCAGAAGCTCCCCAAATCCCACCACTACACAGCATTGCCTTCTCAGATAATGTGATTCCTAGGCTAGACTCAGGGAGAGAAGGCTATCCCTCTCTCCCAGCTCTCCTTCCTAATTACCCTTGGAGGTCTCGGTTTCCTCACCTATGAAATGTAATTGGAAACAAGGTTTTATTATGACCTTTATGAACATCCAGAGATCGAGATCTATTCACAGGAAAATGTTCCTTTCTTTTCTAAACTCAAAAGCCTAACGGCTCTGCTGTGTCTCTGGGGCAGAGGCCAGCTCCCACTGCTGCCATCAGATACACACCAGCCATCCGAGGACAATGCTGGTGGCTGCCGCCGCCAAACACAAACACTTGTGATGGTCTTTTTTCCTATGTTTTAATTTTGGTAAAATACATCGTGATGGTCTTTAACAACCGCTGCGGCCAAACACGTCTCCCTGTAGCACCGGATTTAAGGTCGCCCAAAGCCTTCACCTCCAGGCCGGCACTGTTCAACATGAGCCTGAGTCTTTATTAGCATCTTGAACTAGTGCGGCCAAACACAAACATAAAACAGCTGTTCAGAGACAAGAGAACCCCATTGCTAAGAAACCTTTAATAATTTGTGATACAATTACGTCGAGCAAATTCCTGTGCACAGACCTCAAACCCTCAACAAGAAAGTTCTACCAGTTTGCACCACGATCCTAAGGCTGTTGGGGTGGGTCAGAAATGGATTCTCAAGTCTGCGGTGCCCTGGACCTCTTTAATCAGTGTTCCTCAAAGTCGGAGAGTGACTGTTGACAGTCACCTAAATGTTTGTGAAAATACACATTCTTAGGTTCTGTTCCAACTGCCCCATCAAAATTTGGGGGTAAGGAAACTAATTCTTAATAAATAACTCCCAGCAAGTTGCAATGCACACTAAATTTTTAAACCAAGTTAAGACTTAATTCCTAGGAAATAAAGGCAGACAAGTAAATACATAAATTTCAGAGGATCCACAAACCTCCTGAACTCTTCCCTTGAGCTCTCAGGTAAAACCCCTGGTCTGTACATCACCAGTGTCCCAATTCAGTCATCCACATACAACTGTCACTTTTTATTTTTCCCCAGACCCACGCTAATTTTTTTTTTAATGTTTGTTTTTATTTTTGAGAGACAGAGCATGAGCAGGGAAGGGGCAGTGAGAGAGGGACACACAGAATCCGAAACAGAATCCAGGCTCTGAGCTGTCAGCACAGAGCCTGACAAGGGGCCTGAACTCATGTACCAGGAGATCATGAGCTGACCCAGAGTCAGAAGCTTAACTGACTGAGCTTCCCAGGCGCCCTGTCCAATCCTCTTTTCAGATGAGAATGGCAAAGCTCACATCCAGATGTGAAATTGTGGATTTGACCCTTAGTTTTAAGTTTTCCAAATAAATATACAGTTATTAGTACAAAAACACTTTGTTAGTGTATCACCTAAAACCATCCCCCATGTTGCCTGCATGTAAATATTGTCCCTCTTCAGGAAACAGTGGTTTATGTGATCCAAAGGTCTGGAACCACTGGGCGGCTTTAGGAGGCACTCATGGCCTGTGATGTGTGGGGTTATCCATGTGGCAAATCCCAGATGACCTAACAGCCTGAGCCTACATAAACCTGGCAGAGTTGACGACAGGATTAAGAGAGAGGGAGTTCCTTCCTGCCAGAAGGCCAGGAGACAGGACACATCTGGAGGTGAATGATCCTTCTGTGGCCTACCTGTCCTTATCAGTGAGGTAAGACACGCCCACCCCACCCCCAGCCCAGTCTCCTCACTGCAAAGACCACAGGTGGCATCTGGACTAGCGCGGCCAATCTGCTTCTGTTCAGGGAATTTGTAATTAGGGCACAGAGGAGCTTGTTAATTGATGCTGGACATTCAAACTGAGGGGTGTTAACAGCTGGGCTGGAGTGGCCTGCTTTGCCCTCGGGAGCACACTGCAGCAGAAACACAGTCTGTGGAGTCAAGAGGAGACAGGAGCAGCCCCAGAGAGAAAGTAAGCACAACCCAGCCTCTGATTTCCCAATTCTTGGTTCCAGGCCAGCTGCACTTCCTGCCCTCAGGGTCCATGGGACATCCCAGAAATAAATTTCTCCTCTTGGCTTCAGCTGGTCTGAGTAGGCAGCTGCTCCTTGCAACCGCATCCCTGCCAAACTCGGACTCCTTGTGTCACGCACCCCGGGTCCAGGTGAACAGGTGTAGCTGAAGGCGGGCCAGGATGGGTGCCTATCCAGACATACCCGGATGAAGTATATGACTAGAACCTTATCACAGGGATAGGAAAGGGGGACCCTTTGAGGGTTCCCTCCGCATCACTCGGCGAGAGGCACCATGAGAAGGAGCTGGCATAAGGGTGCATGGAGCTCTATCACTTGCTGACGGTAGAAACCAAATAAGAATAATGGACAAAGAGCTAACATTTACTGTGTGCATTAGCATATGAACTAGGCTATTCACCATTATGATTGCATTTATTCTTCCTGAGAGTCCAATGAAGGTGGTAATGTCACTTTCCCAACTTGCCACATGAGGAAAAGGAGACTCGGAAAAATTAAGTGATGGCCAGAGTGACACGTTTAATAAATACAGGATCCAAACTCTAGACTCTAAGTTCCTACCCATCACGCTACCTTCCTTTACGAAGTCATATTAAAAGACAGCAGAGAGACACCAAAAATAGCTAGTGTCCGAGGGACAACATAAGGTACAGCCACCAAAGGATCCTCCCCCCAGCAGCCCTGCCATCTGTGTTGGTCCCAGACCCCAGGGAGCAAAACCACACCTATGGGTGCAGCATTAAGAAAATAAGGGTGTACAAAGGGAAGAAAGCTGAGAGAAGGTATGCCACCTGGCTGAGGTGTGGCTTGGCTGGCCTCAACAAGGCCCAGGGGAGACTGGCTTTGGTCCAGAGCACAGACAGAGGGTTAACACAGACCGAATTTTTTTTAAACAGTAATTGGTAGGTGGCATTCCTGTTTGTGATCCCACATAGGGTGGAGGGGACTATACACTTCCAGGCCAGGAAAATCTAAGGAAATGTGGCAAGAGCTGCGTGCTATCAGAACTCCTAACGAACACTGGGACAGAAACCACATTCCCAGGCTTGGGACTGGATGACACACTAAGGGTGAGAAAGCAGAACCTTAATCATAATCCCAGAGGCCATTCTGATAGCCCTATTATTCATATCTTATTTCTAAAAAATGAAGCCCAGAACTAACCTGTCAAAGTTTCACAAATCAATTACAACTACAGCTCTGCTTCCACAAACTCCAAGTAGATCCAAAGTCTAGTGAGGAATTTTAAACAACGCACTTGAACTTGCCAGGGTCAGTGTGGCTGATTCTCCTATAGGAACAATGCTGATGTAACCACTCACCACCATCTTTGCAGGAGGGGTGGACAGTGCAGTTTGATAAGGAAGGATAAAGAGACTGTTCTGGGCAAGGTACTGAGTCAGGCACTGAAGCTGTACCCATCTGTCCACACCACCTCATGGCAGGTGGGCACTTACTAGATGTCTGCCTCGGGCTGGATGCAGGCTATGGTCAGGGAACAGGAGTAACGGGCAGAGGGCTGAAAAGGCAACAGCACGCCCAAGGTCCTCTTAGCCTTCGCTTTGTCTACAAGCACAAAAACCCATCTCATGAACCAAGGCTTTCAAGACACCATCCTCTTGGGGTCCCTCCCCTCTGTCTCTGACTATTCTTCACTGGGCTCCCTGCTTCTTCCTTTTACCCTCAGAGGGAGATGTTCCCCCAAGTTCTACCCAAACCTCCCTTGCAAAAGACTAAATGTTTGTGCCTTCCCCACAATTCACATACTGAAACCCTCTTGTCCAATCTGATGGTATTAGGAGGTGAGGCCTTTAGGAAGTAATGAGGATTAGATAGTCATGAAGATAGAGCCCCCATAATAGGATTAGTGCCCTTCTAAGAGTCAGGAAAGAGCTTTGTTCCTCCCTCGGCTGTCAGCCAACGGAAGATACAAGAAGTCAAGTCTGCAACCTGGAAAAGAACCCTCACCAGAACTTGACCATGCTGGCACCTTGATCTTGGACTTCTAGCCTCCAGAACTGTGACAAATAAATACGTGTTTTTTATAAGCCACCCAGTCTATGGTACTTTGTTACAGCAGCCTGGACAGACTAAGACATCTCTTCTCACTCCATTAGCCTCAACAATAACTCTGCGAAGGTGAAACTCCTTTCTCTCCCTTGCCAACCACACCCCTGCTTTTCCAGCCACCTGCTGATGATCTTCATCATCTGAATGCTGTGCTGACACCCGTCTTGCGCTCTCCTCTCCCACCTGTTTCTCCACCTGAGTTCCCAAATTCTGGCACAGGGAAGAGAACTAACATTTACTGAACGCCAACACTTTCCAGGCACTGGGCTAGGTATTTTCCACATTTCCTTAGACAGCTTCTGTGCTGCAGAATGAAAAAATCAGCATTCTATAGAGGGACCAGTGGAGTCAGGCTGAGACGAGTCTCGACTAGGAGTAGTAAAAAGGCAAAGTGACAAAAAATGCTCCAGGTCCAGGGAACAACCTGTGCAAAGGCCCTGTGGTGGGCAAGGAGGAAAGGTCAGTGTGACTGGAGACTGCAAAGGAAGCATAGGAAGGATGCAAGAAGGTGACAGGAGCATCTCAATGAACATGTGGAGTAAATAATATGAATACGTCATCCTCATTTAACTGCCATACTTTGTTTGTAGCCAATAAAACTAACCAACCTTTGATGTACAGAACACCAACTATAATTTTTAAAACACTTCTTTCCATCTGAAAGGAATTTCCTAAGTGTGAGTGTCCTTAAAAAAAAAAAAAAAAACTAGCTAGAAATGAAAAAGCAAGTAAGGTTAGAATTTGACAAAATTCATATAACTCTGTAAGTAATACGTTGATGTTTTATTCTTAATCAGAAGCTGGCTGCCAGCCTGGGCAGACAGCCTG
Organism: Panthera leo; assembly: GCF_018350215.1. NCBI lineage: Eukaryota > Metazoa > Chordata > Mammalia > Carnivora > Felidae > Panthera > Panthera leo. The sequence goes on along the minus strand of NC_056679.1, from coordinate 118,496,802 downwards.
GGGGTCATCCTGCACTGGTAACAAAAACAGAGACTAACCAATGGCTAATAATTGCTGAACACTTACTCAGGGTATTGCATGCATTAGTGCTTGATCTTCTTGACACCTCATAAGGCAGGTACCAAAATCATTCTCATTTTAGAAAAAGGGAAACTGAAGCTCAGACAGGTTAATAACTGGTCCAAGGTCACACAGGTGTTGCACAGCAGGAGCCAGGATCTAAACCAGGTCAGTGGAATCCCAGAGCCTGCACTCTTAACCACCACACTACTCTGACTCGCAAACTAGCTATAATGTCAGCACTTCTGGAATCCTACTTATTTCTTCACCTCCCCTGATGCAAGGCCTATTTAAGCTACTCAACACTGACAACGCAAAAAAGGTAAAATAATCTCTGAAGGAATGCCGTCAGACTTCTGGTGTCAGCTCCCTTCCTGTTGCGGGTCTCCCTCAAAACACCCCAACTCTTCCTCCAATTTTAATAAAGAAAACTTTTCCAGTTCATTGCAATAATATCCTGAGAGAACAGGAATTAGAAACCGATGAGTCTTCTCAGGCTACGTCTCAGCCAAAGTCAACAGACTCCAAACCCCTCTTGTAGGCAGTTACTGTTTACAGTACCTCTAACCGGAAGGAAGGGGGGGGGGGGGTTCAGATTACTGGAAAGCTCTAGCCATGGTTTTCCCAACTCTTGACAAAGTTCGGAGTCTTGTCTGAAGGACAGTATCATACTTTCCCGATCAAGAAATCCTTCCCCCAACTATTTTAGAAGTAGCCAGAACACAAGGTAAATGACCAAAGCTTACCTACCTATGGTGGATAAAACTGTCTACCTCCCTGAGGCCTGGCCAGCTCTCCTGAGGATCAGAAGAGGTGACCCTAGCCTGAAGCTGGCTCACCTTTAGTTCTTTCTAAAACTCTCAAAGACCCATCTGAGCAACTCGTGGCTTATATCATGAGTGTACTTTAGAACTCCCTTCCTGAACCACACTGTTATGGGGTGAACCGTATCACCCTAAAATTCCTATGCTGAAGCCCTAATCCCCAGTACCTGGGAATAGGACCGTATTTGGAGATGGGGCCTTCAAAGAGGTAATTAAGGTAAAATGACGTCACATCAGTGGGCCCTAATCCAATATAACTGGTGTCCTTATAAAAACCGATTAGGATTCAATTACAGAGGGAAAAACCATGTGAAGTCCTAGGAGGAAGACCATCTGCAAGCCAAGGAAAGAAGCCTCAGAAGAAACCAACCCTGCCTGGCAACACCTTAATCTCAGACATCAAGCCTCGAGAACTATGAGAAAACAAATGTGTTGTTAAACCACCCAGTCTACACCGCTTTATGGCCACCCGAGCAAACTAAGACAGACTAATAGGCACACTGCTGAAGTTGCTCCTAACTCTATGTATTGGCCCCATCACTCGCTTAAGGGTACAGGCCAGCTGGATTTCCCTCCTGAAGCAGTGATCCCTAGAGCATGGCCACTGGGCACTGAAGTCACTACTAGGCTACCGAGTGCTCGAGTCCATGAAGACTCTTGCACTGGGACAGGGGCCCCAGCACAAAACCTTGTGTTTGTGTGGTTAATTAATAGGTGATGCAGAGAATTTTTTGTTTCAGAAATGAATACTATTAAAATACAGTCAGGGGCGCCTGGGTGGCTCGTCAGTTAAGCATCTGACTCTCAATTTCGGCTCAGGTCATGATCTCAGTGTTATGAGATCGAGCCCCATGTCAGGCACTGTGCTGGGTGCAGAACCTGCATAAGATTCTCTCTCTTCCTCTCTGTCCCCTCCCCACTTTCATTCTTTTTCGTACAACATGGTGCACCTGAGTAACACAATTGAACAGCTAGTATTTATTAAGCAATCGCCAAGCCAGGCACTATGCTAACACTAATAAACGTGCTTCATATATGCCAGCTCACTGAAACCTCCTAATAACCACAGGAGGGAAGGCCATTATTACTCCCATTTAACAGGTGAAAAGAAGGCCAGGAGATAAGCTCGGAGAAGGCATGCTTTTTTTTTTCCCCCTGTTTTGTTCACTAGTATATCACTAGAGTGTAAAATAATGGCTGGCACACAGCAGGCACACCATGTTTGTTGAATAAAGGAAGAAACACGTTACTTGTCAATGTCACAGAAGGAGCAGGTTTGGGATGTGAACCCTGGCTGTCGGCACCAGCTTCTGCCCTGCCACACGGGACAGAGCAAACCACACTCCCTGACATGTGGAAGGTTTGGTCCACTGCACATTCCAGCATCTGCACCTTCTGGTCCTCAGCACTGGCGATGTTACTCTGCACCCAGAGTTCAGAACAAAGTTCATCAAGCAGCCAGTGCCACGAATGACTGGACAAAGGGACAGGCAAAAATGTTCCCTTCCCTCTTACCTGTGACACTCCCTGTGGCCTCACACAGTTCTCAAAGTGTGGCAAGCATACAACTTTGTGGTGTACAAAATCATTTTAGGTGGCACATAAATTAACATTAAAGGTGACATATTGATTTTTATGGTTACCTTCTATTTCGAGCAAATTTTACTGGTACTTTGTAACTAAGTCATGAAATACCCTCTTAAGATAACGAGTGTCCTGGGGCGCCTGGGTGGCTCAGTCGTTTAAGTGTCTGACTTCAGCTCAGGTCATAATCTGATGGTTAGTGGGTTCGAGCCCCGAGTCGGGCTCTGTGCTGACAGCTCAAGGCCTGGAACCTGTTTTGGATTCTGTGCTCCCTCTCTCTCGCTCTCGCTCTCTCTCTCTCTGTGTGCCCCTCCCCAGCTTGTGCTCTTTCCCTTTTAAAGTAATAAACTTTAAAAATAAATAAAAATAAAACAGAGTGTCCTTTCAAAGGGAACAAGTACTCCCATTTAAATAAACATATTAGGTAAGCAACAGAATAGGTGTTATATCTAAGTGACAAAAAATCATGATGGAAATACGTGAGTAACTAAAGGCTGGGAAATATGGTTTCCTGGAACTTTCTAGGTTATCTGTGTCAAACGCCCCCATCCCTACAACTCATCCACCCACCCAACTATGCCACACCTATAAAGAAAGAATTTACATACACTAAATTTTAAGTTTTCCAGCAAAATCCCTTAATAAATGACTACACAATGAGAGAGACAGACAGACAGACGAGGGTAAGAGATTAAGAGAGACAAAGACAGAAAAGAAAGAGTGCGAACAGACGCACAGATACAAAAGGCATGTTCATTAATACGTGACGAAGTTAACAACAGGGCTTGACCTAGGGCTGAAGTCCTGCCCTCTGCCTGGAAAGAACTGTAACACAGAGCTCCCTTTGATACTACCCTAAATTCCACACTGATTCTTTAGGCTATTATTTTATGGCATGGTAGCTTAGCTCAGCCCTGTCCAAAGAACTGTACCGAGGTCTCTGGGACCTGTTCCAATAACAACACACAATGAGGCCTTCTCTCTCTGATAAAACCAGGAACCCCTCCCTCTGTGGTCTGCTCCCCTGCTCCTCCCAAACAAAAGTAAAGTCCCATTTTGAGAAGAATTCAGCCAGCCAAATGCTGCCTTCTCCCCTCACCTTCCCTGTTGGGGACGACTGAGTTTCAGGTTGGCTGTGGGTCTAAGGGTGAACTAAGCTCCAAAGACAGAACCTAGGCGTCTGGTCAACTCCAGGGGAGAGAAGGCCTTCATGGCCATAGAAGGAGAAGCTGAAAGGGAAGTAATGATACCAAACCTGTACCAATCCAATGTAAGCTCCATGAGAGCAGGGAATAGTCTTATTTATGCTGTATCCCCACAGCCAAATGTAGTGAGTGTCTTCTGCTCAGTAGGTGCAGAGTATCAGATAATGAATGAATGAATGAATGAATGAATGAATGAATAAACTAGTGAATGAGTAAATGAATGAATGGATACCTCCAGTCCATCTGGACTCATAAGAGAATGCAGCAAAATGAATGCTACCTTGACTTCCTCCAGCACATGCTCAGATGCCCCAACTTGTGTCTCGATCTCTAGCATCTGGAACAAGCAAGAGAAAACTGGTTCTGGGAATGATAATGACTTGCACCAACTAACTCAACCCCTCCTGAGAAGTTCAAAGCCCTCCATATTCTGGCTTCTCTCAAGGGTTTTTTGGTTGTTGTGTTTTTTGTTTGTTTTTACAGTATGTAAGTTTTTCCTTTCTTTTCCTCTTTTTCTTTTTGCTTATCTGAACCTTCTAATCATTCTACAATGAACGTAGACGACTTGCCTAATAAAAATGTCTAAAATAGACTGATAAAACACACAAATAGGACCATTCAAAAAGGACCCTGAAAGCACATACCTTATCGAGTTCCATTTTAACATGTCTAGAGTACAAAGTTTAACACTGCCATTTCACAAAATTATATTCAACAAAGTCCTTTGAAAAGTTGTAAATTTCTGATAGAAGTCAAGGCTCAGGGCTTAAAATCACAATACCCAGTCATACAGGCACTTATCTTACAAAAGGGCCAACTAACTGATGGGCAAGGTGCCAGAGAATTAGACAAGTACAAGGACACAAGCTCAGTAAGTCATGTGCCAAATACGGATAAGACACACGTTCTGAGTTCATCCATGGTAAGAAAAACTGCTCTACAACTCTCTTCCAGTGGCAGAAACTTCCAGCAGCGCATAGGAGCCAGAGTACCTCTGCAGTGATAGAAGAACTTTTCTTTTGTCATGGGGCTGGTTGGTCCATCTTGGAGGTCCCACACAAATGGACCACACTTGATGCAGCTCAACTACCAGCTGAGAAGGGTCTCTGTATCTGCCCAGTCTTCGGATCTCATTGTTAAGGGTCAATCTGTTCCACACAGTGGTAACAAAGAAATGAGCTAACAATCAAAAGACCTGAGTTCTAGGTCTGATTCTAGCCAGACCCTGCACAACTCAACCAATGCATGCCTTCACGACTCCATTTTACCAAAACTTGGTAACATCAGCCGTATTTCACCATTTCTTGAGGATAAAACTAACACAAATGTTACAATGGGGTGGGAAGGGGATGATGTAAGGTAAGAAAAGGGAAGAGAGAGAACTATTTCAGTAACAGTGAGCAAAATCTGATACTAGTTAAATGAATGGGATTTCACCACCTCAAACTATAGCATTTAACACACCTAAGTGATGTAACTGTTGTTCAGTCCAATGTTGTCCTAAAATACATTCCTAGGGGCATCTGTGTGGCTCAGTTGGCACAGCATTTGACTACTGATTTCAGTTCAGGTCATGATCCCAGGGTCCTGAGATTGAGCCTCCTGCATATGCGTGCACTCTCTCTCTCTCTCCTTTGCCCTCCCCCCCCCCCCCACTCATGTTCTCTCTCACTAAAAAAATGAATAGAGGCCCCTGTGTGACTCAGTCAGTTAACATTCCGACTTCAGCTCAGGTCATGATCCCACAGTTCCTGGGTTCGAGCCCTGTGTCAGGCTCTGAGCTGTCAGCACACAGCCTGAAGCCTGCTTCAGATTCTGTGTCTCCCTCTCTCTCTGGCCCTCCCCACTTGCACTTTGTCTCTCTCTTAAAAATAAACGTTAAAAACAAATAAGTAAAAAGATTAAAATACATTCCTAAAGACAGAAGAGAAATGAAAAGACAGAAGAGAAATGAAAAGAACCTTCAAATTCCTCATATCCTGTCCACCTTCTTCACTAGAAAATGGCAAAGCATTTAAACTATGGCCTGTGAGAACTGCGCGAAGGTAATATATAAATGGCCGCCATTTCCGAAGGGCAAGCAAGGGGGCAGCCACCTGCACAAGACCCAACAGAACCTTCGAGCTCACAGACACCCACAAGCAGCAGGACTGGGGCTCACATCCTGCCCTCAGCCCCAGGAGCCAGGGGTTGCAACTTGGGTGTGAACTTGAACATTCTGGGGATGTATCAACAAAAAGGGTGAGGAGGTCAGTCAGGGCAAAGACTTCCCAAGGCTGAATCAATAGAGCCGTCTGTAGACAGAGGGGCAGCAAATAAAGCATGTTAGACACACCAGCGCCGTGTGGAATGCCTCAGGGAGGCCTCGTGAAGCACGGCCCATAGAATCCGTCCGCAACTTCCTTTCCACATACAAGACCCCCTCAGTGAAGGTGGATCCAATGTGCTTGGCCTCTGGAAATGAAATCTGGGGTAGAAACGGAACTGAGAGGCTCAGATTTTGAAGACAACAGGCTGAGTTTGAATGCTGGCTTGTCCCCTTACTAGCAGTGAGCTCTGAGTCTCTCATCCAGTGGCAAGTTAAGTGAACAAGTTGCTAAACATTCCTGACCCTAAACTGCTTCACACCAAAATGGAATAACCGTATCTCTCCAACACAACTGCTGCTAGGATCAAATTACATCATGCCTGAAAGCACTTGGCACAATGTTCGGCTCAATGCACTGCACTCCTATTAATGTCTTGCTCGGCATCATCACTACTGTTACTACTAATTGGCAAAATGGCTATGTGTACTTCAAGATCGTATTACAGAAAACCTCTGCTTCCTAACCCCAAGCTACACAACAGGCACGCTAGAGCAGGACTGAGGGCTCCCTCCACCCTCAGGACCTGGTGCTGGCCTGCCCCACACCTCTCACCATAGCACTGTGTGCAGAGCCTCAGGCCTGTGCAGAGCATCCGAAGCAAACGACCACTTACCTTGAAGAGCATTTCATGGGTTCGAGTCCTGCATGGGGCTCTGCACTGGCAGCAAAGAGCCTACGTGAGGTTCTCTGTCTCCCTCTCTCTGCCCATCCCCCACTTGCACTGTCTGTCTCAAAATAAATACTCTTCCTCACACTACCAAAGCAACCAAAAATGGCAAGTGCCCATTGGCTGCATATATTTACACAGAGGCAGATGTCTGAGTAACGGGGTGGTGTGCTTGTGATAGTCTTTTCTTGGTTTTACTAACCTTATATGTTGATCTCATCCAGGCATCACTGCAGTTGCCTACATCTCTGTTAAGAAAACCAGGAAGAAGACAAAATACAACGGCCACCAAGGATTCCAAAAGCCTCCTTCCCAAAATGTTCTCTGGAACAGTGGTTCCCAGATTTGGGAATCTAAACAACCAACTTAAACTAAACACAGACATAGACACACACACAGACAGACACACATGCACATGCACACTAGGTTGCCAATACTTTTACTCTGGCAAGCACAGCCATTTAAAAAATTCATTTCACTACATTTAATATAAAAAGAACAGTCTTACCTATTCCAAAATAGTAAGAAAGATACACTCTCAGAATAAGACACAGACCGCTACATAGATAAATTTAGCTTTATGAAAAACTCATTATTTATACTGTCCGTGTTTTTTGTCAGCAGAAACTGGGACTCAGCATTTGAGAACTGATGCTCCAGAAGGAGGCATGGCTACTTTCTTGAAGACCATGAAATGGCATTCTAATGCCTGTGTCCACGAGCCACAATGCAAAGAGAAGCTTCTTGACCACGCTGCCAAATAAAAAGAGAAGCAGCATCAGCCTTCCCAGTCATCAGGATCCCTCTGGTTAACTCCAGATACTCTTCTTCACTTGTCGAATTTAAAATCTGCCTAGCTCACCTTTCTGGGTTCTGGTACTTGAACTCCAGGTCACCACTGTTGAGCTGACTAACCCAAACCTCATTTCCACGTTTGACTCTTTGTACAAACCCATTTTTCACTCTCCTCCCTCAAAAATCTGCTCAGGTTAAAAATAATTTTGCCATAAATTTGCCATGACCCCACAACTTCACTCGTAATTACCTAAGAGAAATGAAAATATACATCCACACAAAAGCTTGTATAGAATATTTGTATTATTGATGTACGTAAGAGCCAAAAAGCAGAAATGACTCAAATATCTATTAACTGGTAAAGAGAAACACAAAATGTAGTGTAACTATGCTGAGTGGAATACCACTTAGTAACAGAAAGGAATCAACTTGGGACACATGCTACAATATGGATGAACCTGAAAAATACTAGCTAAGTCAAAGAAGCCAGACAGAGAAGACCACATATTGTATAACTGCATTTCTAGGAAATGTCAGAAATGGCCAGCGTGCAGGAAAACATCAATAGTTGCCTAGGATTGAGGGAAAGATTGACTACAAATGGGCAGGAGAAAATTTTTCATAATAAAAAGTTTAAAAAAAACAGCTAAAAGTTATGCTTACTATGATGGTTGGCAGAATTCAGTGAGCTTCTATTCAATGAGTGAGCCACTGAGTGAGTGGGTGAGTGAACAAGTCAATAAATGAAAACTAATTTCCCAGAAGCCTCTCTGATAAGCCTTAACTAGGTCCACATATTTCATTCACCCCGGTCAGCTTCCACAAGTTATGTGTAATACACAAGTCACATGTAACAACAGTGAATTGTGTTGTGTGTATGTTCATACATATATATACCACCTAACTCTTTGGATTAGGTTGAACTCCATATGCAATTGTCTTTTTGTAGGTCAAAAATAGTAAAATATTGGTAATTTAATGTGATTCACCTATACATGCAAATTTTTATTTTTTTAATTTTTTTTTATTTATTTTTGAGACAGAGAGAGATAGAGCATGAACAGGGGAGGGTCAGAGAGAGAGGGAGACACAGAATCTGAAGCAGGATCCAGGCTCTGAGCTATCAGCACAGAGCCCGATGCGGGGCTCGAACTCACAGACCATGAGATCATGACCTGAGCTGAAGTCGGACGCTCAACCGACTGAGCCACCCAGGCACCCCTACATGCAATTTTTAATGCAAGAGACAAGACAAAACAGGCTTTTGACAGAGAGAGAGTGCACATGGATGAGCAAGGGAGAGAGAATCCCTCAAGGTGGAGGCGGGGGGGGGGGGGGGGGGGGGGGGGGGGGGGGGGCGGGAATGCAAGCAAGCGAGAGAGTGCACAGAGCCCATAGCAGGGCTCGAGCTCACAAACTGCAAGATCATGAACTGAGCCAAAGTTGGATGCTTAACCAACTGAGCCATACCAACCTGGGTGTGGCTCTACAGTCCAACCCATTATTCTAAGCTTCAATTTCCTAATGTGGAAATGGGAATAATCATGGGATCTTGCTCACGGAGCTGCTATGAGGACTACTATAACAATGCATAGAAAGCACCTGCCAGTGTTGAAGCAAAGACACAAAGGAAGCATTCAGTAAATTATTGCAATTATTGATACATGCTGATCCTATCTCTCTCTGAAATTATACATGCCTCAAGTATAGAGGAGCAGCATTTTCATTTCTTTAGTGTTCATTTGTTCCCCAGACCTGCACACAAGGGATGTTCACCACTGGAATCCTGCACAGGTGAGGCTTCCAAATATACTGAAGCCTGAGACCACAGTTCCCTGGATGCCACAGAGTCCCTGTCTGTGGAGCCCCAATGTGAAAAACAAAGATCACAGCCAGACTCTTAGTTATGATTCCATTCCCAGCATCCTCCTCAGCAGAAACCCAGCAATACTACAAAGTAGAGGAGGTGCCATCAGAGAGATTTCCTTCTGGCATATTTCTCAACAAAGATGTTTGGCTGCTATGCAACCAGTGTTTTACTGCATGATGGGGCTACTCACAGAAGGCCAGGATTCTCCTAGCAACAGCAAAGGATGGGGCTACTGGGGATATGCAAATAAAATCATATCCCTACATGCTATTACAAATTCCTTCCCTCGTTTGTAGCCATCATAAAGGTAGCCAAAAGATTCCAAACAGGAAACAATGGGATCATACAGGGGTTGCCAGAATTCACAAATAAAAATATAAAACAACCAGTTGAGGTTAAGGTAACCAACAAATATTTGGGGACTGACTTACCCTACCAAATTTTTGTTCTTTATCTGGAATTCAAATTTAACTGGGCCTCCTGTATTTTATCTGGTAACTCTAGATTAAATTGGTACCACAGATAACTCTTTAACTTCCCTAATATAAAACAGGGCATTTTCAATTCAATTAACTATTCTTTAACCACACACACACACAATGTAGGCCAGAAAGTGAAGTCTCCCAAATTCAATGAGAACCTGTATATAAAAGCTGGTTTAAGCTGTATATATAAGCTGGCTATACTAGCCACCATTTCCTGAAAGGTTGTGCCAGCACTTGCTAAATAAGCACTTTACATGCTCTGTAAGCTCAATGAATCCTCAAATGAGCCCTATGAAGTAGGCCCACTTACTATTACCTTTATGTTACAGGTGAGGGACTGGGACTAAGGAAAGGTAGAGTCAAACTCAAGTTTAGGTCTCCCAATTTGAACCAATTAGAAGTCTAAGGGCCTTTCACTAGAGTCCTAGACTCAGTCTACTGTCTATCCAGGTGTCCCTGAGCTAATTCCAAATTTCCAATGCCTTGGCATGTGAATTACATCTCAATAAAGTTGTCAAAAAACGTTTTTTCAATGTCTACTTCTCTTTAATAAAACTGTGAAACTTCAGTCCACAAAACACCTAAAGCCCCTTCAGTTGATGACGAAAATTCCTTTTTCTGTCTTCCATCCTGCTCTAGACCTCAGCAATTTCACTTCTCATGAGGCTTTCTACTAAAACTAAGGACAAAAAAAAACAAAAGGTGACCAGACTTTAGATGACTTAAATCCTGCTATCTGGGTAGACCTCTACTAAAGGACGCTCTGAAAACAAGGCTAGAAAAACCAAAGGAGATCCGAAAAATGTCAACTTCGATACATCCATTTATGTATCCTTCATCACCAATGATAATGGGCCTGGGCTACAACTGAGAAAATTAGTCATTTCTGTAAAAAAAAAAAAAAAAAAAAAAAAAAAAAAAAAAAAAAAAAAAAAGGAAATTCCCTGGACCTTTGTTGTGAGCAAAAGCCTCATTCCTATAGACAATAACACAGTACAGTTTTTCTCAATGCCCATCACCTCTGGGGCTGCCAGGGATTGAAGAAAGGAAGGATCCTCTTTGGTTTTCTTTTTTTCAGTCCAGTTTTATCCACTTTCCACAAGGTGACTAAATCTAATCTATATCCATTCATCTCACCAGAGAGAAGATAAATGGTTATACAGATACTCTAGCCAATGGCTGGCCTTACAGATGAAGAGGAATGGCGTGAAGTGAATTCATTTTTATTTTTTTAATGTTTATTTGTTTTTGAGAGTGAGAGACAGAGTGCAAATGGGGGAGGGGCAGAGAGACAGACAGACAGACGCCAAAACAGGCTCCAGGCTCTGAGCTGTCAGCACAGAGTATGACATAGGGCTCGAACCCATGAACCGTGAGATTATGACTTGAGCCGAAGTCAGATGCTTAAGTGACTGAGCCACCCAGGCACCCCGAATTCATTTTTAAATAATGCAGTGTTTCCCTGAGAGGTTGAGCTACTCTAACCCCAAGAGTTCAGGATAAGGTATTTTCATCCTTCTCTGTAAGGAAAACAGATGGATACAGTGACATTCTTCAAACAAAAGAGTAGCCAAAAGCAGGGGGAAATCTTCATCGTATTTGCTTTTGGAAGGCAATATATCTCCTTGGTAACAGTTCTAAAAAAGAAAGGGCACGGGAGACCCTGTACTGAATCTTACACCTTAGCAGGCAGCCTAGAAAATATGCCTATGATTCAAGCAAGGTACCCATTCCTTTCTTTCAATGGGATGCTTAGGTTTTTTGTTTTGCGTTTACTGATTTTAACAAAAAAAGGCACGTATTATCTTTCCAAATGGATCTCGTCCCTTTCCTCACCTATAAAATGGAGATGTTGCCGATAGTGATACTATCACTACCTTATGAGGCTGTTTTGAGGATTCAGTGAGATTGTGTACAGGATTTTAAAGAAGGTCTGGCCCATAGGGCGTCATCAGCAGATATTAATTATGACCATCACTATTCCCTAGGGCAGCATTAGAAGCACAGGTATAGCTTCAAGATGATAGGAAGCAGAACTGGATGATATGCAAAACACAATTCAAAAGGTTTCTACAGAAATTCCACAGCTCAAATCCAAAGGAAACAATCAAAGCTAGGTCCAGAAAACTCTTTATGAAATTAAAAAAAAAAAAAAAAAAAAAAGGGCAATCAGCCTTGTGCCCCAGCAAACTAAACCACACAGCCAGCCACCCATCTTGTCATCAAAAATGCCTCACACAGGAAGCAGCACCTAGAGTGAGCTGATGACTGTATTCTACACACAAACACACACTCTCCACCCAGAGTCCCATCAGAGACCTGATGGTCCTCAACAAGGAGGATCGGGAGCCATACGAGTTGGAGGTCTGGACACTTGCTTAGACGGGAACAAGAAATGAACCTGGCATCATCTTCATCCCTCTCTACCACAGCCCCCACTTTCCTACTACCCGGATGCTAAGCCCTTCCCACTTGCAAACAGATACCATACAACTAGGAAAGTCAAAGCACATGAGAACACAACGCTGGGTCCCTGAGAAGACTCATGGAAATCTGGGATACTACTAAGCTAACATCAAAAGCAAGTCTAGAAATGAAACCCAAATGAGGAGGAGGAGGGGGAAGAAGAGGAGGAGGGGGAAGAAGAGGAGGAGGAAGTAGAAGGGAGGAGAAGGGGGGGGAGGGGGAGGTGGGGGAGGTGGGGGAGGTGGGGGAGGAGGAGGAGGAGGGGGAGGAGGGGGAGGAGGGGGAGGAGGGGGAGGAGGGGGAGGAGGGGGAGGAGGGGGAGGAGGGGGAGGAGGGGGAGGAGAAAAAGAAAAAAGAAAAAGAGGTTGGCCCTCTGATGGCAGTTTAATGGAAGAGAAGCCCAAAATAAAGAGAGTGGTAGGGAGGGAACTCCAATGAGTCACAGAGAACAGATGTGAATAATCTGTGTGGACTTCCCAGCTCTGCACCCCAACCTTCAAGTCAGGATCAATGCATTGATCATTCATCCACTTAGTCAGGATTTTTTATAGTTATTTATTCTGAAGTCAGTACTCTCTGGATTACTGTAGCAAACAATGGGAAGATAGGCATGGACCCTCTCAGAACTCGCATTTAAGGATAAGAGGAAAATAACAAGGTACCACCTTCAGATGTGCCCCAATGGACCAAGCCATTTAACACTGCACATCCCACTGCATCAAGCCAGTGAATCGAGCAAGTGAATAAGCAGCCATGAGGCCAATTACAAATGTGCTCCTGTGGCTCATGTCACTCCCTACAGCTCAGGGAACAAATCCTGCTGAAGAATTCACAGGTACAAACATTGTCAGTCTCAAAGTATCACTGCCTTGACTGCTGAAAGATGGGGGGAGGTGTGTCTGCCCAACATATCACAAATTAAGACATTTCTCCTTAACCATTTGCAGAGTGGCTACTATGTGCCAGTCACTACACAGAGAATTTAGGACATAACCACAGACCCATGGAGATTAGAATTTAAGTGGACCTTACCATCTAAGTTGTAGTAAGTTATGAGAAGGTTCAAAAATGCAGAGGACAAACTTCCAAAGTGGGGGTGGATACAAAAGGTACCATTAAAATATGCCTCTAAAAAACCCACAGACGTTACTTTTGACAGTACTCACTGCTCAAAAAGTAACATAGCGGGAAAGATGTCTAAATTAGTGAGGTGTGTTAGATTTTCTGCCAAACATATTCAGGGCATCTCTTCAAGGCATTCCAGTTTGTGAAGAGATAGCATCACTTAAACAGGGCTGTTCGTACACCCAGGAAGCTGTCAGAGGCTACTGGACTTCAAGAAGCAAATGTACACCAGCAATGGGTAAAGAGGCCTGGGTTGTAATCAGACCTGGATTTATTTTCTCCTCCAGCCCTGAACTAGCCAATTCTTTCCTTTGGGGTTTAGTTTCTGCTTTTATAAAACAGCAAGAGCAAAAGAAAAAAGGAGAAGCATGGGGGCAGGGAGAGGGACACGTGACCATTCACCAAGTATGTACACATGAAACAGCAGCCTCCAAACCCAGCTTCAGATGACATGAGTCGTTCCTGGCGGAAACACTTTGCCCATCCCCTTCCTCCTCCACACCATCAAGTATGCTTTCACCATCACCACCCTTCCAAGCAGAGTAGCTTTTGAAAGGCACCTCTTGGGCAATCTACAACTTCCTAATATTATGCACAACGTTCCACTTGAGGGAACAATTAGAAAATAATATCCAGGAAGACACCAACCAAACCCCGTTTCCTTGATGCCTGGCCCCAGCTATGTGTCAGAGAGGCTGGCAATGGCCAAAGAGGCAACGGCAAAAGGTCACTAGACTGGGAAGTCAGGGCAGCTTCCAGAGGAATTAACACTTGAGCTGAGATTGGAAGGAGGAATAGCTAGGGGAAGAAGGTGGGCGAGCACTGCATCAGAGGAACTGTGTGCGTCAAAGCTCTAAGGTGGGAGGCACAGGACCAACATAGGGACAGAAAAGGGGCCTGATGGCTGGAAAATCCAAAGATGGTGCAAGACGAGACTGGAAAAGCAAATGGGCCAGACTATTATACATGGGTACAATGGGGGGGTGGGGTGGGCAGGAGGGGTTTTAAGCAGTAAGGTGACAAGATCACATTTTGATTTTGAAAAGACCACACTGGCTGCAGAGGTATCTGAGATGCCAAGAAAGAGAAAGGCTGGGGCAGAGAGGAAAGGAAGAAGGGTCAGGTGAAGGGAAAGGCAGGTCTAGCACATGCAACTCAGCAGCATCAATATCACTGGGGAGCTTGTAAGAAATGCAGTTTCAAGCCCCACCTAAGAATCTGTATTTTAACAAGGTCCCCAGGTAATGTGGATGCACATTAAAGTCTGCAAAGCAGATTCAATGCAGAGTGGTAACTAGTCTTTGGATATTAGCTATTATACCAAGTAAGTTTTTCATTTTCAAACCTAGCTTCAAACACAATCTGTAACGAAGCTGCAAACCCGAAATACCTACCTTAAAGTTAAAATAAAGATAATCACAGATGAGGTTTGCTATGAAAGCGATCTTCCTAAACTACCCAGGAGAGGAATCACCATCTTCCTACTCCTTGACCTTGCTAACTCTACACAAAGAGCAACCACACAGGGTGACTGTTCCTATGATAAAAAGAAGGAACCTGTAATCACCCCAAAAGCATCCCATCATCTACTAAACAGAATCTAAGCCTCTGCCAAAACCTCCAGAAGCATCCATGAGTCAGTCACCTTGGAGGGACTGCCTCTCAACATTCAATGTAACTATTCACCTTGCCACCTGCTCAAAAAATGAACGAAGCCACTTGCAATGTTCATGAGTCTTGAGGACCACCATTCTAATTATAAAAACACTTGTTGGCTCAATACTGCTTTTCTGTGACGCCTAAAGTAAGTCCTTTAATCATTATGTGTCCCAGCTTTTCCCCATGTACAAACCAGGAACCCTAGCATTTATCCCTTCCCCACCAAGTATGCTTTAGGGATTAGGGAAATAATGCTTTCAATGCTATTCAAGGTAGATGTGTGCTGTTGAGTTCATAAAGCTTTTATTGTGTCACTATACTACTCAAAACACTTACAATAAAAAAAAAAAAAAAAAAAGCCTTACAGTGGCTTCCCAGTATCCACAAAGAAGACAGACTCTTCACAATGGCACCCAAGCCTTCCATGATCTAATCCCAAAAGCCCTGGCCTTCTTACTACATAGATACTCCAGCCAACCCAGACGAGCCACACCTCTCAGGCCAACCTGGCCCTTTTCAGTCTCCACACTTCAGCTGGTGAAAGTCCCAGTGAACTGGGACCCTGTTGCCAATCCTTCCCTAAGTCCAGACCCATTATGTGTTGAGGCCAAAAGTATGAGTAGGCGTTAGCCAAACACAGGGGCATGGGGAAGGCACCAGGAACACCAAGTAGAAGGAACAGTAATAGGAGACTGAAGATGGGAAACCCATCATCCATTCATGAATCAGAAACAAATCCGAAGGAATGGAGCAAGCAGTCAGGGTCAGAGTATGCAGAGCTCAGAAAGCCTTATCAAGGCATCAGGACTTTATTCTAAAGGGGCTAATGGAAATGTTCTTGAAAGCAACCATATTAGAATAGTTGAGAACTGTTTTAGTGAAGGCAGAGGGTGCCTCTGAAAACTTTTTTTGAAACTCTCTTTCAATCTACTTTGCCCACCAATGAAATTCAAACTTTTTAGGAAATATCTGTGGCAATTTTAATAGCAGCACATCGTTTCTTTTAACCAGAGATTATAATCACAGAACTACAGACCTAGTAGGAACTTTAGCAATCATTTACTCTAACCCCTTATTTTAAAGATAAGAAAACTACAGTGCTCAGAGATTAAATGATTTGCTCAAAGACAGAGGCAATTTGTGGCAGAGTCAATATTCAAACCCAAGTCTCATGACTTCTAGGCCAGAGAGAATAGGATGTAGTAAACGTTCCAATATAGGAACCAAAGCACGCATGCATTCATTCAACAAATATTTATTTATGCACCAGATGCCATTCTAGGCAGTGGAAATACAGAAGTGAGCAAAGACAAATACTTTGCCCTTATAGAGTTTTCATTCTAGCAAGGAGAGAAAGACAAAAAAAAAAAAAAAAACCCACAATAAACACATTACATAGTAAGTTAGAATGAGAAAAGTACTACAGATAAAAGCAGAATGATCAAGTGGGATGGGAGAAGGACTGTCAGGGGAAATCTCACTTGAAAGAGACAATGGAGCAAGACCCAAACAAGGTACCTGGCAAGGAGGATACCTACCAAGCATCAGAGGTGATGGAATTTCTATCCCTTCCATCATAATTTACCTGTACAAACTGTAGGTAGCAGGGCGAAGATCTGGGGGAGAAATTCAGCCCTCTTCCAAACTTTTCCATCTATCCGCCAAGCTCAACAAACAAAAATCCACAATTCTAACATTTTTTTCTGATAAAACAGGAAAAAACAATTCTTCTTCTGGCTTTAATAAGAGGTCTTGATAGGCTGATAAATTGGAATGTAGTGAAAAAGTGGATATGGAGGGAATTTCAGGCTGGAAGCAAAACAAATACATATTCTGCATTTTGATAATGAACCAAGCCAATTTATTTCGGTTACTGCCAAATATGGATTAAAATGTGGGTCACTTCCTGAACACACCAGAAATGAAACTGAGATTGGCATCAACTTCCCAAAACCTGATGAATTGTAGCCTGAAACAAAGAAAAAGAAGGCATCAAAAAAGGAAGAACAATGTAAATCACAAAGACTCTTGGAGCTCAGCCCCACCTTCCCCACCCAGAAAATGCTCTGCAGTGGTCACGGGTCAACGTTTTGATTCCAAAGAGCCAATACTTTCTCAGCAATCCTTGTAATAACCCAATGAGGGGAGTATGTTGATCGGACTCACTCTACAGAACAGAAAACTGGTAGAAAGGAGTCTCTGAGAGGTGAAAATGCCCACACAGTTCACAGGCAACACAGACAAGACTGGAACATAGGATTATCTGACTCCAGAACCCACACTGGGGGCTCAGCAAAATGCGACCCTTGGTTTCTTTTTGAATGACCTATGAGCTAAGAATGGTTTTTACGTTATTCACGGGTTGTAAAAACAAAGGCAAAAAAATAGCATCTGTAACACAGACCCTCTGCGGCCTGCGCCCTAAAATATTTACCGTCTGGCCCTTGAAAGAAGTTGTTTTCCAACACCTGTAGTCTAATCTGCTCTACTAGACATGGGCAGATGCAAAACAAGTTCCAATGGATGTACTGTTTCCCAGACCCTAAGTATCATAAGGTGAAAGAGTCAGGCTGTGGAAAACGGAGAACTAGCTTTCATACTGGCTGGGCTGTAAGACAAGCAGGCATCAGCTGGGAGTTACAGACTTGCTGTATTACTCAACAGTTCTCATACGTTGTTCTGCATTTATTTGTTTAATCTGACCCAGCAGGGGTAGTCCCCCTCTCACCCTGACACCCGCCTAACACCCCATCCCTCACTAGGCACTTGGCTCCCAAACACTATTCTCAGGCTGCCCCCAGAATGCCCAATCCTAGTGGGCCCCAAAGCTTCAAAACTATCCCTTGTTTCAGCATCTCCAAATGTGAATTTCCAAGGTAACTTTATTTAAACATACCCTTAAAAAAAAAAAGGCAAAAAAAATTAACAAAAACCCACAACAAACTGTGACAGCCCAAGTTAACTTATCCAAATGTGGAGAAGAACCAGGAGCTATTTGGGAGGCAGAGCCCTTTTTCTTCCCTGGATGACCCTGTTCAATTTGCTTAAGTCAATGTGGAGGAATTTTGTTGCCTTGGCCGCCTGGCAGCTATCCCCCCTTCTTCTGTATTTATAGCACCCTAATATTCCTCTGGGAAAGCATCCTTCCGTGACTTTTGGAACATTTATTTCATATGCTGTTGTTGACTCCACTCTGGGTTCAGGCCAGGCAAGCTGCAAGGATTATCTCAAGGACGAGCATGTGACTCAAAAAAAAGCCAATGAGAACCATGCTCAGGGCTTCACTTCAAACTCTTGGCCCCAAGTCATCTTACCAACCACAGGGAAGAGGCTGTCTGAGAATGGCACCAGCTTAAAGCAGAGCAGAGTGAAGAGAGGTGGGAAGACCTCCCTGTACAGGGAGGACCTGCAGACATTGTGTGAGCCACGGGACTCAGACCAGCCTGAAGTCAGAGCATCCCTTGGGCTTTCTTGCTACCTATCAAAATAAATTCCCTATCTGTGTAAGCAGCTTAGACTGAGTCTTCCCTCCTTCATGACAGAAAGCAGCCCGTCTGCCCGCGTCGAAGCAGTGTCTACAAATGTGCCTTACTGAAACTAACTGAAAAGCGGGCATTAAGGTAAGTTGCATTGTTGGTAGAGCACCTCACCAAGACTCCTCATCCATGCTGAGGCCAAAGGGAGCTCAACTCTCTTACCCCCAGCTGATCCAGGAACGTGGGGCTTTCTAACAGATGCCAGGGCCTTCCACTGTAACACCAAGTTACCTGATTAGAGCTGTGACCAGTGAGACTTAAAGAGGTAAGACTCTCACAATCAGTATTTCCAGGAAGTACGCTTTTTCTCCTCCCACCCAAAAGTAGTTTGCCTCAAGCCCCTCAGCGAAGAGAAAAAAGAGAAAAAAGGCAGAAGGAATGTAACAGTCGGTGGAGGAACTCTCGTGCTTCTATTATGTCCAGGGTTGCTTGGCAACTGGCCTCAGCCTGGTCATTCCAGTGGACAAGCAGAGGAATGAAAGTCAGACCTCCAGGTCACGCAGTATGTCCTGTTTATGGCCCTGTGACTCAAGGGCAGGGGTGGGCTCGTGCTGTTCTACAAAGCTGACAGCAAACAGCCAACAGAGCACCTGCTGTCTTCAGGGGCTCTCCCATGAGTTTCTGTCTCTCCCACACTGGTTCAAGTTCCTCTAACTTTTGCCCTCAGTGAACATAAGCCGTGGATGTTCCCCCAAAACAGATAAAAAAATGCTTTCAAAAACAGCTTGATAGGAAAACAGAGTCAAGGTTCTGACACAGAAATAACTTAAACTTTACTATTTATTAAGAAAGTAGAAATCACCAAGGAGTGAAAGGTCTTGTATATAGTCAAGAAAACTCAGGCCAGCCTGTATTTCAGGTTGAGGATTTTCTTGACTCCTCCATAACCTTTCTCACTCCACTGCCACCTCCAAGGATTCTAGGTCATGAGCTAATTTCCTACAACTGGAAGTCAGCAGGGATGGAGATTTCCGCATTTGGCAACACATTTTAATAATAACTGTGGTACCAGATCCCGAAAGGGCCTGTACACGGCAGGAGGAAGAGAAGATGTGGGTCAATGAGTCTCTAGTGTGTAGACGCGCCAAACAGGTCATCTGCGTGTACAAAGATAGACGTGATGCTGTTCCTTCTCGCTCTCTGCCCGCTCCTAAATTAAACATCTAAGAATGATTAGCTTTCAGGACACAACAGAGACAAGAGACTGACTCTCATGCCTAAATTCTACTTAGCGAGACTCCAGTCCTAAAAGGTTAAGACACTGTATGGGAAGCATGGTCTTTTGTTGGCTGAATTCCTATTAAGATCCATTTATCCACATAGACCTATCCAAATAAACTGATATTAAAACTTATAAAAAATCACTGCAGACTTCCAGAAAAATCTTGTATAGAAATTATGCCTTGGGGGTGTCCACTGGAAAAACAAGAGATGTGGTTCCAGCATGGAAATGCTGTCAGCAAATAATACACAGAGGCCTGCAATATAAACAAAAGGAGAAAAATGTTTTTCTTATTTTAATCTTTTTAGAGCACAATGAAAAGTAAGTCTTTAGTAATTAATTCTGAGGCTTATAATGGGTATGTTCCCACATGTACCACTATAACTAAAATAGGTATTAAAACTTAACACCTTTAAATGAGTACAGAGAACACATACTCTAACGTTCAAAATCTGTTTTTAAAGGAAACAACATAAGCAAATAACCTTGTTGTTTGAAGAGTTATAAGTCCATTTCTTCTAAGTGTGAAGATTGGGGAAGGAATCAATTCGTAGTGGATTAAACAACTACCCACCAAGGGGATCAAGACCTCCACCTCGGTGCTACTTATGACCCAGAGTTAGAAACAGAAAATTTGTTTTTCCTTTCCTCCACCTGAAAAAAGTAGAGGTAAAGGGACAGAAAAAGAGATCCAAGAAAAAGAGCACAGGCAGAAGGAGGCTGGTGACAGCATTAATCAACTCTTAGTTCTGATGTTTTTGTTTGTTTTGTCCTGCTTCTTAAGATGTATTTATTTTTGAGACAGGGAGAGCACAAGCAGGGAAGGGGCAGAGAGAGAGGGGGACACAAGAGCCTAAGCAGACTCTGGGCTGACAGTCCCTACGTGGGGCTCGAACTCACGAACCACGAACGAGATCATGACTTGAGCCAAAGTCAGACACTCAACTGAAAGAGTCATTCAGGTGACCCTGATGCTTGCTTTTTTTTTTTTTTTTTAACTTTTTTGTTTTAATGTTTATTTCTTGAGAGAGAGACAGAGTGTGAGCAGGGAAGGGGCAGAGAGAGAAGGAGACACAGAATTGGAAACAGGCTCCAGGCTCTGAGCTGTCAGCACAGAGCCTGACTCAGGGCTTGAACCCATGAACGGTGAGATCCTGACCTGAGCCGAGGTCGGACATTTAACTGACTGAGCCACCCAGGCACCCTGATACTTGCTTTTTTTAACTCCATTTCTTGGGCCACCCAAAAGGAAAACTGGATAACTATCCAATTAGAGCAGTCAGACCTGATTTGTCCAAGGTGAAATCTATAAAACAGAATAAAATCTAAAGATAGCCAAGGGATGCTTGAGGCCATGAACACTCAGAGGCACTTTCAGAACAGGTCAAGTGCCAAGTTGGGCTCTTTGAAGACATTTGGTATCATTTCCTCAACTTGTACCAGGGAATTTAGAGGGTTCCAAGTACTAGGAAGAGTGAAACAGGTAAAGGTATAAAGTGGGGAGGGAAGGAACAGCGACTTAAGACTTTAGGTCAGGTGGTAAGAGGACTGCTCTCAGAAGACCTCAAGGAGGAGAAGCAGCAGATGACCTTTATGTTAAAGGTCATAATGATCTAAAGCAAACACACTCCAAAGGAACAGCAATGGAAAATCCTATGGCTGGAAAGCTTAAGCACAGAGAGGGAAAAGGACAACAGTCAGAAAAGAAACTGACAAGATAGAAGTCGATCATACATAAGCCATGGTCAAAGGAGTTAAAATTATATTCTGAATGACAAGGGAAGCCACTGGGAAATTTACGTTAAGACAGACTTGATAAGGTTTAGGTTTTTAAAACTCCAGTCTACCTGCCATATGGGGGAGTAGATCCTACCTCACCAAGCTCACTAAGGCTCTGGGTGGTCATGACTACAAAAGGTAAAAAAGGTTCTGCCCATGAAAATAGAAGGGAAAGAATATGATCCAGCAAAGAGTCTCTCCCAGGTGATAGCCACCAGGGGTCACCAAGTTGGCCCAGAATATAAATTCATTCAGCACCTCAGAGAAGCATTCTCTGAAGACATAAGCTACCCTTGCCTCCACCCTCCACTATCCATCACTGTCAGTCTCTTTTTATGTCTATCGTGGTGCTTTTATCTCAAAGTATCCTGTCAGTTTGTTTGCTTGTTTAATTTGTCTGCCCTGTAAAATATCAACTGCACAAGCCTAAGAACTTTGTCTCCTTGGGAGCTATGTCCCCAGCACCTGTAACAACGCCCTAGAGCACAGATGGTGTCCACTAAGTATTTGTTGACTGAGCTAATGCAGTCAAAACCACATCTTTACTCCTACTGGAAGGAAACAAAATAGGGGCGCCTGGGTGGCTCAGTTGGTTAAGCGTCCCACTCTTGGTTTTGACTCAGGTCATGATCTCATGGCTTCTTGAGTTCGAGCTCTGCATTAGGCTCTGTACTGGCAGCGTGGAGCTTGTTTGGGACTCTCTCTCACCCTCACCCTCTCTCTCTCACTCCTTCTGCCCCTCCCCCACTCATACACACGCTCTCAAATTAACTTAAAAATTAAAAAATAAATAAACACGGGCACCTGGGTGGCTCAGTCGGTTAAGCGTCCGACTTTGGCTCAGGTCATGATCTCACGATTCGTGAGTTCAAGCCCCGTATCGGGCTCTGTGCTGACAGCTCGGAGCCTGGAGCCTGCTTCAGGTTCTGTGTCTCCCTCTCTCTCTGTTCCTCCCCCGCTCACACTCTGTCTCTCTTTCAAAAATAAATAAAAATGTAAAAAATAATAAATAAATAAACAAAATACCCTACCAATCTCCAATCCTGGATTCTTTTCTAGGACAACAGGCTCCTTGTGGGTTGTTAGGACTAAAATGATTTCAGAAATTCAACAGATGTAAGGAGAGAGAAGACTTCCCTTGTTCAGAACTGGCCAAGTGTTCAAGTCAGCTGAGAGGCACCAGTGATAGGGTGAAGTGGGGGCAACAAAACTATTAGAGTTGGGAACAGGGCTAACCGATGACCAGAGAATGGAACTCACCGTCTTCCACTTCACACCAATATTTATATAAAAGATAATTTTTTGTTGAGTACTGTAAGACATACTTATGTTATAGTCAAGGAAGAACTCCCTGTTAGAAGTTAGCTGTGTGCTCAAGAAACTGATGGCACGCACCCCTGGGTGGTGAGGCTGGATTTGGGCAGGGAGGGGCCCTCATGTGACATGTTATTTTTATAATGGCTTTTGACAAGTCAGCATCCCAGTCCTGAAGAAGATATGGAATGTTGTGATTGACATGTTTAAAACCAAGACATCTGGATTAAGGTCAATATAATACTGGCCAGGGTGCCTGGGTGGCTCAGTCAGTTGAGCATCCAACTTCAGCTCAGGACATGATCTCATGTTTCTTGGGTTCAGGCCCCACATCGGGCTCTGTAATGACAGCGCAGAGCCTGCTTGGGATTCTCGCTGTCTCCCTCTCCTTCTGCCCCTCCTCCGTGCTCCCTCTAAAAATAAATAAACTTTAAATGAAGTGTGTATATATATACATATATGTACACATATATGTATATATATGTATATATATATATAAAATAGTGGCCAGGGTACAAGATCAGTCTAATTTCTAAAGATAACTAATATAATTCATCCCCAGTGAGAAACCCAGAGACTGTATGCAGAGACAGTGCAAGGACAATTTTTTTTAATTTCTGTATGGGTCCTATCCAACAAAAGGTGAAAAAAATTAGTCATTCGAATAGCTGGCTGCTGTGATTTGTGCCAGGAGCTTTTCACACTACCTCATTTAACTCTTAAAATGCTCTCAAGTGAGCACTACTATTCCCATTTTATAAATGAGGAAACAGAAGATTTAAGGGACTAAGCTCAGATTCCATAGTCAGCAGTATACCACCATTAAGAGTTAAAGGGTTCCAATCCTGGTTGCAACACTTTTGAGTTGTCTGAATTACTTTCACTTTCCATGCCTCAGTGTTCTGCTCTGTAACTGGGGATAGTAGCACGTATCTCATGACACTGTTGTGAAAGTTCAATGGTGTTAGATATACTATTACTATTATTGTGGTTCAAATAAATTTAACACCATGCTTTCAAGATGTGGGACTCTTCCTTCTGTGGCACTCCAAAAAGACACCTACTCTTTGTCCCCAAGGCTCTGCTCCTCTAGCAAGAGAAGGAAGGGAACAAGCAGAGAGACAGGAGCTGAATCTTAAAGATATGGAAAAAAACAAAAGAACAACCAATGCAAATTTATCTTACAGGGATAATCATGGCATGTCTGTAACGACAACCATGACAGACTAGTCAACAATCATGAAAAAGAGAGAAAGTGCTGTCCAAAAGTAAGCGATTATTTCAAGAAGTCTTTTTTTTTTTAAATGTTTATTTATTGTTGAGAGAGAGACACACAGAGTGCGAGCAGGGAAGGGGCAGAGAGAGAGGGATACACAGAACCTGAAGCAGGCTCCAGGCTCTGAGCTATCAGCACAGAGCCCGACGTGGGGCTCGAACTCACGAACCATGAGGTCATGACTTGAGCTGAAGTCCGACGCTCAACCAACTGAGCCACCCAGATGCCCCTATTTCAACAAGTCTTGACACAGCAACCCTGGAATATTATGTGGCCACTAAAACAATCTTAGAAAGCAGTTCTAGTGAGTAGTACAGGTTATAAAGCCAAAATGAGGATCTCTAACCAGACTATTGGTATGATTTGCATTTTCTTCTTTTATTCATCTGTAATTTCTACATTTTTGCTAATGAACATGTATTACCTATAATATCAGAAAAAAAGTTTGACTTTCAACTGGTTAATTTTTTTTTTCATGACTAGAAAGACTAGAGAATACATGCCTCACAAGAAGGTAAAGGGGCATCCTGCTTTTTTTTTTTTTTTTTGCTGTTAATGGCTTTGTGAACTAAGGAGTTGGCTCAAGGGAGGGAGATGTAAACCATGGTGTCCAGGTCTCTGCAAAATTTGTCCAAAATATATTATTTCTGGAAATTCTAGACGGAACACCTACCAAGACTCGGGTATCACTCAGTTCTCTGACCTACCCCAAATAGGATTCTAGGTCCCTAATTGGCATTATACATACATAATTATACCTGGAACTGTTCAACTAACCCAAATAACATGTTCTCATTCGGTGTCCCCAAATTTATCTTCTTCAAATCTAAGTCACTGACCTACTTTTGTTAAAGACAATTTTCATAGCACCCTCTACCCCAATGATAAAAATGGGAACTTGAGGCTTTTATCAGATCCCATTAGACAAGCAGAAAATAAGTACCTAAATGCTGTCCACATGGCTCAACCAGTGAGCAGGACATTCTGTACCCACCCTGGCTCTGAGTGTGTCCTTTCACCTTTGAAACCTAACACAGGATGTGTATCAACAAAGAACACCCCAGACAGTGTATTTTTATAAAATGGGACCATTCCCAGTTCATACTTCTTTCTGTTTCTATACATTCACAGTCACCTTAAATCTGATGATCTCTTTAGCTATAATTCCTAAACTCCACATACCATTTTCAGGTCATTCACATTTACAAAAGACTTTGTTTTTCCCATCACCCAGATAGGGAGATCAGTCACTTCGTTGATGCTTTGGCAAGGCCACCATGAGGATGGAAGAATGGCGGATAATCAAAGAATGAGAGGGAGAAAGAGAAAATGAAAAGGAAGGAAGCAAATGAGAGTGAAAACACAGAGGGTGAAAACATGTTATCTACATTTGGGCTGGAATGTCTTAGAATACAAGCACTTTGGTAATTAAGAAGTGCAGTACTTCCAGGTTAAAACCTTCAACACCCAAACCTTCACTATTTCAGCACGTAAGACACCTATTTGTCAATAGCTCCAAAAACGGTTAAACCCGAAAACTCTGCAAATCCAACTATGCCAATCAGAGGAGTATCGGAATTTTTTTTTCCCCTCTGTAGAAACAAAAGTTCCACTCTTTTGCTCAAAACAATGCACCTACCTACTACTGGGTGTTGGGTTCTTCCTTCCCACTGTCACCAGGAAATTGCCCTCTTCGGGGCAAGATCAGAGCCACGACACATGATGAAAGAACTCCCAAACCAGAGACCTGTATGCGCTCATGAATGAATGTGATTTAGCCCTGCTGCACTAGCAAATCTATTCAAAGCAGAAGAGAGAAAAACTGACTGCCAGATCCAAACATCCTGGCATTGAAATCACAGCATTCCTGGGAGCTGCAAGATGTCTGGACGCACCAAAGGAAAAGGATATGTGGCTGAACAAGATCAAGAAACAAGGCTGACAGGACAGCACCACACTTTAAAATCCTAAGGAAGTGGGTGCCTAAGGCTAGGGGGATGGGAAGGAGAGGGGATGATGGCTAAGGAGTACGGCTGGCTGTCTTTGGGGGATGGTGGAATGTTCTAAAATTAATCGTGGAGATGGATGAAAAATTCTGTGAATATACTAAAAGCCATGAACTATACACTGAGAACTGTACACTGAGATAAGTGAATTGTGTAGTGTGTGAATTTTATCTCAACAAAGCTGCTTTAAAAAAAAAAAAAATCCTAAGAAAGGACCTCCAAGGTCTCCACCCACCACTGCCTAACCCCAATGCTAGCACATTTGGGGAGCTCAGTAATAGGACTGCTTGAGGTGTCACATTAAAAGACATGACTCATCCTTCTCCCTCTTAACATTTCACAAGGTTCTCATTTCAGATAACCATCGAAAAACATTTCATTCTTCTTTCTTAAAGAGACTCAGTTGTCCAGATTGAAGGAGAGAGGAGAGATTAGATCCCAACATTCAGAACCCAGACTTGTGGAAACAAGCCAATTTGAAGTTATCCTCAGCTGGTGATCATCTTCATGCTTGAACTCTGTGCTGCCCCAAGCACAAAAGCCCCAAGCCCTGTTTTTCTCTTTTCACTGCGGTGTAGTGTGAAGTTATGCTGGCCAGAAGAGGTGGGGGAGATGAGTAGCAAGCCAAAGTCATATCCCAAAAGGCACTGAGGCCAAAAGCTCTGGGTTCCACTCCAATTTTCTATGCAGTGGAGCAGAGCTTCCCTGCTGAGGAACTGATTACACGCATGCTGGCTCTGTAAAGAGGAAACAGGATTTCTTTCCAGAGAGAGAACCATCTTGTTGCTC
Organism: Panthera leo; assembly: GCF_018350215.1. NCBI lineage: Eukaryota > Metazoa > Chordata > Mammalia > Carnivora > Felidae > Panthera > Panthera leo. Next base: position 118,469,771 of record NC_056679.1, on the reverse strand, counting down.
TAAACGGACCTGGCAACATGGTAGCTTGCTGACCCTGCAGGCTGAGCTCAAGGCGACTTCGGTCAGAGGGCCCAGGGACCTCAGCAGGCAAAGCTGTCTGCAGCCTCCAAGGCCAGGCCAGGAAGCCAGAGGCATTGGGGCGCGGCAGGAGCAGGGCAAGGCTGCAGGTGCAGAGGCCTCCATATTGCACACAGCAGGAGTTGTGAGGCTGGTGATCTGCTGAATAAGCAGCCCACGGCAGCATGTATGGCACACATCTCAGTGCACTCGTCAGATAAAAACGCAAGAAAGCCCTGCCTTTAGGAGAGCAGTCCACAGAAGCAGCAAACAAGAGAGTAAAAGCAGCCCTGGGCTCCTCACAGTGAGGCCCAGGGGTCTCACCAGCAGGGCTGTGGTGTGCTGTCACCCTCCCCTCTGCTGAGAACCAGCTGAGATCGAAAGAGAGATAAGGAAAAAGCTGTTGCCAGAAATGAGTTGCCCCAAGGGCACACCTTCCAGACCAGAGGGGAAGAGATCAGTGATCTGGGTTTGCACCTCACCCTCCAGAGCCCTCAAGCCAGTCTCCCTCCTAAGCTACCCCAGACTCGAGTCCCCTGGAGCAGTCTAACAGCTCAGCCAGCTCATTATGCTTCCTGAATGTTTTTAAAGAAGAAAATGTGCAACATAATTACAGGCTCTGCCCCAAATGACTTTAACCCCGGACAAGAGCGCCCAAGACTCACTGTGGGGAAAAAACGTTTGTCCTGTGATTGCCCATGAACATAACGTTTCCTTTCAGGAGCTTCCTCACCTCCCCCCACCCACCAACGCTACAGGAGGGTCCAGACTCACAAGCCAGGCTCATCAAACAACTAGACCCCAGGCATGAAGCCACATGCTGAGACGTTCTGAAGTCACTAGAACTTGTACCCCCTCAAACGGTTCCTCGACCTGCCATACTGGCTCCTTCCAGAAACCTGAGAGGTCCCAACGTGACGCTAGCTAGCAAAGCTATGTGCATTAAAAGGGGACAGAGGATTTGAAACAAGGTTTATGTAAAATCTTCTCCTGACCAATTCCAAGGACCCCCTCCATGCAAATCACCTGGGGGCCCTGCGAGGAATGCAGATTTCCAGACCTTACCCTAGAGCTCACATATCTGAATATCCTTGGGAAAGACCAGGAATCCTTCCCTTAGTTAAGGAAATTTTTACACAAATTCGTGTTTAAGAACCACCACCTCAGAACAAGAACAGTCTATAGAAAAGTCACCAGTGGCACATGCCAATGATAGGGCACTTACCATGTGCCAGTTTACTCTGCAAAGCGTGATACAATTCTCTCGTTTACTCCTCACAATATTATAAGGAGGATATCTATCACTCCTGCACATAGGCATTCTGCAGTTTCACTTCCAATGTCAAATCCAAGGGCCTTTGGGCAAGCCCTCACCCAAAGTGGGCAAAATAAAACACCCTGTCATCAGAGCAAAGATCTCTCCAACCCTCTCCCACCTACCTGTTCTGCTGAATGTTGCTACCCACCGTGATTTTCGCCTCTGCTCTCTTGTCTTATTCCAAGCCAGTGGTTCTCCGCCTTTCCGGCACATTAGAATCACCTGGGAAGCTTTGAAAATTCCCTACGCTCAGCTGGCAACCCAAACTATATCAGCATCTCCCGGGATGAGTCCTGGATCCTCAGGTGATTTCAATGGGCAGCTAAGGCCGAGAACCACTGCCCGGGTTTCTTTTTTTTTTTTTTTTTTTTTTTTTTTTTTTTTTTTTTCAACGTTTTTTATTTATTTTTGGGACAGAGAGAGACAGAGCATGAACGGGGGAGGGGCAGAGAGAGAGAGGGAGACACAGAATCGGAAACAGGCTCCAGGCTCCGAGCCATCAGCCCAGAGCCCGACGCGGGGCTCGAACTCACGGACCGCGAGATCGTGACCTGGCTGAAGTCGGACGCTCAACCGACTGCGCCACCCAGGCGCCCCTGCCCGGGTTTCTAATAGCACCTGGTGAGACCCAAACCAGTAACCCACCATCTCTTCCCAGAATATCAGACCTGTGCTTCCCACTGCCTTGTAGGTGCCTCTACCTATATGTTCCATGGGACCAACTTAGTAAGGACAAACCTTACTTAGCCCCATAGCCCCTATCACACACCACAGTTCTAGAATACACAGTTCAGCCATACCCCGAGGACCTAACATAGAAATTGGAAACACCCGGACTCCTCCGTCCTTGGTCCACTGTTGACAACGTGTTCTCCTCTTCGCCCACACCAGCATGTCTCCTTGGGAAAATGCCATGGAATTTTGCATTATATTAATCAGCTTGTTTGAATATTCAAACAATGATTACATTGAGTGAATCAGATTTTCAGCAAAGTGTTCTCCCTGCTGCTTGCTTTGTATTTTCCCCGGCACAATGCCACCTCCCCTGACACCTGTACCTGGTCTGGGAAGCACGTCCTCACCTCTCCTCCCCTTCCTTCCAGGCACCATGAGCAGATGGTATCCATTTTCTCACACATTTCTGCCTTGGGACAGTGTTAAGCAGAGTAAAGCTCAAATCACTGGTAAAATATGGGAGCATTTTAGGTGATAACAATGACAAATAATTTTCAATTTAATGATCATGATTTAATAACCATGTGAAGATGTTTTAGAAAAAAATATTGCTAACTACATCCAACGTGTCATTTTGGAATGCTATAAAGTTCCCTTTTGAAATGAATGTACTTTTTAATAGACTTTTTCAAAGTAAATAAACAGTGGTAAAGGTCGGGTAAAAAGAACAGAGGTGGTTTTAATTGACTTATCACTAGGAACACTGGCTCCTTGGACTTGATAAGCCTTCACCTGCCTTTTCCGAAGTTCTTGCCTCTTTCCTCCAGGACTTTTTGAACTAATTGTACTGTGGACTGTCTGTGTTTCCTCGGCCTCCTCTCAAGATGCTGAGCACTTGGATGACACTGATTGTGCCAGCCCCGTCTCAGAAACCCTGCCAGCAAGAACGTTCCACCCCAACATGAGCTGTGTCACAGGCACTGAAACAGACACCACCCAGGACAGGTGGCACAATCCTATCCTCCAGAGAGAAAAGGGCTGACCTGAAGGAAGAGGAAACTGCAAGAGAGAAGTCGGATAAAACACTCTCCTCCCTCACCACTCTCCAGAAATTCCATAGCGCAGAGAAGCCTTGCTGACAGACAAGTGCATATACTGGCCCAAAGTCGTGTTCTCCAGTCAAAGGTAGGAGACTATCCTCCTTTAATACCTGCCAAACTTCCTGAATAATGCACACACTGCACAAAAAACTGAATGGCACCCTCACTAGTAATGCAAACGAGTTCTCTGGGGCCCTACATTCAAGTGGTTCCTAGTTACAGCTGTGTCTCATTTTAGGGAAAGATTTTGTTGTGGCTTTTATTTTTTTTTTTTTTTTTTTTTTTTTTTTTAATTTTTTTTTTTCAACGTTTTTTATTTATTTTTGGGACAGAGAGAGACAGAGCATGAACGGGGGAGGGGCAGAGAGAGAGGGAGACACAGAATCGGAAACAGGCTCCAGGCTCCGAGCCATCGGCCCAGAGCCTGACGCGGGGCTCGAACTCACGGACCGCGAGATCGTGACCTGGCTGAAGTCGGAGGCTTAACCGACTGCGCCACCCAGGCGCCCCTTGTTGTGGCTTTTAATCCCAGAACCAATGCTACATACAGACTGGGGAGTAAGAAATGGAGAAAACTCTAAGCATTGTTTAATTACAGAGGCTACTTAGTAATAAACTAGTCAGTTTCCTTCCTACTCTAAACTCATGATTTATAAAATTCAGTTCACTCAGAACTTTCCAGAAACACTCCTTTGGAATCTTTATCAAAATGAAAACTGTACATACCCTTTGGCCCAGCAGCTCCATTTGCAGGATTTGTCCTACAGATCTACTCACTCATGTGCCTGTGAACGTACCAAGATGTTCTGGTAATAGTAAAATGTTAGAAATCATCTAAACATCTATCATTAGGGAGCTGGTTAAACAAACTTATTTGTACTCCATTCAATGGAGCACAATGTAATGCTAAAAATGAGTAGTTCTATATGTATCAATGTACAACAAGATCAAAAATATATTAAGACTGTGCAATATGCAAATATATGCAAAACAGTGCATATGGCATGCTCCAGAAAAATATATAAATATGTATTTTCTGGCACATGCATACATTTTATCTGAAAAAATCGCAAGACATGGTAAAATGTTGCCTCCAGGAGAAGCACTTGACATCAGAAGGCAAGAGAAATTGGAGGGACATTGGAATTCTTCTCCGCCCTTTTGAACGATGTACCATTTATAGGTATTACCTACTTAAACTTTTTTTTTAATTTTAGTTTTTATTTTTTTGAATTTACATCCGAATTAGTTAGCATATAGTGCAACAGTGATTTCAGGAGTAGATTCCTTAGTGCCCCTTACCCATTTAGCCCATCCCCCCTCCCACAACCCCTCCAGTGACCCTCAGTTTGTTCTCCATATTTATGAGTCTCTTCTGTTTTGTCCCCCTCCCTGTTTTTATATTGTTTTTGTTTCCCTTCCCTTATGTTCATCTGTTATGTCTCTTCAAGTCCTCATATGAGTGAAGTCCTATGATTTTTGTTTCTCTAATTTCACTTAGCTTAATACCCTCCAGTTCCATCCGCGTAGTTGCAAATGGCAAGATTTCATTCTTTTGGATTGCCGAGTTATACTCCATTGTATATATATACCATATCTTCTTTATCCATTCATCCATCGATGGACATTTGGGCTCTTTCCATACTTTGGCTATTGTGGATAGTATAAACATGGAGGTGCATGTGTCCCTTCAAAACAGCACACCTGTATCCCGTGGATAAATGCCTAGTAGTGCAATTGCTGGGTCATAGGGTAGTTCTATTTTTAGTTTTTTGAGGAACCTCCTTACCGTTTTCCAGAGTGGCTGCACCAGCTTGCATTCCCATTAGATAAACTTTTTTAAAAGAAACACAGATATGAATTAAAGTAAAAATGCCCTTTTAATTTTATTTGCTGAACTGATAATCATTGTCTACTCTTGTCCCACAAATGAAATAATGAGATACTCAGTGAGGGCTCAGTTTAGGTTTTAGCCCTATCTGCTTGACTGTCTCCATGGCACAGAAAATCCCTCAAGCTAACTCAATCTGCCTGGAAATCTATCTAAAGTCTCACAGAAGGAGCCAGTTCAGAGATTCAAAGTGTTCAAATTAGCCTAGAGTAAACATAAAAGCACATCTGACAGCAAGATCAGATGAGCTTTGAAATTTACCTGTGATGTCTTTACAACCATGTAAAATGGAGTTTATTTTGGCGTTTCTTTTGTGGCAGCAGCAGGAGTCAAAGTGCAGCTACTGGCTTGGCCCAGAGAAGCCAGCTGGTTAACAAGGTTTAGTCCAGAATTCCCAAGCTCCTAAAACCTTTGTCCATCTGGTAAAGAAAACACACACACACACACATACACACACCACTCTAACCTCAGGAATCTCCTCTTTCTAAATATAGCAGGCAACTGCCGGGTCTCCAAGCTCACCCGCTGAAGCATTCTGTGCCTTCCAACCAAGGTGAAATGAGCCAGATGTAAACACGCCGTGACAGCTTCTGGCCCACACTGCCAAGCTGTTTTCCCTAATATTTCCTCTATTTCTCCACTCTGGGTTTCTACACAAATGTGTAAATCCCTGTGACTCAAATTTGTAAACATTCCTCTGGCCACTAATGCTGTTTTTCTCACCCTAACAAATGTGATTTCCTTCTTGGTCTCTGAAATTTGAGGTTGGAATAGCCTATTAGATATGGGCAAAGCCCCACCCCGTCTCCCATTTTATCCCTAAGAACCTGGAGCTTAGAAAACACAATGGATGGGTCCAAAGCTAATTAGGACACAGCCAATTAATTGTAATCTCTGTCTCCCCCCCCCACACACACACACACAAATACACACACACCAGATTTTTTTTTCACAGGCTGTGGTTCTTTTAGAATTCATATCAGTGCCTAACAGAAAGGCCTGTTTTTTTTAAGGATGCTTCCAATTTAAGCAAAAGGTTAAGCTTCAGAAACATAATCTAACACACTCAAATGAGCAGGAGACAAATACAAACTGACTATACACATGCAAAGGACCTAAACAATAGATGTCAAAGGGCTTATAAAACTTGGAGGTTGGCAACAATTCCATATTGAGGAAACTTCCAGGAATGTTCAAGGATCCTGGAAATCCTTTATCCCATGGAAATGTTAGAACGTACCCACAAAGGTATGTGTGCATATGATCCCTGCAGCACTTTCTCTAATAGTGAAAAACTTAGACAATCCAAATTATCTTTCAAGAGAAGACAAGGTAAATAAGCCATGGTATATCCACATAGCAGAATTCTCTGCAGACATTAAAAAGAATATACTATGTACAGGTACTGACATGGAAGAGGTCTAAGTCATAGTATTAACCAGAAAAGCAAAACACAGAATAATTTATATAGTATAATCCCATTTATGGGGAAAAAAATACACATACAAAAAAGAAGAAAAAAAAGCGTATCAAACAGTTGACGGTTGTCAGGAAAGTGGGTTCTTTACATTTCCATATTCTTTGATGCTATTAAGACAATGTATTCGTGAACTATCTGTGTAATTTTTTTCACCTTTGTACTATAAGATTAGGTCATTCATTCACATGGTTAACTTCCACCCCAAATTTCATCATCCCCAAGTCATCTTTACTTCAGAAAATAGCACCATCATTCATGTAACTGCTAAAGCCAGAACATTTCAATCATTCTTGACTTCACTGTTTAAGAACCTAAATCCTATCAAACAGCAAATCCTGTGTGCTCTACGCGATTCTTGCCCCACTGTATCTATTCTACACACGGTGGCCCCCAGGATCTCCCAAAAACACAAGTAGGATCACATCACAACCTCCCATGGGTTCCAGTTACACTCAGAATAAAATCCAAAATTCGTTTTGGGACTCAAGACAAGGCCTGGCTCCTGGACTCTCTCCCTGTTCATTTGCCATCATTGTTCTCCAACCACACTGGCCTCCCTGCGGGTCCTCAACACACCATGCACTTTCCCACCTTGTGACTTGTGCACCTGTTACTGCCATCCTAAAAGCCATTACTCTAGGTCTTGAAGGACATGTTAAGAGCGGAGCAGGACTCCATATTTGTTGAATAAAAGTCTTCCTTTGACAGCAAAAAATGTATCATTTGATATTCACTGGGTTATAATTTTAAAAATCAAAACTAAGGTCAGTCATAAATTTAAATCTGGGGGCACCTGGGTGGTTCAGTCGGTTAAGTCTCTGACTCTTAATCTCAGCTGAGGCCTTGATCTCAGGGTCATGAGTTTAAGCCCCACATTGGCTCCATACTGGGTGTGAAGACTACTTAAAAAAAAGAAAAAAAAAATGAGGGGCACCTGAGTGGCTCAGTTGAGCATCTGCCTCTTGATTTTCACTCAAGTCATGATCCCAGTGTCACGGGATGAGACTCGCATTGAGCTGAGCCTAGTAGAACCTGGTTGAGATTCTCTCCCTCTGCTCCTCTTCCCCGTTCATGCACATCCTCTCTCTCTCTCTCTCTCTCTCTCTCTCTCTCTCTCTCTCAAGTAACATTTTAAAAAATTGTTTAAAAAAAAAGAAAAAGAAAAAAGAAATTTAAATCTAGAAAAAGCACGTTGTTGGCTTCATATTGGTGTCTCTCCCTTGCGTAGCTTTTTAAAATGCAGCGTCCTTGGGGTGCCTGGGTGCCTCAGTAGGTTAAGCGTCCGACTTCAGCTCAGGTCATGATCTCACGGTTTGTGAGTTCAAGCCCCATGTCGGGCTCTGTGCTGACAGCCTGAAGCCTGCTTCAGATTCAGTGCCTCCCTTTCTCTCTGCCTCTCCCTCCCCTGCTTGCACTCTCTCTCTCTCAAAACTAAACATTAAAAAAATCTTTTTAAATGCAATGGCCTTGATGAGATAACAAAATCACCTTCATGAGTCCCTTTCCCCAACAGCTCAGTGGCGATCCCTGTTCCTCCCTGACCCATTCTCATTTCATCAGTTCATGGGGTTTGTGATCATTAGCTTATATTGACCAGAATTAGGAAGTCCAGCCTGAGGCCTCTGCCCAGAGGGACGCCAACTAGCCTTATAAAAGCAGAAACCAGAAATTCAGCCTCCAAAGAACCACCATCCTAAGCCCTGGGATCCTGAAACTGATCACTCAAATGCATCTGAGGTTAAAGCAAATGGAAGCAAAAAGTCCCCCAAATGAGGCTAAATGAAGAAAATATACTGAGCACTGTCCACTTAATCATCAAAAGTTTTATGGGACAAAATAAAGGGAAAAATCTAAGACATAAGACAGTGCCCAACAAAAAGATCTACATAGACATCTCAGCAAAGAAAATGCACCACTGGTCAATAAGCACATGGAAATACGCTCAACATCATTAGTCATCAGGGAAATGAAAATTACCAGGATTAACCACTTCACACCCACTAGGAAGGCTGCAATCAGAAAGACAGACAATAACAAGTATTGGTGATAATGTAGACAAGCTGAAACCTTTGTACAAAGCCAATGGGAATTTAAAAGGATGTTTCTGCTGTGGAAAACACTTTGGCAGGTTTTTAAAAATTAAATATAAGTTTACCATACAACTTAGCAGTTCTGCTTTCAGATAAGAAATGAAATAAGAAATGAAAACATATGTCCACACAAAGACATGTACACAAATGTTCACTGCAAGCATTTTTCATAAGAGCCAAAAATGAGAACCCAAATGTCTATCAAATGGTGAATGGATCAAGAAAATACGATTCACACATGGAATACTCTTCAACAATAAAAAGGAACAAACCAACACATGCCACAACACAGATTAATCTAAAAACACTATACTAACTGAAAGAAGCCATATACAAAAGACCATACAATGTATGATTCAATTCAGCTTTTTCATAGACAACAAATCTATAAGGGGTAGAAAAAAGTAGATTAGCAGTTGTCTGAGGCTTGAGGTGAGACTAAAGAGTGCCAATTGGAGGTGAAAGAAATGTTCTAAAACTGGAATGGGGTGATGGTTGCATAATTCTGCAAACTAACTACAAATGAATTGTACACTTAAAACTGGTGAATTTTATACTTCAATAAAGCTCTTAAAACAACTCCCCAAAACATGCTGCCTTGAAACAAATGGCTACTTTAAAAGGAATAACCATAGGGGCACCTGGTGGCTCAGTCAGTTAAACATTCGACATCGGCTCAGGTCATGATCTCGTGGTTTGTGAGTTTGACAGCTCGGAACCTGGAGCCTGCTTCCGATTCTGAGTCTCCCCTTCTCTCTGCCCCTCCCCTGCTCGTGCTCTGTCTCTGTTTCTCAGTAATAAATAAACGTAAATATAATGTTCATGAGAGGCATTTGTAAACGGATAGGTCAATTCCTAACTTCTAGTGATCAATCTGTGGGGGGAAAAATGGAGAGGAGAAAAAAAAGGTTTTTTTATGATTTTAAAGGAGAAAGAATAGTCTTTCTTCATGATAGTTGTGGATAATCATAGCCCAACAGATAAGATATTCAGCCATAAAAAGGAATGAAATTCGGACACATGTTACAACATGTATGAACCCTGAAGATATTAAGCTAAGAGAAATAAACCAGGCACAAATGGTCAAGTTACAGTATTATTCCACTAATATGAAGTACTCAGAGTAGTCAACCTCATGAAAAAAAAAGCAGAACAGACGTTACCAGGTATTGGGGGAAGGGGAGAATGAGCAGTTAGTGTTTAATGGTTACAAAGTTTCAGTTTGGGAAAACAAAAAAATTCTGCAAAGTGATAGCACTAATAGTTACAACATTGAGAACGTACTTAATACCAATGAACTGTACACCTACAAAAGGTTAAAGTGGTAAATTTTGTGTTATGTTTCTTTTATCACACACACACACACACACACACACACACACACGGAACAATACTCAACAAACTCAACAATAAGGAAACTAAACCCAATTTAAAAATGAGCAAAAGATCAGAAGAGACACCTCACCAAAGAAAATACACAGCTGGAAAATAAACATATGAAAAGATACACAACATCATGTCATTAAGGAAACATAGATTTAAAAAACAGTGAGACACCACTACATGCCTGTTATAATGACTAAATCCAAAGCACACTCTGCCTTGTCAGTAGGGAGCCTGATGCGGGGCTTGAACCCAGGAACCATGAGATCATGACCTGAGGTGAAGTGGGACGCTAAACCAACTGAGCCCCCCCAGGCGCCCCTGACAACGCCAAATTCTGATGAGGATGTAGAGCAACAAGAACGCTCATTCTTTACTCACAGGAAGGCAAAATGGCACCACACTTTGGAAAACAGTTGGGCAGTTTCTTACAAAACTGGAATACTCGATCCGCCAGTTGTGCTCCTTGATATTTACTCCAACGAGTTAAAGGCCTATGTCCACACATGAACCTTCAGACAAATGTTTGTATCAGCTTTATTCCTAACAGCCAAAACTGGGAAGCAACCAAGATGCCCTTCAACAAATAAGTGGATACATTCATATGGTACATCCAAAGGAGTATTTGCCAGTGATAAAAAGAAATGAGCTATTAAGCCACAAAAAGACATGAAGGAATCTTAAATGCATATTGCTAAATGAAAGAAGTCAATCTGAAAGGCTAACCACCCTATGATTCCAGCCGCCAGCATATAACACTCTGGAAAAGGCAAAACTAGGGAAATAGTAAAAGAGAATAGTCACTGCCAAGAACAGGGGCACAGGAATGAATAAGTGGAGCACGGGGGATTTTTAGGGCAGTGAAACTATTCTGCATGATACTGCAATGGGCAATACAAGTTATTTAACGTTTGTCAAAACCCAGAGAATGTACAATGCAAAGAATGAACCCTGATGTAAACTATGGATTTTAGTGAATAACCCTATCACCACACTAATGCAAGGTGTCAATGACAGGGGAAATTGAGAGGAATAGGTATGAAGGGCTGGTATGAGAACTCCCTATACTTTCCACTCAGCTGTTCTGTAAACTTAAAACTGCCCTAAAAATATTGTCTTATTAATCATAAAGTGAAGGGAAGAGACCTCAGACCTCTGCCAGTAGGTTGAGAACTACAGTTTAAATGCAATTTATTCAATCCAATAAAGATAACGGATTAAAGTAGAAGAACTTTTTTTTTTTTTGAGAGAGAGAGAGAGCACATGTAAGCAGAGGTGGAGGAGAGGGAGAGAGAGAATTCCAAGCATGTTCCATGCCCACCGCAAAGTCCAACTTAGTCTCAGGACTATGAGATCATGACCTGAGCCAAAATCAAAAGTCAGGTGCTTAACCAACTGAGCCACCCAGGCGCCCCATAAGGAACTTTTAAGTTAATGTTACATAAAAACTACAAAATCTTGTTTGGACTTAATTTACTGTTGTTTATGTTTGTATGACTAATATTCCAAATGTCAGCATGACAAATTACCACCATTTATAAATAATTTGCAAATGCCTCTTTCTTCCCTTTAATTTGCAAGGTGCTAAAGCAAAGCAAAGGAACTGGGAAAATGTTTTTGCTAGTTAACTCCATACCCATTTGTCCTATTAGGATTTTGTAAGTAATATAATTCCTCCTGAACACAGCAGACTGGTAATGAACATCCTTTGGGAAGCCATTCAAGAGGGCTCATCTCACTACTACAAAAAGCCTATGACAAATCCTAAAGAACTACAAAAGTGTGACATGATTTAAACCACCAACTCTTTAAAAAAAATAATGAATTCAAAAAGAAAAAAATAATAAAGCAAGCAACACTTCATGTTGACTTTTTTCACTCTTGTTTAAATGAGCATTGAGAATAAACCATTTTTCTTATCAAATCAGACCCAGGAATAGGTTTCTGGCCTTCCTGTTTGATGCTTTATTATCCAGCTAAAAGAGAATCACTTCCAATTATAAAATAAGTCATGTGATATACAGCACATTGACTACTGTTCATAGTAGCATAGACTATGTTTGTAAGTTGCTAAGAAAGTACATCTAAAAGTTCTCATCACACACAAAAAATTCTATAACTGTATGGTGACAGATGTTAACTAGATTTATTGTGGTGATCCTGCACAACATACACAAATACAGAATCCTGTTGTACACCTGAAACTAATACAAAGTTATATATCAATTAAAGCACAATTTAAATTTTTTTCATTAAAAAATAAATTAATGTGGGGCGCCTGGGTGGCTCAGTCAGTTAGGTGTCTGACGTTGGCTCAGGTCATGATCTCGCAGTTCGTGAGTTCGAGCCCCGCGTCGGGCTCTGTGCTGACAGCTCAGAGCCTAGAGCCTGCTTTGGATTCTATGTCTCCCTCTCTCTCTCTGCCCCTCCCCTGCTCACACTCTGTTTCTCTCTCTCTCAAAAATAAACATTAAAAAAAATGTTTAAAATAATAAAGTAAATTAATACTATAAAAGTATACATTTTTTTAAAAAATTATTTTTAAAAAGAATCACTGATAACCACTCATTGATACCAAAGATAAACTCTAGCGATTTATAAAGGCAAGAGACAGCCAGACTCCCATCATTTCCCTTCTAGCCTATAATGGTTCTTTAATCCTATGATGGAAACACAAAACTTCAAAGCACAATACAAAATATTAGCTATTCATTGCTACCCAGGTTTCAGAGTCTGAAAAAACAACAGACACAATACTTTCACTTAATCTAGCACCTGCCATATGCTTCTCCTTTCTAGGGTCTAGATCTATGAAGAATTTGCATCTTTAGTACTAATATGGTTACTGAAGACACTCAAGGGTCATGTTCAAGAGAGTCCACTGCCTGCAGTCCATTGCCAGGTTCAAAACCTGGTTGTATAACTTACTAGCTATGTAACCTTAGACAAGTTACCCCAAGTCTAAAATACAGAAAAATAACAATATTCACTCACAGAATGGTGGTAAGGACTAATGAGACTAATGTGGACACAGCATAGGGCCAGGCACTTGGTAAATGCTCAAGAAACAAAAACACATCATCCCAAAAGTTTTCATAAATACTACAGACTCAACTACAGAGATATACATTTACTTCATTTTGTTAAAAAGAAAGAAAGAAAGAAAGAAAGAAAGAAAGAAAGAAAGAAAGAAAAGAAAAGAAAGAAAGAAATGTCACCCAGCAGGTTAAGACCCCAGAGTAAGGCTTTATGGAGTATCACACATACTGCTCCAACTTGACTGAAAGTTCACAGAAGGAACGGGCTAGATTCCTAGTTTTATTTTGGTCTCCTCTGTATCCATCACAGTACCAGGAACTAGAACTAATCCATTCCCCACTCATGAGTTTGAAACCCAAAGGCGCACACGTGGGTTCCTCCCAGCCCTGGGAAACAGTTCCATCTTTGGAATATGACCTCTACTTAAATGCCCCTGAAGAAGAGTAGCAGATAGATTCCAAGTTCCCCCACCTGAAAGTCCAATCTATAAAGACTGAAAATACTTTAGTGGTTGACAGGGGCTGGGGACAGGGGTAGCAGGGAGCTGGGAGAAAATGGGGAACAATGGTTAATGGGAATGAGATTTCTTTGTGGGGATGACTGCACAATTCTGTGAATGTAGTAAAAACCAGTGAACTGGATTCTGTAAGTGGGTGAACTATACAGTAAGGTAAATTATACCTTTAAAAAGTTGATACCTTAACATCTGAATTTTTGCCCCACCCCTCCCCTCTTAGATTATCAGAACAAGGGTATTCATTCTATCTCATTAAGCAGAAGCCAAATTTATAGCACTAAGTCCACACAACCCAACTCTCAAGATGGAAAGACACAGTTCCTGAAAACCCACATCACTACTTAAAACCAATAGCCGAATTCACTCTCATTTCTATGAAACCACGTTTGGTTTGCCACTGGGTCCATGACACCCACTATGAAGTCCAATGCATTCTGCAAGCTTTTCCTGCAAGACAAGAGAGAGAGGCAGCCAGCCCAGCCACTGAGGGGAGATGTTAAGCTAGCCGGAAGGTTGAAAATTTAAGTTACCAGAATGTTATTAGGAACAGAAAGTATGTTGGGAGGCTTACTACTATTTTTTTTTTTAACTTGTGGAACTTTTTTGGCATAACCACATCATTATGCAAAGAGGATTGCCAGGACTCTTCCCACTGTAACCAGTGGTTAACACATACACAACTGTGTAAGTTATCAACAAGTGGCATTAAGAAGGCATATTGCTTAACTCCCTGCACCCAAACCAAAAAATGTCCCTCTGCTCTTAGCAACGTTTGCTCTGAGTCTTGACAACCCCGAATGCTGGAAGATGATTACAGCCACCAACAAGTGAGCAGTGCTATGCACCGGGCTCTAAGCTAAGTGCTTTCTTTATAAGCACTGAATCATTTGATCTCACAACACTAGAAGGTCAAGGTGGCTACTGCACAGGAGGAGCTCATTCAGGCTCAGTGACTTGCCCAAAGTCAACCAGTAAGTGAGTGGGTTAAGATTCGAACCTAGGAAATCCTAAAACTTAATTCTGCAACTTCGTTTCCAGCTACTATGGACTCTACAGAAAGAAAGAAAGCCTTGAACATACAAATTCCTCCCAACTGAGACACTGATTCATCAGGGTAAGAAAAGAGTCCTGAACACAGGAGCGCCCACAGGAAAGACCTAGACAAATAGGTGAGATCTAGGTCCTTTAGGTGAAAATAGGTCCTTTTTCAGGACAGAAAAAGCTGACTGTCACCAAGGTAGGTCCCAAATTATTTTATTGCTTATCTTCTATGTATCCAGATCAGAGGCTTGGACTCCAGGGAAAAACTTCAAGGGGGTTATTTGTTTATCAGATTCTCAAGGGGATTCAAAAGACAACAGACCTAGACAACAGTTCTGCTTGGGGTTAGTTAAGTTAAGCACAGGCAACTTTGGAATCAGACAACTTGGGTTCAAATACATTCAAATGCTGTGTCACCTTGAGCAGGTGACCGACCTCTCTGACCTTCAGTTTCTTCAAAAATAAAATGTTAAGTAGTAACAACAATGATCTAGCTGAACTTTAGCAATCCCAAGAGGCCCGTTTTATTGTCTCAGGTTAACACACAAAAGAAATCTAAACCCAGAGTTCTGTGAATACTAATTATAAAATAAAACCATAAAATTTTATAGTTGGAAGAGACTATAAATCATCTAAACTAGTGTTATTTATATAATTGTCTATTTTTTTCTGTGTAATTAGTTTTAAAAATACCGGCTTTACATTTTCAGTAGTAAGAAGGATGAACAGAAGAAAAATAATACACAAACACTGTGACAGTAATATACACTGTATAAGCTCCTAATGATAATGGAATGCCTCAAATCTGGGAAACAGTGATCAACTCCACCCTTTCCACTTAAGAGGTCACATGACCTATTCAACTAATAGTAGCAGTTGAAGAGTATAGTTAAGTACAGCTGGATATACAGGGATTAGAACATTTAGTTCCTCGCTAGTCTTTCTCCCAAGATACAGGTCTGCTCTATTCCATTAGATAACTTAAATAACTGCATTATTCCCTCCTACCCAAAGAATTCTGACCCTGCCAAAGAAATAGTAGCAGGCAAATAAACTGCCAGTCACACAAATGCACCCTACTCATACTCAAGGCAGACATACAAATGCAATTCCAAATACTCGCAGGCTTGGTCTAGGAGATCCATTCTGGGTGAGCAGGATGGGGAAGGATTAAGAGCTCTGTATTAGCAGGAACTCCAACTCTGGCTCAGACCATGCAGGGGTTCAAAACTAGGTCCCACTGATAACAGCTGTGTGGCGCTGGACTAAAGATTCACCAAACTTGTTTTCTCATTTGTAAAATAAGTAACAGACAATTCACTGGCGAGGAATCAGTCTCCGTAGCCACAGGGCAGCAAAATATTCACTGCTACATAGTCAGGGTCCAGGGCAGTAACCAGCACACTGCAGGCACTGTGTATATTTACTGAAATAAGCAGATGCCCAATTAAAGCCATTACTACCTACCTCTACATCTTTAGAAGCATCAGGGTCACAAAATGACATCTCAGGCTCTTGACTTCTGTAAGTCTCCTTTAAAGAGGCCTGGGAACAATTCTCACAGGTGGGACCCCACTCTGCCAATGCAACCTTTCTTAGCTGAAAGACCTCACCTATTAAGATACCCATCACACAGACAGGAAAAGAAAAGCCAAAGACAGTTCAGTTCCACTATCTTCCTTCGTGTCATTCCCGATTCTCAAAACTAAAAGATGAACCCAACTATTTTTAAATGGGTAGAACTGTGAAGGCACCAAAAAGGACCGCCCAATCCAAGAAGCCCATCCCTAGAACGCTCTCATTTGGCCAGGAGAAACTCTGGCTCTGCAAAAGTCAAGGGACAATCACACACAGAATGCAAATTTCAGTGCTCCCCTACCAAAAGGAAATAAGCGAAAATAGTTTTACGAAAGGTTCCAGAATCTTTCAGGACGAGTTTAAACCTCTCCTTTCTGAGTGAGGACGTTGGACATGTCCTTCAAAATCCTGGAGTTTTCAAGGATAATGGGAGAGGTAGAAAGGAGAGCGAGGGAGCGGGAGAGGGAGACAGTCAGGATATGCTCGTTCTATTTTTAAACCCTCGCCCACAGTTTAGAGTAAAGGAACACTCTGATGCTGTACTCCCACCCCTGTCACCTTCTGCTAAACACAAGAATCCGAACCTGCACACGTACACGGCCCTGGATTACTGGCTGCCAACACTCCCCAGAACCGTGAGCTAAGCAGCCCTTCCACCCAGACCTTCTCTGGCACCGCCGGTGCCTTTCGGAGAAACGGGCGGCCCGGAGACAGCGAAGCAATCACCAGCCGCCTTCTCCTGAGGGGAGGCAGCGCCCCCTTGGCAGGGCACGTTCCAGTTCCCTGGCTGGGTACCCAGGGGTGAGCAAGAATTCCCCCACGGGAGCCGCAGTGGTGGACGCGATGGGGTTTCCCGACGGGGTGCGGCGCGCCGGGCACTGGCGTCCCACTCCCGGGACACCTGTGTGCCGCGCACACCCGGCCGCGGTGCCCCGCGAGCACCACTCGCCCTCGGTCACCTCCCGGCCATCCCAGAAAGCCAACGGCTGGGCGGCGGGTCTCCTTCCTCATCGACTCGCCCATCTTACGTCCCCGTCTCGCCCCACTGCAAACACCTACACCCGTCCCTCAGTGACCCCCGGGGCGGAACGGCAGCCGGCGCGCGGGTGCCCAGGGCCGAGAGCCGCCCGACGGCCCTCCCGCCTCAGGGCCCCGTCCCCGCCGGACTCGGGACACTCACTCTTAAGCGCGCTGATGAGTGACTTCCCGTCCTTGATGAGCTCCTTGATGAATTTGTTGGTCTTGTCCAGCTCCGCTTCGTGTGACTTGAGCGTCTCTCTGAAGTGCGGGCTGTCGAGGCAGCAGTCGCTGAATTCGAGCGCGGGGAGCCCCATAGTGGCCGAGTCTCCCAGCCGGGGGGCGCGCCTCCCCCGGCGCCCCGGAGGCCCGCAGCCCCAAGCACGCGCGCGGCGGGACCCCGGCCGGGACCCCCGACGCCCGCCGGCTCCACAGGTGTGGCGCCGGCTCGCCCTCCGCGCGGTGTCCGCCGGCACGCAAGACTCCTGACCTGCGCGGGGACCCGGCTGAGGGGCGGCTGCTCCCGCGGCGCGCAACGGAGTGGTGGGCGGGCAGGAAGCGCAGCGGCGGACCCGCGGCGGTGCCGGGAAACGAGAAGCAGGCAAGCGAGTGCGGCCGCCGCCTCCCCGCCTCCTTCGCCAGTTCGCTCTACAGCAGCCTCGAGCGCCCTCTCACAGCAGCCTCGGCCGCCCCACCGGCGTCCGGGCCGCTCGAACCTGCTAGCGATGACCTAATCTCAGCCGGACCAATCAACGTGCCCGTCTCAGCCCGACCCCCCCTGCCTCCCGGGGACACCCGGCCATTCCGCGGCCTTGACCCAATCAGCGGGGCCTGGAGGCGGGGCCTCGGGCGGGGGGCGGGGCCCACGCCACCGCCTAGGTCCGCAACACAAGCTCCGCCTTCTCCCGCCGGGGCTGTGTTGCAGACCCGGAGCCCAAGGGGTGATTGCTGCGGTGCACGGGCCCTTGCCACTCCTGATCGTGGCGACTTGCCGCGGCCAGGGTCCGAAGCCGAGGTGGTGCGTCTGCTGGTCTGAGAACCGAGGATCCTAAATGGGCGGAGCATGAAAAAACTGGGAATTGGGGCTGCAGTTCCATTCAGCCCGCCCTGCACGGCTGAGCAATTGAGCTTTCACTTAGAACGCACCTCCCTACCCCGGGAGAACTTCGAGCACAAGGAACCACCACGTCAACCCTAAACACACGCTTCTTATTCCAATCAGAGAATATGTGCATCTTAAAATGACAAGCTCTTCTTGCCTGCAGTCTTCCGCCCCCCACAGTCTGTACCCCTCATGGCCACTCCTGCTTAAAACCCGCCCACGGCTGCACCCAGTCGAAGGATCTAAAGTCCTTGTGAGAATTTCAGCCGCCTGTTGTGTTCCTGCTGGGCAACAAGCAAATTTTACATAATCACGTACTGCCTGTCGTCCTTTGATACACTGTGAGCTTCACGAGGGCACGGACCACTGCAGTTTTCTTGTGCACTGCTGCATCCCCAACACCTAGAACAGCGGCTAGCATCTAGTAACATACTGAGAGCTTACCGTGTGCTACGTGTGCTACGCTCCAATATTTGTGGAATAAATGAATAGATCTTTTCCTGTGTACCTCCCCACCTCCCACCCCCAGTGCGCTGCCCTGTTGTCCCTCTGTCCCACCACAGGAATCAATTCCGGCAACTCACTGCACTTGTCAGGCTGGGTCCCACAGTGCTTAAGTGTGAACTCCGAGAGCATAAGGACTGTCCCTGAATAAATTTTTGTATGTCCCGGAACTAGCAGCCCTCCTTCAGTTAAGGTTTTTTTGTTTGTCTTTTTAAATAGGTCTGCTATGTGCCGGCACTAAATAGACGCTACAGATACCAAGATGAATAACACAGAATCAACTTAACTGCTGGCTGGTCGGTGGGAGAGACAGGAGAAAAAGCAGTAGCAGCACTGCATGGTGAGACAGAAGGCTTGGGTGCTTGGGGACATGGGGAAAAGGTTACCAACTCAGGGGCCAGAGAAGGCATCAATGTTGAGAATGCAATTGATTGGTTCATTAAATGTATAAATGAATGAATGAATGAATGAATGTGATCTGTTTGCTGTTGTATCTACAAATTTAGACTTGATAGGAGGCCCAAACTACTAATAATTAAAATCCTGAAAATAGATGCTCCTCACTTGCCAAGGATGAGAAAGATCTGTTTAATGCTGTCCCAGTGTTCCAGTTCTCTACTGATATGTAACAAATCACACCAAAACTTAATAGTTTAAAACAACAACAATCTTTTTATTTTCTCTCATGATCTCTGTGGGTCAGGAATCTGGGGGAGAGCTTAACTGGATAGTTCCAGCTTCGAGTCTCTCCCGGGTGGTCAGCTGAGCATCTCCCTCTCCTCGGGTGGGCCCAGGGCTTCTCCGTGTGCTCTCTGTGTCCCCTACTTTGGGTTCCTCTCTGCACGGCAGCCTCAGTACTCTAGTGTGAATGTCCTAGCTTTACAGGGGGAAAGCTGCATCACCTTTTTCGGCCTAGCCTTGGAAGCCACACACTTCTACCTCCTTCATTATCTACAAGCAAGTCACAAGCCCACACAGATTCAAAGAGAAATGAGGGGCACCTGGGTGGTTCAGTTGGTTAAGTGTCCAATTTCAGCTTAGGTCATGATCTCACAGTGCATGGGTTTGAGCCCCACATTGGGCTCTGTGCTGACCTAGAAATATTTTTCCAGCCATGTCTGAAAAAAACAATCTGCTACCTTGGGCCTAGCACCTGATATTCAATAAATGTTAAATGAATGAAACAAAATAGGGGCCATGATGATTTATCTTCTTCTATTGAGGAATACTAGACAATTGAAGTATAAAGTAATATATATGTGTATTAGTAATCTGTATGAGTAATATATATGTAATAACAAAAATGATAATGGCTATCATTTCTCAAGCTCTTAGTTTGTGCCAGACACTGTGCTAAATTATTTACTTACATGCATTTATATTGGTAGTATGATAATCCCCATTTTTCAAATGAGAAATTGAGGCCCAGAATTGTAACTTAAACCAGATTACCTAACTAAGAAGTGTGTGTGACACATACACATACACAAACATATACCTTAATATGCCCATTTACAGGCAAATATGTGTGGATAACATTTGACTTCTTGTTAATTTAATCCAGGATTTCCATAAACACCTCCCATACTTCAGGCAGTATTATCAGAAAAAGAGAATCAGAATGCAGTAGTATTGAGTACAGAAAGTGGCACACGGAATTTGCAGTTCTCTCTCTCTCTCCATAGAAAATAAGCTCCGTGAGGTAGAGATTTGTTGTCCACTGCCACAGCCCCAGCTCTGAGAACAGCAATGGGTACTTCAGAGGTGCACACTGCCAACAGGAGGGACATAACTTTGATAAGAAAGAAACAGCAACTCGTATGACAACATAGGTTGTAGCTATGACTGCCAATAAAACAGAAATCACCTTCATAAGAAACACAGAAATAATTTAAGCAAAGGGCTAAGTCGGTTGGGCACATGAGCTGTGATTTCAGCTCAGGTCATGATCTCATGGTTGGTGGGATAGAGGCCCACATTGTGATTTTCTCTCTCCCTCCCTCTTTGCCTCTCCCCCGCTCTTACATGCTCGTGCTCATGCATACTCTCTCTCTCTCTCTCTTAAAATAAATAAATAAACTTAAAGAAATAATTTAAACAAAATGATTTGGCCTACATTCTTAGGAAGATGTCTGAATTCCTTCAAATTAATCAAATAATAAGTCCAAATAGTTCTATTTTCAGTATCAATGTATTTTAAATCCGTATTATTTCTGACTTCAATTGTCCAATTAATTTTCCATCTACATATGATGATCTTCCATTTGTAGAAAATTGGAAAGCATTCTCATATATGTTATCTCTGAGCCCAGATAAGCAGAGGTGAGCACAGGCCACTCACAGCTCCTGAACACAAACGGGAGAACAGGGCTGGTCCATGATGAAGGTTCATAGGTCCTCCTGTCACTGAGGACCAGAAATAGACATAGGCTCCGGGGGCTTAGGTGATGACATCAGCACAAGATTTCTCTCTCCATCCCATGAACTGACCTTCCTCTAAGGTGTCTTCATTCTCAGTGGCTCTCTCTGCTCTTCCAAAGTTATATCCAGCAATACTAGCAAGAAGAGAGTTTTCTTTCTAAGAATTATAGCAGAAATTGCAAGACTAAAGCCAGGGGTTAAACAGCCCTGCTGCTAACACATAAAACATTGGGAGGAGTTGTTTCCCCCAAGGACAAGCAAAGTGCTGTTAACAGGAAAAGAGGGAATTAATGCTGAATAGACAGAAACAATAATATGCGGTACAACTGACCAGTCCCCCAACCCCCTAAAAATGAATGCTCCTTCTGCTACATCTACATGGTTTTGTAATTCTATTTAGCACGTATTCACTTTTTTTATAGTTAATACCATATGTTTCTTTACACAGTGACTTCACCTTTGTATTATTACTGGATAAGACATCAGTTTTCCTGTTTTAAAAAATGATTTTGAGGTGATGTTGTAAATATTCCATGTATCAGTCGTGGCCATGGTTACATAGGTGTTGACATTTGTCAAAATTTATGGGTACATTTTATTGTGTCTAAACTATAACTCAATAAGTTTGCAGTGAAATATTTTAAGAAATGATTGTAAGAAATATTTTAAGAAATATGATGATGGTAGTGATATTAATGATATTTATTTAGCTTTTTTTGCATAGTAGGATCTGTGCTAAGTACTTAATTGCATTACCCACCTTTACTAAAATCCTAGGAGGTAGGTACTGTTCACTATCCTTATCTTACAGATAAGGCAACTAAGAATGAGAGAAGCAAGGTGTCTAAGGTCACGTAATTAGTGGTGGAACTAGGCTAAGAATTCAAATCTATCTGTCTTAAATAACTATCCAGCTGTAAGATATCTATAAGAGAGACATTTTATATATCTAAAAATTAATAATAATAGCCAAACCAAAAATTGGAGTAAGATCACTCATGAAGAGGAGGTATCTTATTCTGAAATATCTGTGGTTTTCCAGGACCATTTCTGGTATACCCCCAATATATCAATAATTATACAAGCCTCTAGTTTGTTTTGGCTTTAAATCAAAGGCCCTGCTGTTAGTGTGGAAGCAACTGACTGAAACAGACCTGAAATCCTCATTTTCCCTGAAAGAAGAAAGTAATCTATCCTTACAAGTCCAGTTGCTTTCCAGTTCTTCAGAGAAGGTGGTGGCACTTAGTTAACATTCTTTGGCTCAAGAAATTAATGAAATTCATATTACTTGTAGTATTCAAGTCTGTTTTTTATATGTTGTCAACAGTTTTCATGTCTGCTACTTTTTTACTTAATATGCTTTCCTTGTTCATTTTATATATCATTTACTATCTTCCAGATACTCTCCCAAACACTTTACAAAAATTAATTCAATTAATCTCTTAAAGACCTATTATCATCTTATCTCCATTTTATAGTGTGGAAACTGAAAATAACTAACCTAAAGTCAGAGTCACTGAACAGCAGAGCTGAGATTCTAACTTATCGTCTAGCTTCAGACTTAGGCTATGTTACTAGTAGAACCTCAAGGGCCCAGTCAAAGAATTCACTTCCTCAGACTTCTACACAGCTGCTGGTGGCAGGTGCCATTTTTCTGGCCATTGAGATATCATTGGAAATCTGCTGGGAGGAGCTTTGGAAAAGGTTTTGGCTTCTTGATAAGGGGACAGCTGACACACACCTTTTGCCCACCTTCCTTCCCTATTCTTTCTACCTAGAATATAGATGTGATGCATTAATGAGCAGCAGCCATCTTGCAACCGGGAGGTTTGAATGCCACGTGCCAGGTGCCTTGGTGAGATCCTGAGCCCAAGAATGCCCACCCAACCAATCATTCACCACATAAAGGGTAAAAGAACACAACCTATTTAGGCCCCGTTAATGGAGTTTTCTGCTACTCAAAGCCAGACACAGCCCTATGTGACATAACACAATAATCACAAAACCTATTGTTTCACCTCCTTTTGAATTGTGGTCATCTACATTAATACATGGTCCTTAGGGAGTTCCCAAAATGGAAAATCATTGCTGTTTTTTTTAATGGTTTTTTTATTTATTTTTGAGAAAGAGGGGCGCCTGGGTGGCTCAGTCAGTTGAGTGTCTGACTTCGGCTCAGGTCATGATTTCACAGTTTGTGAGTTCAAGCCCCGCGTCAGGCTCTGTGCTTACAGCTCAGAGCCTGGAGCCTGCTTCAGATTCTGTGTCTCCCTCTCTCTCTGCCCCTCCCCAACTCATGCCCTGTCTGTCTCTGCCTCTCAAACATAAAGAAACGTAATAAAAAATTTTTTTTTAATATTTATTTTTGAGAGAGACAGAGACAGAGTGGAGTAGGTTCAGAGAGAGAAGGAGACACAGAATCCGAAGCAGGCTCCAGGCTCCCAGCTGTAAGCACAGAGCCCAATGTAGGGCTTGAACTTGTGAACCACAAGATCATGACCTGAGCCGAAGTGGGACGCTCAACCAACTGAGCCACCCAGGCACCCCGAAAATCATTAGTTTTAAGAATGGCTTCTTGGGGTGCCTGGGGGGTGCAGTCAGTTAAGTGTCCAACTCTCGTTTTTGCCTGAGGTCATGATCTCATGGTCAGGAGATCAAGCCCTGCATTGGTCTCCATGCTCAGCATGGAGCCTGCTTGAGATTCTCTGTTCCTCTCCCTTTGCCACTCTCCCCTGCTCACACCCTCAGTCTCCAAAGTTAATTAATTAATTAATTAATTAAAAAATAATCTTTAAAAACAATGGCTTAGTAAACACAGATAGTATCTACATTTAGAGGAACGTGTATGAATGAAGATATTTAAGAAAAATGATAATCCATCAAATAAAATAAGCTTGTTAAAAGACTGATATGAAACCAGAACGCTGTCAAAGATAATTTCAATTACAGACCCAGGATTATCCAGGTCAGTGAAAATAATTGGTCTATTTCTTATCATTGTAACTACTGAAATAACCAAATAAAATAGCTTATGTCTGTAAAATAATCTCACTAAAAGCAGTCCTATCCACCTTGCTCTCTTTCTTGCCTCCAGATCTTCATGTACATGTGTGTATGCTTAAAAGGTACATTAGCATATTAGAAGCCCTGAGATGTCCTGCCGTAAATAATCCAGTGAGATTTTTCTGAACCTGGTATTTCTCATCTGTGACCACAGAATTCTGTTTTCCCCCATTACATCACGTATAGCTCGTGCTCTATGAAACACATTTAGGAAATGAACAGTATCATAGACAACAGGAAAGGGGACACACAGGAGAGAGGGGTCATTTCTAGTCTTTTGGCTGCTATTTCAGTTGTTGCAAAATAGAAAGTTTGTCACTGGGAATTAAAAAGCTTCCTAAAGCAACTGGAAAACGATCACTATCCAACCTCAAGGACTTATTAATGGGTAGGTTTTCTTCTCTGGGGATCCATTTTCCTTTAGATGACTCTGGCTTTGAGGTGATGCTGTGGTTTTTAGTGGGTGCTGTGTCTATTGAAGGTGGCATTGATGGGGTGGAGGAGGACAGTATTTCAGCAGAGAAATTATTCTTGCCTTCACTGCCTTCTAAGGAGAAGCCAGTATGAAACATTAGTACTACAATGGGTTGTCTTGCATCTAAGTGCAAGGCAAAGGGGATATAATATCTGCTAGATCTACAAAAATGAATGTTGACAGAGTTCTTTTATTCAATTCCCCACTTCCCTTTCTAGTTCTTTTCTGGAATTTCCCATCACTACATTTGTATTGCCCGACACCCTCTGCAGAAAAATTTGACTTACAAAATGAGTGGCAGCAATAGTCTCAAGCTGAAGAGCTCCACCACTAAAACACCAACATTTTTCCAGTTTAAAAACTAGACATTTTCTAAAGTTTGTTTTGCCTGAAAAGTGACAATGTGAACCACCCCCTGTGTTTCCCAAAGCTGATCTAAAGACCTAGGCCAGCCCAGGACAAAGTTTCCTCTGACCATCATGAAATGAGAAAAACAGTGACAATGCAATTTGTTTTCCATAATGCTACATGTATTCCATTGGAAGCAGCACTTTTTATTTTGAGATTGTGTCCTTCCTACCAATTTGGTATTGATATACTCATTTTTGTATTAACATACTCTCTTAAAATAAGATGATGATAGTTGAAGGTAGTAGCTGTATTGAAAAAAAATCGTTTGGCAAAATTTAAATTTGGAAGTCCTGTGTCCCTCCAAGTTCGTTTGTTGTTTGTTTTAAGTAATCTCTACACCCAATGTGGGGCCTGAACTTACAACCCTGAGATCAAGAGTTGTGTGTCCCACCGACTGAGCCAGGGAGGCACGCTGTTCGTTTTGTTTTTAATTTGACAGTTTAGAAATGGCTCCTTGAGCCCAGAGAGCTCGTGTGTCTCATTCACTGTTGTGTTCCCTGAGACCTGTAGAATGCCTAGCAATAGTAAGCCATCAATACAGTATGACAGATGATAAAAGATAAAGTGAGGCACATTAAACTTTTCAACGTTTTTTTTATTTATTTTTGGGACAGAGAGAGACAGAGCATGAACGGGGGAGGGGCAGAGAGAGAGGGAGACACAGAATCGGAAACAGGCTCCAGGCTCCGAGCCATCAGCCCAGAGCCTGACGCAGGGCTCGAACTCACGGACCGCGAGATCGTGACCTGGTTAAAGTCGGACGCTTAACCGACTGCGCCACCCAGGCGCCCCAAAACTTTTCAAGAGTTTATTGGAGCAAACATCAATCCAATCAGGAAGCGCCAAACAGAAGAGTTGGGAATGCTCCACCAAAGGAGCCAAGGGCAAGGTTTTTATAGAGAAGACT
This sequence comes from Panthera leo, assembly GCF_018350215.1. Lineage (NCBI taxonomy): Eukaryota > Metazoa > Chordata > Mammalia > Carnivora > Felidae > Panthera > Panthera leo. The sequence continues at coordinate 118,443,705 of NC_056679.1, read as the reverse complement.
TGGAAGCAAAGCAAAGAAATTATTTGGTTATAGCTTACGTGGTTGCTTTATGTAGGAAAGCCTGGGTGGCTGATTGCGATTGGCTGTTCTTGAGTTTCATTTTCTCCAATTCAGTACATGAAGTTCGGCTTAGGTTTTGGTTCTCTTGCTAGGCTATCAAGGCATTAAAACTACCTCAGTTGGCCTCCTTGTTTAGTTACTTTAACACAGACTAACCCAGGGCTTGGCAGACTTTTTCTACAAAGGGTTTCCAGGCTTTTTGGAACTTACAGGCGCTGTTGCACCTCCTCAACTCTGTGCCATTGTGGCAGGAAACCAGCCACAGATGATACATAAATGAATGAACATGGTGGCTAGTTTCCAAAAAACTTATTTATGGACACTGAAATCTGAATTTCACATAATATTCAGGTATCACAAACTAATTTTGTTTTCCAGCCATTTACAAATATAATACCCAATCTTAGTAAGCCAAACAAAAATAAGTAGCAGGCTAGATTTGGCTCACAAGCCATAGTGTGCGGACCCTTGAACAAATGAAAGAAAGGGAAAGCAATTCAAATCTATTTCTTTGGTCTATTGTTAGTGATGAGTATTATAAGGCCAGCAAGGAAACATTTTGCCACTAAGAAGGACTATATCCGTGAGTATAAAAAATAGTAGATTTGCCTACTAAATTGATGTATTTTTTAAAAAATACTTATTTTTGAGAGAGAGAGAGAGAGAGAGAGAGAACATGAGCAGGGGAGGAGCAGAGACAGAAGGAGACACAGAATCTGAAGCAGGCTCCAGGCTCTGAGCTGTCAGCACAGAACTCATGTGGGGCTCAAACCCATGAACTGCAAGATCATGACCTGAGCCAAAGTTGGATGCCTAACCAACAGAGCCACCCAGGCACCGCCACCCCTACTAAATTGACTTAAAAGATTCAATTTCCGGGGCACCTGGGTGGCTCAGTTGGTTGAGTGTCTGACTTTGGCTCAGGTCAGGACCTTGTGGCTCATGAGTTTGAGTCCCACATCAGGCTCTGTGCTGTTGATGCAAAGCCTGCTTTGGATCCTCGTCCCCCTCTCTCACTGCCCCTCCCCTGCTTGCCCTCGTTCTCAAAAATAAATAAAATATTTTTAAAAAAGATTCAATTTCCTACTGTTTCCCAAAAAGCACAAATGAGGAAAGCAGGAGTCTGACTGAACACCAACAAATTGTCTTTGAAATGGGCTATTCATGGACTCGCAGAATCATGTAGCTTTAGAGCTAAAAGAGATTACGGAAAACATCCAATTCAATCATAAGACATTATGATTTAAGACATTAAAGGCAATTGTGAGGTGTAATAAATGGTCAATATGTTATAACTTGTATTACTATTATATGAACTTTTAAAAACCTCAACACTTACCATGCTTGATAAAAAAGTATTGAAATTATAGTTTTTAAACTGCACTGAGAAATGAAAGCCAAATATTTGATGTTTTCACAACAATATTTTTATCTGTGTTAGTTGAAATATTTCCTCGAATTTCTATTTATAGCATTCCTGAAAGACAACGTAGTGCTTGTCTTAAAACTGAAATCACAAACTAACCATGCTTTTACTTGAGAATGGAATTTGATTAACAGTACTGAAACATGTTTGTCACTGGAATACCCCAAAGATCATTTAACTATGGAGAAATCCTAAAATTTGTGAATTTGTATTTCAGTTTCTTAGCTAACAATAATTTGGTGAATATGATGGATGTAGTACTTAAAAGAAATAGTTAAGAATGTTCTTATATCATCTTTCTTTTTAAGTTTATTTATTTACATAATCTCTACACCCAAGGTGGGGCTTGAACTCACGAACCCAAGATCAAGAGTCACGAACCCAAGATCAAGAGTCTCTCATTCCGCCAACTGAGCCAGCCAGGCACCCCTCATATCTTCTTTTATAAAGTAATGCCAAAAGGGTGCCTGACTGGCTCAATCGGTAGAGTATGAGACTCTTGATCTCAGAGTGCTGAGTTCAAGCCCCATGTTGGGTGTGGAACCTACCTATAAAGTAATGCCAAAAGCAAAATCTCAAGCATCAGACAGATATGGGTTTGAACCACAGCTTTGCACTTGCTGGCTGTGTGACCATGGACGCCTAATCTCTCTAAGTCTCAGGCATTTTACGTGTGTAAAGTAGGGATGATAATGGTACCTACTTCATGGGGCTGTTTGTGAAGATTCAATGGTGGAGTTAGAACAGTGTCTGCCCTATAGTAAGTGTTCAAAAAATGTTAGTAAATTAAAATGGTAATTGGCCACATTGCTGGAAGATAACTTTGGTCAATTCCATTTTCATAATCTTTTGTCTCCTCTGGTGGATGTGAGACAAAATTGTGAAATAAGTGATTTTTCAGTTATAGTATGAATTGTAAAGGTAAGTGTGCACATGAAGACAGAACTGGATATAGGTTTCCTCCATTATTCCAGTAAGCCTGGAGGAAACCAAGAGCCTCAGAAGTTTCTAGCAACTAGGAACACAGGTTCAATTCAGGACTCTAAAAAGGAAAAAGATTTTGCTGGTTATTTTGGAGATATCAGGATCTAAATGTTCAAGAAGCTTTCCTGCCCTCCCAGTGGAAAACAGTTCTCCCTCTCAGTCTCCATTGTTATTCTGTATCCCAGACCCTTGATAGTTTTCTTCAGTGCACACAAAATAGTTTCAAGTTTTTTGTTTATTGACCACCCTACACATCATCATCATCTCCCCCTCCTCCCTACCTCCATTATTCCAGTAAGCCTGGAGGAAACCAAGAGCCTCAGAAGTTTCTAGCAACTAGGAACACAGGTTCAATTCAGGACTCTAAAAAGGAAAAAGATTTTGCTGGTTATTTTGGAGATATCAGGATCTAAATGTTCAAGAAGCTTTCCTGCCCTCCCAGTGGAAAACAGTTCTCCCTCTCAGTCTCCATTGTTATTCTGTATCCCAGACCCTTGATAGTTTTCTTCAGTGCACACAAAATAGTTTCAAGTTTTTTGTTTATTGACCACCCTACACATCATCATCATCTCCCCCTCCTCCCTACCTCCTCCCCACTCCACTAGAATGTAAACTCCCTTGGCAAGGACAGACCTGGGACCATGTGGTTCATGGCTCTATCCTTTGTGCCTAGAACAATGCCTGCGCATGATTGTAAATTCCTAGTAACTATCTGATGAATGCATGCATGCATGCATGAATAAATGAATGAGTGAATGAATGAATGAATAACTTTATGAATGGGCAGCCAGGCTTTCCTTAGAAGTGTAGAAAGGAAGGGGAACTGATCTTGCGGCTGCCACAAGAGGAAAAGAAAACTACCAAAATTGTGACCACACAGACCCAGTACTGAAGTCTTGGACCACAGGGACTCAGAATTTCTAGGGGAGGGAACAAAGGGAGAGTGAAAGCTGGATGACTCCAGGCCAAAGGAGTCACACACACACACACACACACGCGCGCGCATGCACACGCACGCACACACACACACACACACACGCACACAGATACACTGTCCAGAGACTGGGGTACGTTAGAATTTGGTAAATAGTATGTTACTTCAGGCACAATAATCTTTCTTCACTTGGCCTGTGGGTCACCTCCCACTCACTGCTCTTGGATCTCCTTTCTCACTAGTCCCTCTTCCTCAGTTTCCTTTGCTGATTCCTCCTCATTTTCCCATCCTCTGAACTCTGGAATGCCCCAGGTTAGTAGGAAAATCTCTATTCCCACACACCTCCTAGGATTACTCCAACCCGCCTCAGGGCCACAGATACCATCAGGATGCTAACAACCACTAATTACCTACCCTACTTTTGACCTCTCCTCTGAACTCCAGACAGGTATACACAGCTTGACTACCCAGCACTCTCTTTGTATATCTAAGCATCTCAAACTTAGAAAGGCAAATGGACTGAACTCTTGATTTTCTCCCCAAATCTGCTCCTCCCAATGGCTCCTCCCAACTCCTCCCACAGTTGTTCCAGCCAAAACCCTTACAAGCATCCTTTTCTTCCCTCTCTTCCAGCCACTTCCAATTACCAGCAAGCTCTTTTGGCTGAGCCTTCAATATAAATCTATAATCTGACTGCTTTTCCACCTCTTCTGCTACATCCTTTGTCCAAGCTATCATATCTTCCCTAGATTATTGCAGTATCCTCCTAACTGGTCTCCTGACTTCTACCATGCTGCCTATTGTTAAGCCTTCCCCAAGGAGCCAGAGTGATCCTAATAGAACATCAAATTATATCACATCCTTCTCCTGATCAAAAGCCTCTAATGGTTTTCCCTCTTACAAAAGAAAAGCAAAAACATGATCTGACCCAGGGATACATCTTTTCTCATCTCATTTTCTACTGTTCTCCCTCAACTCACCCTGTTCTGACTAGCTGACAATCCATATGGATCTCAAATTAATTTTTAAAATATTAGTCTGAAAACTCAGTATGGGCTTAGAAGATCTGACTGTAAGTAAATAAACTGTTTTAGCTGGATAAATGCCTGGTATTTCTTTTTTCTTGTTATCTTATTTCCAGTGTAATTAACAAACAGTGTTATATTAGTTTCAGGAGTTCAATATAGTGATTCAACAATTCAATACATCACCCAAGTGCATTCCTTAATCCCCATCACCTATTTCACCCATCTCCCCACACACCTCCCCTCTGGAAACCATCAGTTTGTTCTCTATTGCTAAGAGTCTGTTTTTTGGTTTGTCTCTTTTTTCTTTGTTCATTTTGTTTCTCTTTTTTCTTTGTTCATTTTGTTTCTTAAATTCCACATAAGAATAAAATCCTAAGGTATTTTTTCTCTGACTTATTTCACTTAGCATTATTCTCTCTAGATCCACCCATGTTGTTGGAAATGGCAAGATTTCATTCTTTTTTATGGCTGATATATGTGTATGTATATATGTGTGCATGTATCTATCTATGCATGTGAGGTATGTATATATGTGATATATATATGAGATATGAATCTTATATGTGATAATATATATGTGATATATATATGTGTGTGTATGTGTGTGTGTGTATATATATATATATATATATATATGATTTGATATATCTCACATCTTCTTTATCCAATCTTTATCCATTCATTTATCAATGGACACTTGGGCTACTTTCATAATTTGGGCATACTTGGGCATACTTTCATAATTATAAATAATGCTGCATTAAACATAGTGCATCTATCTTTTTGAATTACTGTTTTGATATCATTTTGGTAAATCCCCAGGAGTGGAATTACTGGATCACATGGTATTTCTATTTTTAATTTTTTGAGAAACCTCCATACTGTTTCCACGGTGGCTGCAGCAGTTTGCATTCCCACCAGTAGTGCATGAGGGTTCCTTTCTCTCCACATCCTGGCCAACACCTGTTGTTTCTTACTAGTCACTTTGCTGATCCTATGGTATGAGACCAGCATATACTTTACAGTCTTTAGCATTTGCTTTTAGTCCCTAGAGTTAATCCTTTAGGCCAAAAATGCAAATTAGATTATCTCCAAGTTTCAGCTGGTAACACTCTAACTTAGTCTTGGACAACAATCCCCTCTAGTTTTAGTATTTTAGGGGGTATCTTTTCATACCATGAAAACGACCAAAGCTAAAACATCTGCTCCACTTAAGAGAAACATAGACCTTCAACAGACACTTTTTTTTTTAATTTCTTTTTAACGTTTATTTATTTTTGAGACAGAGAGAGACAGAGCATGAATGGGGGAGGGGCAGAGAGAGAGGGAGACACAGAATCGGAAGCAGGCTCCAGGCTCTGAGCCATCAGCCCAGAGCCTGACGACACAGGGCTCGAACTCACGGACTGCGAGATCGTGACCTGAGCTGAAGTCGGAGGCTTAACCGACTGAGCCACCCAGGCGCCCCAAAACTTACTTTTTTTAATGTTTATTTATTTTTGGGAGACAGACAGAGTGCAAGCAAGGGAGGGGTAGACAGAGAGGGAGACACAGAATCTGAAGCAGGCTCTAGGCTCTGAGCTGTCAGCACAGAGCCCAACACGGGGCTCGAACCACGAAGTGGGGGATAATGACCTGGGCTGAAGTTGGACACTTAATTGACTGAGCCACTCAGGCACCCCAGACACTCATTTTTTTAAGTTTATTTTTATTTAAGAGAGATATAGAGCAAGTGGGGGAAGGGCAGAGAGAGAGGGAGACAGAATCCCACGCAGGCTCCCTGCTGTCAGCGCAGAGCCTGAATGGGACTTGAACTCATGAACATGAGATCATGACGTGAGCCGAAATCAAGAGTCAGACACTGAACTAAGTGAGCCACCAAGGCACTCCAAGGGACACTTTTTAAATCTGACTAGGTTTCAGGTGCTGGTGGAGCACTGGGGAATCATGGATGAACAAGACATGCCCACGTCTTCAAGGAACTCACAAAGAAGTCCACACGACAGCAAGAGGACCTGATCTTTACAGTGTAAAGACAGTGCAGGAAACCACAGACATTCAAGGCAAGTTACTCTTAAGGTGAGGCTGGATAGGAAGGGAGAGAGCAGGACAGAGAGAATTTTACTTAGCACTTCAAGGACCATGTCTTTGTTCAAAAAGCACCAGAGAGCCACTGAAGCAGGAGAGTGTGGATACTATAAAGACTTGCTTGGAGGGGCGCCTGGGTGGCTCAGTCGGTTGAGCATCCATCTTCAGCTCAGGTCATGATCTCATGGTTCGTGAGTTCGAGGCTTGTGTCAGGCTCTGTGCTGACAGCTCAGAGCCTGGAGCCTGCTGCAGTTTCTGTGTCTCCCTCTCTCTCTGTCCCTCCCTCGCTCGCACTCTGTCTCTCTCCTTCTCTCTCTCAAAAATAAATAAACATTAAAAAAAATTTTTTTTAAATAAATAAATAGACTTGCTTGGAGGCAGGGAGACTGTAGCAGCATCTAGACAACCTAGACCCAAAATAAAAAAACCTTTCTTTTTTTTCCTAGACCTTTGTCACCTTGCAATCCAAGGGTTATTTGGGCAATAGGTGCATTTCTGCTTACCAAACCTCATTACCAAATATGTGCTATTCTGTGCTTTTGCTTTAAATCAGTTTGAATACTTCCACTTTCTCACATGATAATTATTTTGTATTCTTGGTGTTAACTGCCTAATGCTGATTCAAACCAGAGGATGTAACTTTGTCATTGTGAAGCAGCTGAATATCCAGGGCTTGACGGCATCATTTACTTAGTACTATATTCATCTACTAATGACAGAGGTGGTGGTTTCTGGTCAGTGCTGTGTCAGTATGATGATTTCTAGCTGTAGACATCTAATTTTGTTTTTTGTTTTGTTTTCTTCTGTGCCTACCCAGCATCCATACCCCATTCTTATGATAATAGTACCTGAGTTTTTCTTGGGAAACCACTTCTTCCCCATTTCCAGTCCAGGTGATGTGGGTAGAGATGACTACACTGGGCTTAAAGGGAAGGCATGGGACCCAGGCTTGATCAAAAAAGCACCGCGATGCCCTGGCCTCAGTGACTGGCTCATGCACAGGCACATGATCCAATCAGAGGCAATAAGATAGAATTCTTGGACTTGCTAGAGCAACTAGGCCAAAGGTGTTCTGTTGAACTTGAAGCTGGATGGATAGATATATGTGGATACATATCAGGAGCTAATGTGAACCATGATATCATGGGGAGAGCCTGTCTGAGAATGGAAAAAAGAGCTAAGATATATGTATGGAGAGGGAGAGAGAGAGAGAGAGACTGACCAAACACCAAAGACACTGTGATCCTGGATCTGGCCATACCCGTAGCTAGCTAGCATTATGCTATACTTCTCAGTTATATGAGACAGTCAATTCCCTTTTTAAGTTTTAGTCACATTTTGTTAGCTTTCCCCCTACTTGTGCCCACAAAGTCCAGATGAGAGACATAAATGCATCATTATTTTTTCTGTTCATCCACGAACAGAGAATCAACTAATCTAAAGTCAAAGACACTCCCTTAGCCCAGCTAGCATATGGATGCAGCCCACATTGTGCTCAGCATTTGTAGGCCAGCCCCTTATTGCCTTCAGTGTCAGCCTTATTCTCTGTTTCTACTTGATGCCTTCTGTTCCAGCTCTCTGTTCCTCACCTGAACTCACTAAAGCCACAAAGCTCCACATCCTAAGGTCCACTAGGCCGTGGCCCTCACTGCTTCCCGTGGACACTTCCTGTTTATCATGTTCCCTTCTAGTGGGCTCTTTCTACCCTAGAAATCTGTTTTAATAAGTAGAAGCAGGGCTGGAGGACTGGATGGAAGCCACTTCTGCCCCAAAGCTTGGGGCTCAATTGCTAGGCTCTGGCCACCAGCCCAATGCCACCAATACACTATTCACGCTCAAGCCTTCTTGTCCTGAATGCCGCACCTGCTCCTGCTTTTTCCTTCCTCCCCCGCTGAGGACAAGTTTAGCCTGATATTATCCCCACCTCTGTCATCTCTATTATTGCTGTGCCACCCAGAACAGGACTTTTGCCATTTCCTGTCAGGGATCTCAGGAATGTCTATGAAATTATACTTTATTGGTCTAGAGGAATCCAGCTTTCAAACACTATTTTATAATGAACATGATGACACTCTCCCTCCTCAAATAAGGTTGTTTAAGGATGTTTCCCCCTTTCCTGCCTCTAAACAGGCAAGGTAAGTCATTCACATCTGCCAAGAGAGGAAAATAGCTATCTTCCAAATTATACGAGAGAAGAATTTTTCCTTCAGCTTTTGCCTGAAACCCAGGGAAATTACAAAGGGATCAACACTTCCCAGTGCAGATGACCTCCTTCCTCTGCTTTCACTACTCATCAATGAGTAGAAACTGAGCAGTCTTTTATGTTCCTGTCAAGCCCCAGAGAGTTGAGTTGTAACCATTTAACTCAAACACAACATATCTTTAAAGAGCACTTACTGCCTTCCAGGCACTGTGCTAAGTAAAGGCCATCCAGAGGAGAATCATACAAGATCCCTGCTTCATTTAGATTCGAGTGAGGGTAGAAAAGAGGCAGTAAATAAACATGAACAAATAGATGAACACAGTTTCAGGCAGTGAGAAGTGCTATCAAGAAAAGGTAAAGGGATAATTTTAGAAAGAGTTATGAGAGAAGGTTCTGCAGAGGTAATATTTGAGTTAAAACCCAACTAAAGAGAAAGTACAAGCCATGTGAGGTCCACAGAAAAGACTATTCTGGACAGAGGGTCAGCACAGACAAAGGCCCAGAGCTTAGAGCAAGCTTGATGTGTTAGAGCAGGGGGTCAGTAAAATATGGCCCTGGCCTGCCTTCTTTTTTTGTACAGCCACAATTATAAAAATGGTTTTTATATTTTTATTTTTGTAAAACCAGTGAACTGTGTGCTACTTTTTTAAAGTTTATTTATTTATTTTGAGAAAGAGCAAGAGTACACACAAGAAGGGGAAGGGCAGAGAGAAAGGGAGAGATAATCCCAAGCAGGCCCCACGCTGTCAGCACGGAGCCCAACATGGGGCTCAAAGGGGGGCTTGAACCCACAAACCATGGAGATCATGACCTGAGTGGAAACCAAGAGTCAGATGTTTATCTGACTGAACCACCCAGGCGCCCAGGCTTTTATATTTTTAAATGGTTGGGGGGAAGAAAGAAAACAAAGCAAAAGAAGAATAATATTTCATGACACATGAAAATTATGTGAAATACAGATTTCAGTGACCATAAATAAAATTTTTATTGGAAAACAGCCATGCTTACTCATTTATATATTTTTCCATGGCTGGTTTCATGCCTCATTGGCAGAGTTGAGAGACTGTGTGGCCTATAAAATCTAAAATATTTACTATCTGGCTTTTTGTGGAAAAAGTTTACAGACCCCTGTGTAAGAGAAACAGGAAGAAATCTCTTCCCAGAGTTGAAAGAACCTTGAATTTCTTTGATTATTTAGGATCCTTTTGTCTGTAAATAACAGAAAACCTGTCTCCAATTGAATTAAGTAATGTGGAGAATTAAAGGTAGTCATAAACTCTTTGAAACTTTCCCATCAAGAGGTAGAATCTATGCTACCTCCTCTTGAATCTGGACAGCCATTATGCCTTCTTTGACCCAGAGCATATGGCCCGAGTGATTCTGTGCCAGTTCAGGCTTGGGCCTGAAGAGACTGGCAGCTTCCACTTCCTGTCTCTTAGAACTTTCTCTCTCCAAGAGCCCTAAGCCCCATATAAGAAGTCTGACTACCTTGAGATGGCCATGCTGGAGAAGCCACATAGATGTGTTCTGCTTGAAGCTCTCAGCTGAGTGTAGACTTCCAGCCATCGCTGCCAAGATGCCAAATATGTGAGGGAAGACATTTTGGACTCTTCAGACCAGCTTATTAGCCAGCTGAATACCACTCAGTGAGCTTAGTTGATGCTACGTGGAACAGAAGGATCACCTAGCTGAACGCTGCTTGGCTTCTGACCTACAAAATCGTGAAATAAAATAAAATAGTTGCTGTTTTAAGACACTCCATTTTGGGATAATTATTTCATAGCAATAGACAGCCAGAACAAACAACAGAAAATTTTATCATCTTACATAATAAGAAGTTCAGGGATAGATCAAGGTCTATCCACAGTATATTCTCATACTGCTCTTCTGCAATTCCTTTGGCTCTGCTCTCTGCTTCTGGGTAAGTTTCATCAGCAGGCTGGTAGCCAGATGTCTAGGAGTCTCAGTCAAACCTGACAGTGTCGAGAGCCAGAAGAAACAATGTTCTTAGGAGAGAGAATATGTAGGCTGATCAATTTCTACCCCGGAACTGGGGACGGAGTTGCCTCCTCCGAGTCACTGGGGAAGGAAAGAACACTTGATCAAAACTAGTGAAAGGAATTTGGTTGATACACTTAGGGTGGCCTGTCTTCTTCAGCTGTGCTGAGACAAACAGATAAAGGTAACCAATCCCTCTCCTGTGTGTGCCAGCTCAAGCCTGTTTCCCAACCCTTTCCCGTGTTCCAGATCTTAGCACTTGGCTAATCTGATCCTTCCCCTCCAGCACCGAGCTGTCAGGAGGGCCCTAGCAGGGCCCAGCCCTGTGCCTTGTGAAGCTCAGTTGTAAGTGCTTTCTAGGACAATAGCCTAAACTTCCTCATCCCCTTGGCCCAGGCTTGTCATAAACAGGGAAACGTTCTCCTTATCCTCACATTTGCTAATCCCCAACCATGAAGGTAGCTAGCACTGATTGGACCTCAAAAAAATTTTATCACCAAACCTGACTCCTTTCCCTAAAATCACCTTATCCCATTTTTAGTTCTACGATGTCCTTTTTCTATATCCTATGGATCCTATGGAAACTCGATGTAGTGGGCTTCCAAGTTGGTTGTAAATAGAATCAGATGAGAAGCTTATTAAAAATACAGATGCCCCAGCCTCATGCCAAACCCAGCTCCTCTATTTTTAACAAGTTCCACAGGTAATTCTGATGCACTGCCAGGTCTCTGAACCATTGCTTTAGCAAGCTGGTAAAAATGAGCAGAGAATTCCTATTTGGCTGGTAAGAATCAAAAAGTTTATTTCTGCCATTAAATGTGACCCCTTAGGCAAACTACAGAAGTTCCCCCTTATCCTTCGAGGATGCACTCCAAGACCCCCGGTGGATGCCTAAAACCACGAATAACATTGAAATCTATATATACTATGTTATTTTCCTATACATACATAGCTATGATAAAGTTTAATTTATAAATTAAGCACAGTAAGAGACTAACAACAATAACTAAAAATAAAATACCGCAGTTATAACAATAGGCTGTAATAAAAGTTATGTGACTGTGGCCTCTCACTCTCTCTTATTGTGTTGTATTCACCCTTCTGATGATGGTGATATGAGATGATAAAATGTGTGCTGAGGAGAAGTTGAAATGAATGATCACAGGCGTGGCAACATAGCATTCGGCTACTATTGACCTTCTGACGTTAAATCAGAAGGAGATTCATCTGCTCCTGGACTGCGATTGACTGTTGGTACCTGAAACTGCATCTAAAGGGGGGACTACTGTACTTTAATTCAGTGCCTCAGTTTCCCCGTAAGTAATTTGCCCAATACATCTCTACCTTGGAGGCTCTCTGTAGCGTAAAACTCTTGTTACCTTCCCATTAACCTAGTACCCCTTCTGGTGGCAGTACCTCAGTTTCGCCAGGCACCTAACTATTCCCCTCCCATTGTAGGCAGGCTTGGTAGGAATGTCAGTCAAGGTGCTCTGAGGCACCCTGGCTGACCACAGGGCCTCAGACCCACGTTTGGCCAACCAGATTTTCTCTCTCAGGAAATGAGACAAGTGAAACAGAGACTGAAAATAAGTGAAGTTGATTCGTCTGGCATGAGTGACCCCAAAAGTCTATCTGTTAGTTCCTGCTCCCTGAGCAATCTTGATTCCTGCGCTTTCTGAAACCTGGCTTGCCAGCTATTCCTTGGGGTCTAGGAGCAAGGCCATTGCCCATTTCTTTTGCTTAAGTGACCAAGGGTTGGCTCTGTTGCTTGCCACCAAAGAATCCTAACAGATCCTAGAACTGAGATCTTCGATAGTGTTCTATAGGATAATGATGTCAGAGCTTGCACTCTTATAAAGCCTTTATGAATGATGCTCTTATAACTAAAGTGGCCATTCTACAGGAAGAGTTTATTTTAATAATGACATCTTTGTTCCAGTGATAATAGACAATAATAGAGAGTGACAATTCCTCAAGGGGAGAAGGGATTATTCACTGTCCTGCCAAAATGTCTTAAATGGAACCAGGGTTCGGGTAAATACTTTTTATCTAAATGAGGTCCATTGTCCTGGACCCTAGGGAAAGAATGGACAAGAGAAAAAAGAAAAAGGAAAAGAGTTTGGTTTCAGTTTAAACCAGCTCCCCTTCAGCTGCATTTTACCCTTTTTACACACCAATTTAAGAAGATGCCTACTCTTTAAGTATTTAAGAGACGGCTGGAAATTGCATCCAAATATGCATTTTAAGGGGTGACTACTGCCGAGGAAATAGCTTCGGTGACTGAATCTTTTCTTCTCAGCAGCCTCTATTTTGTCCCCTCCCCCAACTCACTGTTACAGTTATTACTAGCTTTTGGTTTTGTTGGCATCTTTGTTATTATGATTCTAGGAACAGTTCCTGAGTCCTTCCAGTGAACCGGGCATGCTGTTGGAGGGTTTAGATGCATTAATTCATTTAATCTTTACCATGGCTCTTCAAAGTTAGTATTATCATCATCCCTATTTTACAGCAGGGGAAACTGAACTCAGTGAGGTTAAGGAATAGGGTTAATGACCAATGAACTCAATCACTTATTATTGGTGTAACCCCATTGGTCCCCAGGCATTTCTTCCACGATGCCCTGTTGCCTTACTTGGAAAGTGCCTGCTTGGTTCAAGCATCACTGGAAAGCGTATTAAATATGGCACTGCATCTCAAGTAAAATGGCAACTGGTCTCACTGTTCATGACACGTCCTGTTTTCCTGAGCAAATTATAAGCTCCTTGAAGTCAAGTACTGTTTTGTCTTCCACGGTATCACCAGCTCATGTCTGGCACACAGAGGAGGTGCTCAAAAATTGATTGTAACATCAATGACTATCTTATAGGGTCCCCAGACCTTAGAGAAAAGGAGGTCAAGAGGCCCCTTCACAGGATATAAAAATTCCAAGTTACCCTTAGAGAATTCAGCCAACTTAAAAGTTTGACCAAGACTTTAAACAGCACAGATGATTAAGGGGCACCTGGGTGGCTCAGCTGGTTAAGCATCTGACTTCAGTTTATGTCATGATTTCACAGTCTGTGAGTTCAAGCCCTGTGTTGGGCTCTGTGCTGACAGCTCAAAGCCTGGAGCCTGCTTTGGATCCTGTGCCTCCCTCTCTCTGCCCCCCTCCCCCCACTCATGCTCTGTCTCTTTCTCTCTCAAGAATAAGTAATTATTAAAACTTTTTTTCTCTTCCAGCACACATGATTCTGAACTTGGGGTCCTGTGCAGTGCTTTCCTTTCCAGAAAAGCTAGTCCCATTTCTAGACACAGTCATGCTTTGGCTTAAGTTTGGGGGAGGAAGTTTCTAAAAACCTGACAGAGAAAGTCGAAGCTGAAAGGCTACAATACCAACCATACTTTTCCTAAGGCCAGCTGCCTCACAAAATGCCCAAATCCAGCTATCATGCTCTCCATTGAGGACTGGGAGCATAAGTTTATTTTATTACTTTCAGAACTAGAGCTAATCTTTGATTGATATAAAACTTGCTATATATCATTGTGTAAATCCCTTTTGTGCCTCAGTTCCTCAAATGTGGAAAATAGCCAAATATCATATACAGCCACTCAAAATTTCCTGGCAACCCTTTTTGGTTCCCTTAGGTGAAGTCTCATTAGTTAACTGCTATTGATTCAGAGTTTGGCCTTTGGATTCAAGCAAACCTAAAATCAGGCTTTGGCTATGCCACGTACTAGCCAAGTGACCTTGAGCAGAACACCGTAAGCTCTCAAAGCCTCAATGGTCCCGCCCTTTGTTGAGAGAATGGTAAAATGTCTTTTTGGTATAGAATGTGTAACCTGGTGCCAGGCACATGATAAGCAGGCAATAAATGGTGGCTTGATTATATCTCTGCTGGCTTCACTTAAACATTTCATTCAAGACAGTCTAACTGTCCAATGCGTTCTTGGAGATTTAAGTGGCAGGTGCGATCTGAACTCATCCTTCAACCATGTATATTATTTTCTCAACTTCTAAATTATAAGCAGAATTAATTAGGAATAAGGCAATGAAGCTATATAGACTTATTTATCTGACAGTTCTGTCCTGAGCTCTCCCTTGGAAAAGGTTCAATATATCTATTTTTCTTACTAGACCTATTATAACCTAGTAGTCTTACTAAGCCTATTATAACCTATTATATTTACTATACCCACTATTCTTACAAAGATTATTTTGACCATATGTCAAGGAGAAGCAACATGGCTATTATATATACCTTGACTGTTTTATTGTCCAAACTTTCCGTTTCTATTTTAAGGCTTAATTGTCAGGCATGGAACAGGTTTGGCTTTGAACCTGGTGAGCAGATGAAACATTACTGCCTTCTCAAAAGAGGCTCTTAGCAGGCATTCAAAAATCCCCATCCTGCTTCCTTTTCATTAGATCATTGGTCAGTCCTCTACAGTTTCAAGCCAAACAACTTCAAAGGCTTGAGACCACCCCTTAGATCTCACTGCCTACAGGCAGGACCATTTGAGAGGGAGAAATACTAACACAGGGACAGGAGAATGCTTTGCTGAAGTTTGGTGTGGCTGTAGGAACGGGGGCTATGAAAGGTGGGCCATAGTCTGTAAGAATCAGACTAGGATTTTATGTGTCCCTTTTCCTTCTGTCAGGGAGAGAGGACACTGATCTTGACATACAGCGTGAGCAAAATAACCTTTTTTGTTTTAAGGCCCTGAAATTTTAGGGCCCTTGGTTTCTACTGCCATACCCTAGCCTATCCTGCGTGATACGGAAAAGATACAAATGCAGTTGACTGTGTAACAGACACACTCCCGGAACCGTGCCTACTAAATCCTCTCGTCTTGGCCAACAATTTCCAGAAGGTAGTGGTTTAGTGGTTTAGAGAAGCGAAGCTCTGAACTGCGGTCAACATCCAAATAGTTTTAACAGACTGGTGGAAAGATTCAAAGCGATACTCCTCTAAGCCATTGTGAGGGAGAGAATCATGATTCCTAAATCTGTATTTCCAGCTGGAATTCTCCTCATCTGTCAATAGACTAACCCACTGATGCCCTGGAGAGAATCCAGAGCAGGCTGTCTCTTCCTCACCCTCAGGCATTTCCCAGGTGAGTTGGATAGCTGGGGCTAACCTCAAACTGAGAACATTTGGGGTTATATCATCCACCCAGGTAGCCCTCACTCACAGGAGTTTATTATCTGTCCCTCAAGTCTCCATGGAGGGAGGGCTCAGGGTTAATGCTAGTCTGGTACACGTTATGAAGAATATCATTATTTTAATTAAAAAAACCCACAAATGCTCTAAATCGTACTAGTAATAACAATGATGATTATTTGTTGAGTGCTTTCTAGGGGGGATATGCCAAACACTTTACATCTATCATTTTATTTACCCCATGCAACTTGAAGGTTGAAACTAGTAGCTCCTTTTCTACAAATGAAAACAAACAAACAAACAAACAAACACCCCTAAAGCTTAGGGCAGTCCAATAACTTGCCTAAGGTCAGCTAGCCTAGAAACAGAAGAAGTTATGCAAACCTGGAAGCTGTTCTCTTAGACAGGGCATACTTGATTCCACCTCCTGGCCACAGTGTTCTATCTCTCAATCTCCCCACCCAAGGCCTAAAACCCTGGAGTTTTCCTTGTCTTCGTTTTGTTGCCAGTGACCTGATTACATCATTTCTGGTCTCAAAACAACATTGCTCTAGTATATTCCCCAGGAGAATGAGGCCCTCAACACCTGCTTAGTTTCCTCCTGTGTTCAGAGTCTGAGAAACTGATTTAAGAAAAAACAAAACAAGGTAATCCACGGGGAAAGGAAAAAAAAAAACCTGGATGGAGAGAAGTTATTTTCTTCTTTGATAACTGTACACGACTAACTAGTAACTAAGGAAAAGAAAACTGATCTAGGGGCTTGTAAGAGAATCTGAGGCGGAAATAGACACTGTGAGCCCAAGAAGGGGGTGGAACCAGAGGCTGCAGCCAGGAAACAAAGGACAGGAAACAGGATTTCTTTTTTCCAAAGTCCAGAACAAAGCTGACGAGGACTTTGGCAGGAAGAGGGACCACCATTTCATACTCACAGTGGAAAAAATACCATGCCCTCAAAATTAAAGATATTTGGGAAGGGATGAGTCATGGAGGAACCGTGATATATAATATTCACTTTCTTCGAATAGACACTTAATATTCCTGCTCAGCATTCTTTTATGATTTGGCTACAGTCCTCATGCCTCTCTATGGAAAGCCAGGGAAAGGTCTGGAAGACTCACCTTGCTTGGTTTGGGATGCTCAACCTGGAGAGCTAAGGTCTTTTCTCTTCTCTCCGTTCCCTCTTTTATACACTGCCATCTCTCTTCCCAGAAAGCCTCTCCCACTGCTACTAACATAGGTAATTCTTCATTTGTAGGTCATAGCTGAGATGTCTCTTCCTCTAAGGTGCTTTCTCTGACCCTCATTCTCTGGAAGTGAAAGCTAGCTGCCTATCCAGGATCCATTCTCCCTTCTTTCGTATTAACAGTATTCTAATTTTGTTGGTGGTGAAGATCCAATTAAAAGTTACATTTCCCAGCCTCCCTTGCAAGTGGGTGGCCATGTGACACAGTTCAAGCCAATGAGATGTGAAAGGAAGCTGTTAAATTGTACTTCTGGTTCCTTATAAGGGAAGGGCCAGTTCAACAGGCAAACAAGCTAGCCCTATTTGCACTTGGCCCCTCTTCCTGTTCCTGGGCCTCTGACATGGGAACAGCACTCCAACGTCCTTGCACTAGGCGTGAAGTGTCAACGACCATATTGTAATGATGGTACATCAGAAAGCTGGAAGGAAACTAAGGCCCTGATGACATTGGTCTCTGAAGAGGCAAAGTAGAAAATAAGTAACATCTAGATCCACAAAGCAAAGTATGAAGGTCGCCTTTTCAACCTAAGCTGGTTTTGGTGCTACTTCATTCCCTGGACTGAGATTTTGCAGGAGACAATGGCATAGCTTTGATGTGGAGGTTCAATTAAAAGAGAGCACAGTGACAAAAGTGTGAGGATTTTGAAGTTATTAACTACAATATTAACTACAATATTAGTAATATTACTACAATATTACAATATTATTTGTACTTAACTACAATATTAGTACAATATTAGTAATTCACTACAATATTGTGATAATTATTTATTAGTAGTTATTTGTAATTAACTACAATATTACTACAATATTAGTAATTAGCTACAATATTGTGATGATAGTAATACTTGGTGAATATCTCCTTTATCTCTAGCCTCTCAAAGTGATTAAGTAACTTCATGTACAACCAATCTCTCTGTTTAGTAACTCCCCAGGCTTTGAGCATACTGACTGCTCCGTGGGAGGACATCATCCAAATAAAAGTTTTGTCTTGTGTTGACTTGTGTGTATAGGAAAGAGCCAGCTTGAAACTGTTTAGACTTGGTTCAATTTCTGGAAAATATTTTGTGGAAAATATTTTCAAGTGGTTACTTTGGTAGGAAAATGTTACCTAGATAAAACATTTGTCAAAATATGATCGCACATCGCACTTGCTCCCACTGACCATTTGATAAATCTGCAGAGACAGTGCACGGTTGTGGAAAGCACACACCATGGAAACCTCAATTAGTGAATGTAAAAATGACCATCATCCACCGATTTGCAAGCAGCCCCTGACTTGGTTTGGGCTCCCCACAGAGCAGACCAAGAAATAAGGGCTGCAGACCAAGTAGTTCATTTAGGAAGCACAGAGACACTGGGAAAGGGTTGGGGAGGTGATAGAGAAAAGGCAGGCAGTCAACAATGGGTGTGTTAGTAAGTCAGCAACTGCAGCAAGTGCCTGGGACTCAACCTTCCTAGGAAACTCTGGGCATCAGTGTAAGTGGCACACCTCAGAAGTATCCCACGGGGGGGGGGGGTGGGGGGCAGAGGCAGTGAGGAAGCTGGGCCACTTTCACATCAATTCCCATCAGTCATTGGTTCAGGCTATCCTCAGAAGGTGAATTCCCTGGCAGCTGCCGGAGCAGGGCAGAGGGGCCTTCTATGTGGGAAAAAAGCCTTTAGGCACAGGGGTGCAGATTCCGGCAACAAGAAGGGTGGAGAACACAAAAACGTAGTACGGTCTAAAGGGCATTGACAGTCAATGCTCCAATCCCCTTCTGGTAAACTCAGACATCAATGTCGGATTTCATAGGTGACATAGAAGTTTTTAGATGCACAAGGACAAACATTTTTGTTCTTCATAGTTATAAATAAGGTTTAAAGTTTCCTAGGGGCGCCTGGGTGGCTCAGTCAGTTAAGTGTCCGACTTCGGCTCGGGTCATGATCTCACGGTCTGTGAGTTCGAGCCCCGCGTCAGGCTCTGTGCTAACAGCCCAGAGCCTGGAGCCTGTTTCGGATTCTGTGTCTCCCTCTCTCTCTGCCCCTCCCCTGTTCACACTCTGTCTCTCTCTGTCTCAAAAATCAATAAACGTTAAAAAAAAAAAATTTAAAGTTTCCTTCAACTTCATGCATACGGTGCTGGGTTTTCCATTTGTGGAACTGATGTAATAAACAGATTGTAAAAGAAATCAAGTAAAACAAAGGTGATCCACGGGTCTGAAGAATACTGAGAACAGTAACTACACGGATGGTACGCTCCTATGTAAAGGTAGTATTTGGGAATCACTGATGGGTGTTTTACCAGTGGTGAAACGGAAACATAAAGCCAGGCTGCTGAGTGTGCAACAAACGCCTATTCTGCACCAAGCAGTCTTCCAGAATATAAGAGGTGTAGAAGGCACGAACCCTGTTGCCAGTAGAGGCAGGAGTCGCAGCAGTAGTAATAGCAGCAGAGGTTACCGTAGCAGCAGCAGAACAGGATGAATGGCAGTGATGCCTGATGGGCGAGGCCCCGAGAGGGGGTGCCTCAGGCCCACCACCACCAGGGCTCTCGACTTCCCACAAGAAAAAGTTCAAGAGCAAGCCATTTAGAGAAAGGGACAACGATTTGCTAAGTATAGGGGGGAGAAAGGAGCTCCTTCACAGACTAAGTAGTGGTCTCTCCTCCCAGATGAGAAAGAGGACCACCCTTTGCCTCTAACGAAGCGTTTTATGACTTTTTTTTTTTTTTTAAACCAGGTAACTGTGCAGGGAGAGGCTCACTCTTTAACTTTGGGTTTATTTTTTATGTTGGGTGGGTAGTTTTTCCAACTGTCTTAAGGCTGTGCAGTTCCTCACACGGGACAATTTTAAGAATGGCCGAATTTTGTGGCTTTTATTGCCAGAGGGAGTGAGGTCTCGTAGTCTCCTATGGGTCGGATCTTGTGACTCTTTTTATGACCTGCTGACGTTCAGGCTAAGGGTCAGCCTGACACCAACATGGCTTTACTTGGGTCAACTGGACTCCTGAGTCTCCTTTCCCTTCTGCACCAGTGGCGGCGGCAGCAGTAGCAATGGGAGCAGTAGTGGTAGGAGCAGCAGTCGTAACATCAGTGGTGGTATTAGCAGCGGTAGCAGGAGCAACAGGAGCGGCAGCGGTGGTGATGGGTAACAGCCAGCGAGGGTTTACGCTCGCCGGCCCCCTACTCGCCGTCCTCGGGGAAGTCATGCCAGCCTCGATAAAATTCATGAAACAATTAAAGGGCGCTCTGTCTAGGCAGAGAATGAGACACAAGGTGATACTGGGAGATGGTGTCAGTGAGGTCTCTGAGAAGGGAAAAGAAGCCTTCACTGCAGCATCAGCAAAGACAGAGCGAAGGGTTCCGGCCTGTCAGTGGTCACGGTCTGAGAACAAGGAAGGCACAGGCATAGATTCTTCATCTACGGGCCCATCTCCTACTCCACCCAGGTCACAGAGCTGGGCTCAGCAGTTGGGGGCAGGAAGGACAGAGAGGAAGCTGCCCGGCTGCCCCCGAAATGTGCTGTCTTGAGAAGCTGCCTTCTTGTGTAAGACCACATGAGATCCAGATGGCAATTTTTGGATTTGTGACTTCCTATGCAGAAGTCACATTTTCCAGTACATCCTAATTCTATTTAGTGCGTGTGTGTGCAATGGCCAAATGTCGTTAACAATGGCCAGGCATGAAAATGAAGACAGTCATTAGGCCCGATGGGCTTAGCAGCTGCACCAGCTCTGTGTTCGTAGAGGGGAGGTGCGGTGTGCAGGAGCCCTGGCAGGGCTGCATCCAAGTGTCATGGGGCCTCCAGGGACCGTCACTCAACTGTAAGCACAAATCGGGACTGACAGCAACGTCACATTCAATCAAGGCCTAGGCTCACCCTCAGAGCCACAGACTTGCTACAGAAAATGCCCGAAAGGCTTCACTCAGCCAACAAATAGCTGCTTATTTGCATTAGAACTTGAATTTGTATGTTGTTTACTTCACTTAGGCACAGAGAAAGGAAGTGTATATAGTGTATGCTCACATAGTTCTCCATCCTTCTGCTCTCAAACTGGGTCAGCTAAGACTAAACCAACCAGCCATGGGGCGGGCAGGGGTGAGGTGGCTCATCAATCAGACGGCCTGGGTCTGGATGTTGGTTCTGCCTCCCACTCTAGCACGAGGCCCGGGGACATCTGCTTAGTTTCCCAGAGCTTTGCTCTTTCTGTAAAATGGGCACAGTAGAAGCACCCACGTCATAGGACTCTCATGAGAACTATATGAGGCAAATTTTTAATTTGGTGCCTGACATACAATAGGTGCTTAAGCAATGCAGGGTTATGACTAAGTATGCCTGATTTTTATTGTAGCAGTCTTTACTTAGACAGGAAGCTAACTGAATAAGGAGACATTACACTGAGGTGGCTCTGATGCCTGGTGGCAAGCAAGCAAACCAGACTCTAAGCAAGCATATGCCCCCAGGTTACGAAACCAAAACCTAAGGACGACCAATCACAGACAGCCAAGTAGGCTTTGAGCTGTGGCCAAACACCTTCCTCCCTTGGCTTCTGTACCTTCTCGAAGTCTTTCCCGGGCTCCAGTCAGTGGAGCTCTCACAACCACTTCCGGTTTGGAGCTGCCTGACTCCAACAGACTTTCACCCAAATAAACTCTCCAAGTTTTTAATATGCCTCACTTTCTCTTTTAACAGCACAAAGAGGAATTTACCCCAAAATGGGGACAGGATTTGCCCAGATGCAAGCCTTACAAGAAGAAAACAACAAGAGAGAGGCAGGAGAAGGGAGTGAGGTTCTGAAATACCCAACACGAATGGAAGTTGGGAAAAAGAGAGCCTGTCGCAAAAGTACTCATAAACACAAATTAATCTGACTGACAGAGCATAACATTTAAAATAACTTGGTGGGGAAATGCATATGTTTATTCATAAATAAAAAGGGAAATGAGACAGAGGATAATTAAAATGTTTATGGCAAGTGGGAAAGGAAGTCATTCTTCTTTTGCAGGCAATATCAAAACACTAACACCGATGGCAGTCTCCTGTGGGAGGACAGCCTTCTCTTGCTGCCACCAGAGAGCCATGGTCTCCCCTGGACCATGGTGGCAGCTTCTCAGCGGCCTCCTGCTTCCACTTGCGCCCTTGCACAAACTAGTCTCTGCCCAGCTGCCAAAGTTATCTTTTAAAAATATAAATTTGAGGGGCGCCTGGGTGGCTTAGTCAGTTAAGCCTCTGACTTTGGCTCAGGTCATGATTTCATGGTTCATGATTTTGAGCCCCACATTGGGCTCTGTGCTGACAGTGCGGAGCCTTCTTGGGATTCTCTCTCTCCCCTTTTCTCCGTCCCTACTTCCCCCCACCCCCGCCCCGCTCAATAAAGAAATAAACTTAAAAATATATCTATAAATCAGATTATGTTACTGCTCTGCTTCCCATTCTCTCTAAGGGCTTTGCAACAGACTTAAAATAGAATCCATACTCCCTGCAGTGGCTGAAAGGTCATGACCAGGTCTTTAAACACTTCTTTGGTCCCATCATACATCGCCATCTCGCTGATGATTCTAAAACAGGCCAAGCTCTTTCCCACTGCAAGACCTTTCCCTCCCCATGGACCACTTCTGCCCACATCTTCACCTGGCTGGCTTCCTATAGCATATGAGGCTCAGTTCAGACATCACCTCCTTGAAGAAGCCTTTCTCAACCACTCAACCAAATGTTAATTCTCCTGCCCTATTCTCTATCCTATTACTTTCTTTTATTCTCTTTCTAGCATTTTAATGCTAGGCACGGTCACCTTCTACATTTCTTTATGCACTTAGGATCTGACCCCCACACATACTAGGATGGGAGCCTCTGGAAAGAGGGAACTTGTTCACCAATGAATCTCACGGAGTAGAGTGGCATCTAACACTGAGAAGAGATTTCTTGAATACATAAGTAAATAAATATGTATTTCAGTCTCCTAAAACCCTCTCCCTCTCTACCTCCCAGTGACACAGAGCTAAAAGCAAAAACTGTCCAAAGCCAGCCAGTTCTTCTCTCTTTGTTGAAGATCTTACCAAGCTGACCAGATGGAAGGGGGCATAGCAGATCTACACAGTGAGGGGTCTGACTTTGGGGGAGATGAGCAGGGTTTTCTCCAGCAGAGGGAGATCTGCAGACTGGTGAGTGATGGGACCCTAGAGATATTCTCCTGCAGATCCCTGGGATCACATGGAGACCTGGGGCATTAAAGCATGGGACGGGGAGAGCTTCATGGTGGGCTCAGGGAGGCAGGACCCACATGTGGAAGCCCAGCTTGGGACTGTTCCTCCCTGAGAAGCATGCAAATGCAGGGTCAGCAGGTTACAGGTGCTCAGCTGTGCCTGGACAAGACCCAAGCATCTGTCTGTGGTGTCACCTACAGAGGTCTCTCCACTCCCTGGGCACTCTGTGAAACCTGGGGATGGAGGAGCTGGAATAACAACTGAAACTGAGTTTCCTGAAAGCCTCATGGAATGGGGGGAGTACAGTTGGGTTTCTTTGGATTTTTTACAAAAATAACCAAGTAATGGGACATTTCAGACACATCTCAGTTGTGGAAGTAGATTACACTTGTCATAGTCACTTTTGTTTAGTAAGACATTGCAATGCCAGGCCTGACCTGGGCACTTTTCACACCTTACTCCCCCTTAAACCTCAAGACAAGGATATGAAGAAGGTGCTATTATCTATCTATCTATCTATCTATCTATCTATCTATCTATCTATCATCTCTCTATTTATCATCTATCATCTATTAATCATCTATCTATCATCTATCTATCCATCTATCTATTATCTATCTACCTATCATCTATCATTTATCTATCCATCTATCATCTATCTATGTCTATCTATCCGTCTATCATCTATCTATCTATCTATCTATCTATCATCTATCTACCAACAGATTTAGAAGCCGAGTTCCAGTGATGCTTGGCAGCCAGCTCCCAGTCTGTCTGGGGCCCGTGGCAGAGTGTGGTGCTCTCACGCTCCTCACACTTAGAGGTGGCTCCACTTTGTGATCGGCATCCCCGCCCTTACCCGTTTTGACTGTGAGGTCTGTGAAGAACCCCTGCTCCAAGACCAACCCCCGGCCTAGGTCATTCTGCATCGGCTCTTTGTCCTGCTGCTAGAAACAAGAAAGGGCTGCCAGCCTGACTGTGGAAGGGAACAGTCACAGCAGCCTGCTCTTGAAGGGGGAACAGGGTGTTCTGTCCTGCAGGGCCACAGGGCAAGGGAAGGGGATATTGCTTTCCTCCAGAGGTTTGGGCAGGGATAGTTTTCACCCCGAAGAGGCTACAACAGCAAAGTGCTTAGGTAGACTGAGCTCGCTCTCACGTCCTCCTCTCTCCCCAATGCCTGCTGGAGGCACCCAAGGGGACATAAACACTGCCTGTTATTTCCTTTTCCTAGTCCACCCACTGCACGACATTAAGAGTTGTTTTCTTGCCTCAAAGACACAAAGATCTCTTCCTTGAATATCTGGAGACAGGTCAAGTGGTCTTAAGCACATTAGAAAAAATAGAATTGCCTGCACCCTCCTGGCAAGGAACAGTGGTCTATTATATAATACACCATGTTTTCATGATCGGGGCTTCCCATATGCCCCCCTAACCACTCCTCCTCACTGTGCCCATCCCACCCCCTTATACACAGCCAGTTTAGTCCTACGGCCCAGGGTTTTTCCTGGGATTGAGAAAAGGTCCAGGGAAATGAGTTCATATGGGAGCATTTGAGACTTAATTATTTCATTCTTGCAAAGTGAGGGCAGGATGGGGGTGAGATGAGGAGCATAGTCTGAAAGGAAGAAGCCAGGGCCCCGGCGTGACTCAGTCAGTGAAACGTCCAACTCTTGCTTTCAGCTCAGGTCATGATCTCACGGTATGTGGGTTTCAGCCCCATGTCGGGCCCTGCATTGACAGCATGGAGCCTGCTTGGGATTCTTTCTCTCTCTTTCTCTCTCTCTCTCTCTCTCTCTGCCCCTCCCACACTCACTCTATCTCTCTCTCAAAATAAATCAATACATTTTATTTATTGGGATTCTCTTTTATTGGAAAAGACTGTTTTGGACCCAGGAATGACTGCTTTGGTAGAAGTTCGGTCCACAAAGGCAGAGCAGCTGAGACCATCACCAATCACTGTAAGTCACAATCCCACGCCTTTCCAGTTTTCATTCCTGAGACAAGGCCTGTACCCAGGGCCAGTAAGAGGGATGGGCATGGGGTGGGATGGGGAACAGGCAGACCGGGAGGGACATTTGGCTGAGCTTCTAGGGCAGAAGGGGGCCTCCAATTCAGATGCTTGGAGGTTCGGGGCATTTACATATTCTTGCCGGGCTCAGTCAACCAGAGCTTATAGTCGGGGCACCCGCAGCCTGGGAGACCAGGAAAAGGCTGCTCAGTTCTCACGCTGCTGCAAGAAGCTGGGGAGGGTGCGGTGTGTAGCTGACCGACAGCCCCTCTGGTCCCTCCGTAGGTCTGTGCCCAGTCCAATGCTTTCCAGAACTGCTCCCAGCAATGACTCTGCACAGCAGAGTCCTAGTGCACGATTCCTCTAACTCTGGCTTGAGAACTCTCCACTAGCCTGGCTGAAACTTTCTTAGAACCACTCCACAGTCAGACTCTTCCTGACCATCTTTCCTCCCTAGGTCTCTTTTAAACTTAAAAAAAAAAAAAAAAGTACATTTATTTACTTTGAGACGGGGGTGGGGAGGGCAGGTAGAGAGGAGAGAGAGAATTCCAGAAAGGCTCCATGCTGTCAGCATAGAGCCAGATGCAGGGCTCAAACTCATGAACTGTGAGATCATGACCTGAGCTGAAATCAAGAGCCGGACACTTAACCAACCAAGCTATCCAGGTGCACCCTACGTCTCTTTAAACAGATATCAGACACACAAAAGGTCTGAAGACTCCCCCTGCCCACTCCTGCTCCCTCCATTTTCCACAAATAAATCTTGTGAACTTCGTCACATCTTGGCATCTGCTTCTAGAACCCAGTCTAGCACAGGAATGGTTGGAGAAAGCAGGCAGAAAGATGGGGCTGCGGAACTGCCTCACTCACCACCAGGAATGCAAGGAGAACACCATCCTGAATAGAATACGGGGCACAGAGTTTCTGGCATAAGGTGACAACCTCACTGCTGAAGTTTCACTGGTGGTGGCCTGGGGAAGCATCCCGGTGGAAGGGAACAGCCTGATGGGAGTGGTAAGAAGTGGGCATTTGCACGATATGGGAGACGAGTGTGGCTGATGTCTATAAGGGCAGCAGAGTTAGCTGGTTATTGCTAAATTGTCTTGAAGCTCTGCCAGCAGGGAGAAACTGAGGGTCATTAACAAACTGTTAAACAAACAGTTAAAGGCTAAGTATGACAGCCAGAGGGCTTATCTGGTAGCTTACAAAGAGGCCCTTATTTCCTGGAGTAGAGAAGCTAACCTAGAGGAGGAACCGAAGCAGAACTTGATTGTTGGGAGCTTCAGAGTTGCAGAGACATGTACAAGCTCAGCCCGGACTCACTGTTATGCTGAGGTCAAAGCCCTCGCTGGAAACCCTGAAACGTAGGATGGGAACATCTGGGTAGATGCTCTGGTCTTGTTCA